>NW_008751672.1:2290057-2319679 GCF_000715545.1 Opisthorchis viverrini | reverse complement strand
GAAGAACTTGAGCCTCCTCTCTTTCCGCATGCCGGACTCACTTTAAAGTATGGACATGTCACATGTCCACCAATGAAGCGAGAAGTCCTATTGATGGATCAGGCTCAGCATCGGTCAGTAAAGTCGGTTTTGGGTCTTCGGAATCTCGTTGCAGTTCGACTGCAACGTGTGGCTGTTTCCTCTCGCCTACAGACGAAATGGCTCACTTAATCCTTACGTTTAGAATATGTTCGAGAAGGAGTTACAAGAGAGTCCGTTTTACTTGTCTAAGCACAAGCGTGGATGAGCTGAAATGTACACATAAAGATTCAATACGAGTATTTATAATCATTACGAGTAATTACAATGATAAGCAGACAAAAATAATGACAGAGGGGACCTTGCGAATTATCTGAAAAAGGTTTTCCTCGGTAGCTAATGAAACCGTCATGTGGGCATCAGCTCTGGGCTGTACAAGCTTATAGGACTGTGTCTGAATCCGTTGGTCACTGTCGATATCTATGCTCAATGCATAAAACAGTTAGTTCGCCTAGCGAGTTCGGAGGTGTTTTTGAACAACGATATGACGACTTCGCCAGACTGACGGCAGCTGTTCTCTGCGATTTCTTCATAGAACCTGTTTTAGTTTGCTTGAAGTGGCCTCAAACCGATCGAGAGGAAAAATAGCCTCATGGGATCACCTCTACTCTCTACTAATGACCGTCTGACCTCTGGCGTTCATCATCATCATCATCGACAGCATGACATCAGTGCTCAACACCGATGCTTCACTGCCGCATTTGGGTGCCAGTTACTTCGTTACTTGCAGTGTTGACTCTACCCACCTAGCAATGTAGATTAATGGTGATCACATATTACCGGTATGTTATATTAACTGCGTTTTGTTATACTCGCGCTCTTTTCAGGTCATCAACAGAACTTACCATCTTCGGGTCTGCGCTCCCTCGATACACTTCCCTCTCCGACGGAGCAACTGCCTTTGCAGAATGCTAGGACAAACACACCATCTCCGTCGGATAGTAATCGGCCACAACCTGCACAGTCCATTCCGAATCATGACGAAACCACTGTCAACTTCAAGCATACTTGTGCTTTCGTCGTCGATGACATTTCTTTATCTTGCCTCTCCAGAACGGAAGCAGTGCATTCAACGCAATCCAGAAGGTGAGCATGCTTTAGTTGGTATGCGACGTTGTTCATAGCAATATAAGTTTAAAAAGCATACTTTAGGACGTGTTAACTTACCCCATGCTTTGGTGTACTCATAAATGCTGGCCATGCTAACACAGCACTAATGAACTGCGGCCAGTTCGCTCACGCCCGAGCTCACTGAGCTGTTTCGAGCTCTTTCTCGATTGCATTGACTTCTCTAGCTCTAAATCCATACTATCTTTAATGTTACAGAAAAAATTGTCGGTTGAAAAGTTGGTCACCTATATCAATGGTGATAAAAGAATCCAAACACTAAAAGATTCCGCAACCGAACCCCGTACGGACAGTGGGACTAACCGACAGAAGCTTTAGGACACATAGCGGTAGTTTGAGTATCGTGTGATGATACCTAGCTGTTGAAAATGAGCTCATTCTTCTTATGTTTGTGGGTTTTAACTAATACATCGTGCACCTCCCAGTTGCTTCAACGTTGAGCGACCTCCATTTTCCTTCAACTATGTGACGACTGGACACTGTCTAAGCCATCAGTATGTTGAAAAAAATAAAAGTAATCGTTCAGCTGTAGCATCCTTTCGGTGTCTAGCTGCCATGCCACCAGAATGAAGCACGATAGCTGGGAAACCGCCTGGTTACTCAAGCCCTATATGGGGGAAGTCGAGAGGCGGAGGTCGGGTTTGAACCGCAGACCTTGTGGTCAGTAAATTCGCGCTCTAAACACAGCCATCCCGCCCCCATCAGTAAGTTGGCCAATGTGAGGGTGTGAATCCATTCATGCTTATTCGTATAGTGGTCTTCCGCCATATTTTCCGCCCTTCAACCGGACACAGACAAGATACGTCACTGGTGACTAAATTAAGGCTTTTTCTTAGACATACGGTGACTTTGACAGCCTACATACCGCCTCTCCAGGACTTTGAGAGCAATGAACAAGTTCGCATACAACATCTGGGCTTGTTTGAGGGCTACTGTGGAGCGGTAGACGGATAATCAGACTCAGACATCTGACCTACCAGTGCTGTTCCTAGATGTCTTCCCTGATTTTGCTTGATGTTTGTCTTGCACGGTAACTGAACAATCACCACAGTTTGCATTTTGATTGCATACTAAGCGCTATCGTAGAGTACTGTCCATGTAGAGCATGGGTGCCATTTATGGACTCAGATCTATTACGGGACGGCTTATGACACTAAATTGATGCTGAAGTTGATCAGAAGACGGGTGTGTTGATGAAATTATGCTCCACTTATGGAGAATAATTTCGCTCACGTTGCGGAACATGAGTGGGACAAGCCGGTTCTCGTACACAACCTTGGATTTCGAGCGTCTCGCCCTCCCTGGTAGTGTTTGTGTAGCGGTGCTGTCTCAGGATTAGTGTCAGGAACTGTGGTATGGGAAGCGTGTTTTCCTGCAGACGGTTGTATCCAGGATGCTGAGCCTAGTGTTGTGAAGACTAATTCACTACTGCTTCACTACTGCCTCCCACACACCATTCTGTGCACGACAGTTGGGAAAGCTAATGAGAAAGTGTAATATTTGGTCCTTACGTTATGAACTCAAAGTGACGAGTCCATAGTAATTTTTGTGTGAATAAAAAAAGAACATGTGATTTTAAATGTGAAAACGGATATGCTTCACTTGATGAATGATTTGGAGAAGCGAGGTTAAGCGTACTAGCTAGCCGCTTGATCGGTCAGTCAGGTTGCCGCTGCCGATAGACCACCGATACGAATTAGCCGTTATTTCATTTTGGGTGGTCGCATTTGGGATGTAAACCGATCGCACAAGCTTTGGTACCCAGGCGCTAATTTCGAAGATAACAGTCGCTTTGGTGCACGCGAACGTTATGAAAGTCAACTCAATATCCCCACGGCAGGCTGCAATATTCAAGAATATGGTATCTCAACATTTATCCTCGTCTCTCTACTGCGGCTTCTGCTAGTTTTTTCTGTAGTGTTATGTGAATTGTGGCCCCTCACTGGAAAACAAGTTACAGTTGATTTATCCTCCCCTTTTTCTCTGCAGCCTCGAATCTTCTCCATGCCCGGCTCATTTGACGCACAAGTTTGTTGTCACCCAACAGGACGATGGGGCGAGCGAATCATCATTCCCAGGTGCGGTCTACAGACCTAAGAGTCAGCCGGCCACCATCACACCCTTTCTATCGGTCTCCACGTCAGTGAAAACCTCGGCTGCTGCATTTTCTGTATGCACGAGTAACGAGTCATCCGGACTATGGACACAGGAGTCTGTTAGTGAGCAGACTACCATACAGTTTAATCCTGTAACTTCCACCGGCCGGATTGATGAGCGACTCTTGTCTTCTGCCATTGAGGGAACTTCAGGGAAGTTGGATCATGTGCTCAGTGGTCAACCATTATCGAACAATACCACTACTAGCTCGTCATTCACAGCCATGACTGATGGCACTTTTCCCTTTCACGGCTTGCCTCATGTCGCGTCTAACCTTGATTCCAGCATTTTCTCGTCGGCCTTCCAGTCAGATCCAGTACCGCAACCCGTTTATGCACAACCATCAAAGCCTTCGGGACTCATGCATTTACATCCAACTTCAAGTGTTTCTCTACAGACGTCTGAGGGTTCCCCGGCACCATTCACGTCTTTCCCAATGGGTTTCAGTCCCGTTTCCACAGCTATGAATGTACCTCTTCCATTGGCTCCTTCAACTTCCGCAGCTCCTGCGCTTCCTCCATCTGTGTCCCTCACCCTTTCCCCAATCACCTCAAATGGCGATTTTCCGCCAGTCACGCTACAGTTACCTGGCCTTCCCACCGTAATCCTACAGGTTCTTCCGCTCCCAGGTGCTAAGATGGACGAACAGTATACTATCAAGGTATCGACGCCGCTGATACTGAGCGGTATCAGTGGCGCGTTAGCCAATGGTGGTACTGTGAATGGTGGTCCGATCATGCTCTCAATCGCGCCCGGTACTTTACCACCAACAACTACGGCCACGACATCTGAAGGAATCCCCTCCACAATACAGAACCAACTTGGTTCTGATGGAACTACCTCGCCTCTTAGTCCACCCTCGACCACAAATACTTCATGCGCGTCCACATCTGTTAGTTTCTCCCTACCCAATGTACCGATATCTCATTTACCGTCTGGCTCCAATTCCGCTACGACTCTACGGCTTGCGCTGCCAGTTGGCACTCAAGTTTCTCTTCAGTCACCACATACTCAAGCTGCTTGTAAGCGTATGCGCGCGATCGCCCCCAAACCATGTCAGAAGTTGGCCGCTGAAACCGTCGCAAACGGAACGTCCAACTCAGGTCCACGCAGTTCCTCAGTCAATGCTAACAGAAATTCAATAAAGCGACAAGTCACAGTGGTTACTTCCTGCATCTCTTCAGCACTGTCTATTCAAGCCTCTATTGGTTCCGCTGTTTTCACTTCTCCCATGGTCACATCGAATAAAGGAAAGCGAGTTCAAGTTCTTTCGGGGTCATCCTCAGCTTCAAGGCCAGGTCGAGGTCGCCGGAAAACTGCAGCTAATGCTTGCTTGACGCCACTTCCTGCTGCGAGTCCCGCTTTTCTTTCTTCGGTCCAAAACGGCACTGTCTCGATCTCTTCCAGCCTACATCTACCGCCAAACGATTCTCATTTGACTCCTCAATCAGTTACTTATCCAACAACGTTCACAACACAATCACTCTTTGTTCCCAGTTCAACGAACCCTATAATGACGGGTTCTGCCGTTCCCTCTGGACAAATGCCTTCGACATTTTTGTTCAGTGGCATGATACCGCCTGGATCCGTTCCGAGTGGAGCGTCTCCGTACATTTTCCAACAACCTATCCCGTTTGCCAACGGTTGCTCCTCGTTTCCTGGTTCGCTTTACACCCCGTCTGGCCCAACTCCGTTACCACCGTCCACTTCAGGTGCAAGTTCGGCTGTTTCTACCTTACCGCCCGTAAGCTCCACTTCACTGTTTCCATCTGGAGGTGCGGCTGCATTGGCCACCATCAACCCTGCTACTGGGATGATCACTCATTATCCGGCACCCTGCGTCCCCATGGCTGTGCCATTTTCCACCAGTGGTTCGTCTACTGATCACGCGGCTCAGTTTGGTTTGTCACTTGTCTACTCCCAACCGAACCAGAGTGCTGTTGGTTTTCTGATTCCGAACGTCTCTCAGGCAGGCTCCTTAGTGTATCCAGTTGCTGGACAGCCTTTACTATCAACTCCATTGTCAACCACCTTATCCTCTGGTTCTATCAATTTCGGTGATCATACAAGTCTGGGACCGCAGCTAGGTGGAAGTTTTGCAGCTGGCTCATTAGTGCCTGGACCCGGTTCCCTGCATTCCAGCGGAATCGGCATAACTTCAGCCCTTCCCCCTCTACTCCAAACACCCGTTCCATTCTTGTCCACATCAACTAGTAACCCCGCACCAATCCTGCCTGTTAACTCAGGAGTAGGAAATGTACCTGTGATATCATCCGTGTCTTCTACAACGGATGAAATTGCTGTTATGGAGGATGACGTCAATTGCCTAGCCAAAGATGATCTGATTAGTATCGCCTGGCGTCTGACACAGATGGATGATGACCTTGTACCCACATGCATAGTTTCCGATCAAGAAAGTCGGCCTACAAGTATGGTTGCGAATGGGTCTGAAAACATTTTCAATGTATACGATCATGAGAAGTCTTCTCAGTTCTCTTATTCTACAAGCTTTGTTGTGGATGAGGTTCCGGAATGTTCGGATATATATACCATGCAAGATACTCAGGAGAGTGCCGAAATAGTGCTTCTAGATGCCAAACCTTCACCAGCGCGTTTGCATAATCTGACGGAGAACAACAGTGTTGCAGATATATTCACCACTCCGGAGGAGAGTACTGGTAATGCCGATATCGATGCACTCTTAGCTGCTGCTGCAATGGTTGGAGCTGCCAGTGGAGTAGGCGATGCACAGTCCGCCGTTGCTGTTCCAGTTCCTACTTCTTTTACGAACGTCACCGTACACAGCTCCACGTCAAGTCCTTCAACTGGGATTGACGTAAACTCTCGGCCAAGCTCGAGTGACTCAGCCACTCCCATACCTTCAGTTTCGAGTAGCACAGTTGTGACTACGTGTACAACACAGTGCGCTTCCTCAACGAGAATGGAACCCACTGGATTATCTCCGAATGCACCAGCCGACCTTCTCTCGAGTGATCTTTTTGAATTTCACGGTCATGGTGAGGCAAATGTAAGTATTGGAAATTTCGATGAATCTGACGAACCTCCAAGCCTGGTAGCCGTTTTAGGATGCAATGCCGAAGACGCGGCCGATTTGGAATCGGTTTTAGGTCCCGGTTCGCATAGCTTGGACGAAGGCGGTCCTGTCACTGAGTCCTTTCTTAACTCGCTTGTGGGTCCAGCTCCTGATGACTTGGATTTGGGTGACACTGAAGATGCTGATGATGCCGATGACAATCTCTTCGATGCGGATTTTGATGTTTGTGCCACTGGTTCCCCAACACATGGCGTGCATAAAGTTAGTAGCGAATTCGTTGATGACGAGTGCATTCAGCCTACGCATCCACTGAACGATCTGAATTCAGATAACTTCGATTTAGACTACGACGATTTGACGAAGAATCCAATGAGTCTCGAACCGTCCGTTGATGCAGATGTTCCCATCCCAAGCTCTCATCAAGTCCGGGCTTTGCTGCGAAATACCGCTCCAGCGGTACTCCCCTACCGATTTTCCTCCTGCCGTAATCCTCTGATCTCTGTAAAAGATGCTGTATTTACCAAGCTTTTCGAGGCCCCTGTTTACAAGAAGCGCACCAGTCGCTCACACAGGTTTGAAAACGGTGTGGATGACTTCATTGGCGTTGACTTTCCAGATGCAGTTAGTCACTACACCACAGCCGAACAGTTCAATGAGGCCCTGATGCTTTTAGGTCCACAACCCAGTCCTCCAGCGACCTCTCATTCACCTGGAAAGTCGAACAGTGGTTTACTGGAATCAGCTGAGTTAGAAACTGAGGATGGAAAACCGTTTAATGCATCGTCATCTCCAACTTACCGTGAGGCGAGCAGTGGTGTCACTTCTGACAAGTGTCGTGTATCTCCAATTACCGATGTATCCAGTGAGGCGAAAGATGCGGCACTGGAGTCTGGGACTCCGATAGAGCCTACTCGGGAAGAAGTAGAGCGGCCGATCGGGTCACCATTTGTGGTACCAAGGGAAGCATTAGCTACTGTCAATGAACCCTCCTCGAAGGATTGTGAGCATTCAGTAAATTTTGATGCCTTGATATCGGAACCGCCCATCCCGAGTGAACCGGTTGAGGAAAATGCTGCATGTTTCGTTCAGAATGATGTAGAACTGAACCTAACGCAAACGCAGGATGATTCTGCTGTCCCATCCGTTGGCGTGACATCAACATGTGAACACCATGAAACTTCTCGGTTGGATAGTCAGATTGGATCCGCTCCTTCTAGTGAAGATAACACACCGAATGAGGGGTCTGGATACGACGAAGAAGCAACGTTGGCTATGGTGATAAAGCATCCGGTACCTACATGCACTATTCCAGTGAACGAGCACCCATCTGAGGTAGCGAAATTAGTGGATGAGGTGGTTGTCGGAACTGTCTGTTCAGATAGTAATGTTGTTGATCCACCTATATCATCGCACCCGGTAGCCAAAAGGTACCGGACCCGATCGTTCAGCTTGATAACAAATAAAAAGAATTCTGGATCTATTCAGCGAGGGGTTCATCGCAGGCGACTTCTTAGTGCCCCATCCGCCGGTGAGTCTCGTGTCAAATCCAATCGCACTTCGCTGCTGCAGATTTCATCCGTGACGCTTGCTAATGGAAGAATGTCATCCGTACATCTTCCCTCCAATAGCCATTCTCGGCGATCCTGTAGGACGACCTCATCAGTTGCATCGGATGATTTGAGTGGGTCGGTTGCCTGTTTACCTCTTTCCCCCTTAGATCACCATCTAACCGTCGATACCGAGGTACCAGAAGTGGTCCCCAGTCCTTCCATATTCGGAGTTCTGGCTTCTTCCTCCGTCCTTTTAGAAGCCGCGGTTGACCTAGTGGGATCTGATTCGGACATATCACCTGTGAAATCTAGTTTGGAAGGGCTGGCAACGCTAGATCGCATGCTTAAAAGTTGTCAGCGGCAAAGCCAACAACTCCAAGAATCCTCCCTTAGCAAATCTAGCTCACTTGAAAGCGCAGCGGATTCATCTACTCCAAGCGGCACAACCTTCCAAGTGCTCGCTCCGGAGCTTCCTCTCTCAACAGAACGAGAGAACAAGAATCTGTCTTGCTCTGAGACGTCAGCATCGTCGCCCAGTTGCTACTCCATGAGGCTCGTCGAACAGTCATCCGCACCAGTAGTGCGGTCGGCAACTCGGCGGACGAAAAGAAGGCGACCAAAGCCAGAAGTTCAAACTAGGGATGCTGAGAAGATGCTTTTGCGCCCGGTGGAAGAGTCGTCCGGGGCACATATTCCCAGCACACGTTCTTCGACGGATGTTGCAGATACAACACAATGTCTTTTTTGGCTCCCTTCGGCTCAGCGTCCCTTATCTTTCGGGTGAGTTGTTAGATCGTGCTATCATGATTTGCTTGTCAGGGTCATACTTTAACCTTTGCTATTGTTATGCGGAAGGGTTTCGTATACTTCATCGCCACAATTTACGTCGGATTCCGCCATCTAGAACACTGAGGATGCATGTATATCTACGAAGGCCTAGTGCACTGCAATAGTCCAGTATGTCACCAAATAACTTAAAGGAAATAAGTGGAAGAGGATAGAAAATGTTTTACTGTAGTTACAGCGCACACACCCGTAGTTTCACTTTTGTGGTGCTTCTAATGGCAAGGTGGTCGGTATCCCTTGGTACCCAACCTACTGATCGAAAAAACCACCAGAAGTAGTGCAGTTGTAGTCTGGCTGCGAATGTGAAGTACTGCCAGGTTACTCCAGTCTAGGCAAGAGCCATGGAAAAGCTGGGGTCGGGTTTGAACTGCCAATCGGTTGTTCCACATTTTTTACGCCTCATTTCACATCCGTATAGCAGGACAAAGCATATGCAAGCAACGTATGCATGTTCTTTAGAGACAGACCGATTTTTCTGTATTGCCTAAGGTGACTAGGGTTGAGAAATGCCACTTGAGCCTTGCCTACGCCTAGTCTACTGTAGTGCGGAAATCGCCTCTCACGAATGCACAGCTGTTCACAAGACCGAGTCTGGCTCCGTTGGGATTGGAAGCGGGCGATTGATCTGGCCAATCAGACAAGAATACTTGGTACTCTTCTGGAACAGAAGTACAATGCTAAGCAACGGTCAGAAGTCACGCTGTCGAGGGCACGCTGATCGCGATCACAAACCAATGGGTCATCCACGAATAATTCTCCCGGTAATGGCGCGACTTCATTTAACGAATACACATAACAATTCATGCAGTGATATCTCAGTACTCACATGAACTCGCCGAGGATATTGATACCTCAAACTAAACAAAATAAACGCATCTGAATATCATACCGGAATAAGACGCCATCCGTGAAGAAAACTGGCAGCTAAATCCACTGTACGGCAAGTAAGCGTTTGCTACAGGTGATGATCTTACAGCCCTGTAGCGGAAGGCGTGAGGTGGACAAGTATGACTTAGCAGAGCTGTGTGAAAGATTACGGAGAGTTAGATTATTGTTGGTGGGTCAGCTCTCCAAAATAGGGTCCCGGTGATCCCTTTCGGCAGGATGTATTGCAAGAAATGGAGATCAGTGGTATCAGTGCTGTCAGTTTCCCTCCAGATTATCTGACTGCGAACTTGGTGTTGTAGGCTTGTCAGAATGCTTGCGATGGGCCAGCCCAGGGTCTTTTCCATCTCTCACTCTGTTCTCTTATTTTCACTAAAGCTTTAAATACACTTGAATGTACTTTGTGGTTTGCGGCAATGAAGCACGTGTGTCAAAACTTGTGTCGCTGTCCGTGTTGCTGATATCCGGAATCTTCCAGGTGGTCGCTGCCTTTGAGGCTCTACTGGATATCTCTATACTTTCACTTTGAAGTTTCTAAGTGGGAATGACCATAGCCTGACTGACCTAGTGGATAAGGTCATTTACTATCTTCATAAAGGAAACTACTCACAAGGTTGTTGAAAACTCTTCGACAGCCCACGACCGGTTTCGCCCTTGGGGCTCATCAGTTAGGCGCAGTCCCCGAGTTTCCGTCAACCTTATGATTTACTTGAACCCAAATTGGACTGTTTTCGAGAAATACCCTCATTTTTCACGAGAGACTCAACTTAATATCTCGTTTTTATGATATTCTACTATCTTTTCGAATCCCTCGTGGCATATTCAAGCTAACTGCTGGTCTCCGTTTTTGTTATCTGTTTCAGAAATGATTACACGTTATATAAAACTTGGAAGACTGCTTATAAACTAATGAACGAATTTTGCGTGGAAGTTAGATGGGGATCCAGATTTACGGAAATGAGCCAGTCATTCAGCACCATGATGGCGTCAGACTAGTGTATCCCTGAATCTCACGGGCTGTTTTGTTGTATGGCTGTGAATCTTGGCCCATTCGAGCAGCGGAACTGAGACCTTCAGGTTTTCGACAATCGTTGTCTCAAAACTATAGCTCGTATGGGTTGGTGTCAGCGAATCCGCAATGAGGCAGTTAGAAAGTGCATTTTCGCTTGTGCAACGGGTACCTTCATTGAAGAATGTGTCCAGCACCAGAAGCTGCGTTGGTTGGGATATGTGTTGCGTATGCCGAACCATCGTTTGCCGAAGAGAGTGCTGTTTTCCATGCCCAATTCAGAGTGACTTGGCAGAGGAGTATGAAGGAGATCAGGAAACGCGTGGTTGCTGTCGGTGCTACTCGCCTTCCAGGAAGGGGGCCGCGTGATCCCCACTGTGCCTGGTTGCAGACACTACAGGATATGGCTGCCAACCGATGTCAGTGGCGTTGTTGTCAGTTTTTATCCAGATTGCCTGAATGAGTGTTTGGAGTTGTAGGCACCTCGGAGTGATTGTAGTAAGCCAGCACTAGTTCCCTGGCCCACCTTTATTCTTTTCTGTATAATAAGGCTTGTACGGCAGTGAAGCAAATAGGGTGTGGTGAGGAGAAACTGATTTAGTGTCCAGTGACCGTTTTGGAGGATAAGAGGTGAAAATGGCTACACCATTTCAGTGAGTGTGCTGCATCGAAGGTTGCGCACTGCGTCCGTTTTTACATCTGATTACTCTAGTGGCTGGGCACCGTGTGCACGAGAACATCACCGAGAAGATGGGCTATCCAGCACGCGCAGTTACTTGAAGATATCCAAGCAATTCCTTGATGCATGTATCGAGGAAAGACTTAATTGGAACTTGGGTTTACTATGACCCAAGTGGTTAGAGCGCCGATTTACTGACCGAAAGGTCCGTGGTTCGAACCCGACCTCTGACTTCAACTTCCCCTGTCTAGGCTTGGGCAGTCTGACAGTATCCCAGCCCTCGTGCAACCTTCGAGTGGCATGGCAGTTAGGCCCTGGAAGTGTGCAACAGCTGGACGCGCTCACTATGAACTGCAGCTGACTTGAGCTTGGGGCTAACCGACAGCATCGTTAACGCTTGCTTATGTATTTCATGTACTGTGTTTAATACGACGCTTTTCAAACACAGATTTGAACACTATGCAATCAAATTTAAATGCGTATTCGGTATGTGCCACCATTCAAGTTTCCCTGTTCTTTTTCCTTTCTAGACTGTCATCCGCGTATCCTGCGGCTACTTCATCTGCGGTAAACCTTCTGATTGAAGGAGACTTCGAGCGACACTTACCTCGTCTACAGTTAGCCGTCGAAGGCCGTTTGTTCCCGGACTGGAGTGTGTCGTCACCCGAACCGACAGAGCCTACGGTTACGGAGTCCCAGTCAGCGGTTGGCTCCTCTGTTTTCGAAACAACATGCTCTGAAGCGGACTCAGTAAGCTCATCACTGTCACTACCCAAGCAGCCTAACATAGATCTCTCTGCTCGTCGCTCTGGAAGGCGACAAACCAAGAACAAGCGCCAAAGACCCAAACCAGAACACAAACACAAGGTAGTGCCAGAGACAACACCAACAACTGAACAGACCGACTCCTCTTTTCCTATGCTCCATACGAAACTGATCCCTGCTGAAATTGCGACGGTCAATCTCAAAGTCGCTGATAATGAAGCACCGTTTGCACGTTTTTTGACTGTGGCTAACTTCCCCACATTCGCAACCGTTCAGTTAGCAAAAAAAGCGGACGAAGAGTCTCCCTCGAAAGATCGTCATTCTGCGATTTGGTCGGAACATAACGTTTTGTTCGAAAGATTTGTCAAAGCTCATGCAGATGCCACTGATGAACCAAGTCTGTCTGTGTCGGTTGCTAGTTCCGGACCGTTTTCTGAATGCACCAGTCTTCGTCCACCATCCACCACTCGAACAACAGTTAACAAAGATGGTTTGGGAAGTGTGTCGCATGGTCCTAATGAAGTCGACTATCAATCTGATACCATTGCGCACAGCACTGTTGCGGGAGACCTTTCTGGGTTTTCCGCCCCGGCATTTCCTGCGTTACGTGATAGAATGCGAAATACTGGATGCTCATTTACTTCTGCATCCACTGAGCAGGTCAATTCTACGCAGTCGGATCCTACAAGTACTTCAAGTCGTTCTGTTTACTCGTCAACACCTGCGGTGAACTCCACGTATCCTCCTGTCACACATGCGGGCACAAATCTGAAGTTGCTTTCCACTTTTCCAGCTTGTGCTGATTGGCCTGTTTCACTGACATTTGCCCACTCATCAATAGCCAACACAACGTATCCCAACTCAACGTGCCCGCTTCTTCCTCCATGCACTGCAGTTGCTAGTCTAACTTTTGGCAGCTTTGCTGGAGCAGCAGCGTTTCGGGCTACAAGTTTCAGTGCTCTCGCTGCCAGAGCGTCATCCGGAAGCCGCACAAACTCATCCACGTGGTCAAATATGCCTACGTTTTCGGATCTGGCAAAAGCGGCCTCCAATACACCTTGTGTGTTGTTCGCAGAAAGAACTTCAGTTACTCCTGATGTTACACCGTCGTGGTCGGACCGCATACCCAATAATTCAACATCCCAGGAGTCATCGTCTACAAGGTCGTCTGCACCTGTTGGCCCCGGAACCTCCCGGTCTGAAGTTGCGAGTGACCCATCTCAAGCCCCGGACCAATCGTCGGCCGATTCCAGCGGTGAAAACAATTTTGTGTCTGAAGCAGAACAATCAGGACACAGGATATCTCCCATCACATCGGTTGAAACTCAACTGCATGTGGCGGTTGGTCGTTTAGCCCGAGCCAGACCAAATCGAATGGCTTTGCGACGTCGGCGGAGATCCCGTAAATCCCGCCAAAAAGCTGTTAAGAAAAGCCTGCTCCTGCGGCCAAGCATCACGGGATGTGTCATGTCCGAAACGTTTTCTTCGAGTCCTCTTGACGCTTCTATGGCTTTACCTGTTTGCTTAGTCACCCGGCTTGAAAACTCATCAAAGTGTCCATCGGAACTACTTGCTGTTTCTCCAGTTAGTGGGGACCGTTCTGCAGACGCTCTCGAACACAGAACACCCATTGGTGATAATGTGTCTCTCACAGACGCCAACATTTTGGACCAAGATGTACAAACCTCAACCTCCCAGGAGCCGGAGCCTTTTGTAGAAGGTGACGAATTGTGCCCGTATCAGGAACCCTACGAGGTGATTGATGTTTGTGCGATTGATTATCCTGAAGATAAACCTTGTGAATCCCGACGGATTCCAGCCCAGGACCAAACGACCGGTCCTGTCTCATTGGAAGCGCCAATTCCTCTTGCCCATCACTCATCTGTTCAATCGGTGAATGTAGCACTTCCTGCGGATTCATCCGGTTGTATTCCTGCTTCATCAAACGATGGATCAACAGCTGCTTCCGTTGTTTCGCATACCGCTGATACCGAAGTGGCGCTATCCAGTGCTTTGACAACTGCTGAGGCCAACGCAAGCCGAACGTCACCGCGTGAATCAACCCCAACTCTCAGTTCCTCTGCAACGGATAAAGTTCCGTCCAACTGTCCTCTTGAAGTGAACGGTGATGCAAACGCTGAACCAGTATCATATCCTCCCATCCGTCTCCGTTTGAATTTGAAGTCAACTACGTCGTACCATCCTGGCAGATGCAATAAACTAGATAAGAAGAAACGAACTCCGAAAGCACCCTCTTTTTTAACAACAACCGACAGTCGGATTCCTGTCATATCTGCCTCCACTCCGACGTCACTGAGCATTCGCTTGAAAGTCCCACCAGTTGCACAACAAAACGAACGCTCTTCAACACTGCCAACATCGCGTTTCCAGTGCAAGAAAGTCAGGAAAGGAAGGCATCATCATGGGGACAGCTTCAGACCATCTGATTTACCCAGCGTCTCTACCAAAATAACCATCCGGACGGGAAGAAATGACGGTCACTCGAATTTAGCTGCGCCTTCGTGTACCCCGATGATGCATCCAATCGTCGGTCCGACCGCTACCCCCACTGCTCGACTGAACTCAACTCGATCATCCTCTGTCTCCTACGCATCACGCCTTTGTTCAGTGTTTTCAAGAAAGATTTTTTCTACGGCGAAACAGGAACGCCGAAGCAGTAATGTCCAACTGGTGAGTTGAGTTTCCGCCCTAGTTGAGTCGCTTTTATCTGCTCTCATCTGCTAGAAACCTAGCCGTTTATGTCCATACGATCCGGCTGTGAGATGGTTTTGGATATTCACCCACCATACATCTGCGGTTTACCGCATTTGAGCGGTTCATTTAATTGCTCTTAACTTTCTGCACCATCTTGTGGCTTCTTCCAAGGCCCTTAAGGCAGCGTTTAATGGGTAGGGACATCATGCCACTACGATAAATTACCAAGTTCTCTACAAGTTCGTGCGGGTCTCCGCACGTGGATAGTCTAATGGTTTTCCAATGACCATGCCGTTAGTGATGTAATCCTTAGGATAACAATGTGGGACGAGTTATTAGAAACGAAATACGGAAGATCGGAAATTGTCCAACTGTAGCACCGTTTCAGTGCCTAGATGCCATGTCTCCAGATGGGAGCATGGGAGCTGAGATACTTCCAGGTTGCCCAAGCCTATACGGGAGACCTTGACCACCGGACTATTTCCAGCTTCCTATGTGCGACCCAACCCTAACTGTTTCAAGTCAGTGAACTATGTGGCAACACTAGAGGCTGGCGGAAATCAAAGTCACAGTTGTTCCGGCCCGGAACATCTTGTTTGTCGGTCGTCGAATCGTTGCAGTACACGTGTAGTCGAAAATAGTGTTCGCAGTTCCATCACCCATCTTATTTGTTTTCACTTTCTCTTTTATACAGTCACGCCCTTGGCGTTCTGGGCTTGCCGGTTCACCCAGAAAACGTGGTCATCCCAGGGTACACCCCGCATCATCAGTTAACCCTGGTTCGACCGTGTTTTGTGATACGAAACGCCCACGAATTGAGGTTAAAGATAACACTCCTACCCCGACTGCTACGGTGGTTCGCGGAACGGGTAGACGAGGCCGTCCGCCTTCCCGTGCTCGAATCGGACTTCCTGGTCGCATTTTGACGGGTGCACTGAAGTTGAAATCAAAAGCCGAAGACTCACGAGCTATTCGTCTAGTTATACGTCTTGGAAAGAATTTATCTTCTCAAGCGACCGGGTCCGTTGTCCGTGGAAAGCGCCGTTCGGGACAGACCTCTGTGGATTGCTTGACAACAAAAGCTATATCGCCAGCGTCAAACGTTTCTTTCCACTACCATGACACCGGTCAAGATGCAGACAGCGAAAGCTCTGAAGATTCGAAACTGGGGGAAACTACTGTTTTTGGTGCTGAACCATGTGCTGGTGCGCTACAGCCTTTCGAATTCGCCATAGCAACCGAAGCGGAGACCTACATGGACCCGAACCAAGTTCAAATACATCGTGCATTAAATCGAGCGGTCGCACCAAGAACGTCCAATGGAAGTGGGGTGTCTGGCTGCTTCGCAGCTCCACCCGACGATGATGACGACAGTGGCGAAGCCGGTCTACCAGGTGGCACAATGTTGAGCTCGGAGTATCCCACAGCCCCTCTGAGCGAGCAACAACCTGGAGGTTGTTTTGCCGGATTCAGAACACAAGTGCCCATCAATGTGACTAACCGCCCCCCAATTAATGCCCGAGTCTTATCACATGACGAAAAGGGAGTGGAGCAGACAAGGAAAAGGCGAAGCTCACGTACCCGTCGAGTTTGTAAGAAAAAGTCTAACGTTGAGCCAAGCTCGGAAGTCTCTCTTTTGACCGAAGCAGCGACAATGCCAGTGTGCCCAAATGATTTATACAACACCTTGCTTAATGGACAGCCTCCGGCCGCCTCGCCTCTATCTTCACTCTGCTACAAGTACCGCGCTGATGCGACAGTTGTTTCCCAACCTGGACCTGTGTATGGTACCACGGCAGGACCTCCGGAATTCACCGCTCCTAGAACCGAACGGGTCTCGTCCGTGCATCCTGATAGAAATTGCACTTCGCCTTTGCTCTGTCAGAACAAAGGATTTACAGCCGATGGTGGCTCTAGTTCAGACCCTCTAGACAAATTCGGTTCCATTGCAAGCCCTCACTGGCGCTCTACGCGTGAGAACGCCATCTCCCATGCCAAGTAAGCTATCCACAATGCTCGTTTTTCGGACTCGACTGTTTTTGTTGATCGTCTATAGTATTTTTTGGCATAACATTTATGGTGCACAACCGTGTTTAGTGATTTAACTGGCCTAGAACGATTGGATTGGCTTTGCAAAAGGGAGAGACCGGTTCAGGGGAACGATGAACGTGTGTGCTCAGAAAACACTAAGCTATACATCTTTTGGAAGGAGAGTGATGAAAACAGCAGAGAAATTTTTAAAATATTTCTCTCTGGCTAGATTTTGTGCTGCAGTTTTGTGTTCGGCAGTGAAGCATCAGTGCCAACACTGATGTTGCTGTCATTGATGATGATGATGATGATGAATTTTGTGTTCTTAGTAACATTTGTTGTTTGGTTGACATTGCCAATTCACTTAGCACGGAATCTAGCACAGTCTGCAGTGATATCTGTGAGCAGAAGCCCATATACAGACGCGAAGAGACTGTCGTCTGGCGAGTGTATTCCAGAACAATGCTGACCACTGCTACCGAAGGCAGGAATTTGTCCACTGCAACGTTTTCACTGACGGCACTGTCAAGCTTTTTTATTTGGCATTTAATTTGCTACTCTCTGGTAGATTTGCCGTTCCCAGCCACGTTACGTTCCAGAGTCAGCTAGGTCATACGGTTTTCGCTCACCATAATCGACACTCCACGCTAACTGTTTTTTGGTCATCACGTCTGCATTTTTGCAAGTTACAACTGTGAATGGCAACCTGTCTGTTTTCATCTCTGTTCACATTTAGGTCAGATCTGGGTCATTTTATTCTACCTGTTTCTGAATCGTTCGAACCACCCCTTCCAAACTCGGTGGGGACGGTGAATACCAGCACCGAGGGTCACCGCAGCAACAGCACCAGTAGCGTCAGTTCTGTCACTGCCCTACCGAGCACGGAGAGTCCCGTTGCTGCATCCCTCGAGAAGCAGTTGGACATCAGTATTCCGCCTGACCCACACTTCTACAATCCCATACATGGTGAACATCAACGCGCTCGTGCCGATCACAACCTGCCGAGTGCCCTTGATTGCCCTTTGCTGGACACAGACACAAGTGTTCCCAGTCACCTGCCGTTTAAGGTGAGTTTGCTTTGCTCTTACCTAAATTCGCTGGTCTGTTTGATCCGTACTGTTTTAATTTTCAGTTTTAGGTAGTTTTTTTTTACGTTACTTCCTCAGATGGAACTGCCCTGGTTTAGATGTAGACAATCTACGGCTTCTCACCGAGGCAGCGACTTCATTTCGGATCTCGGCTGCCACTCATCACCTTTCACGTGCAAACTGTTTAAAGAATGTTGAGTTCTTATGGTTCGTGAGATGCTTTGCTAATTTTTTGGATTCATCATTATCGTCGACAACACTATTGTAGGAACACAAACGCCTGATTACACAGCTTTTGGCGGTTCTATGTAATGCATCTTCAACTAGTGTCTCGTTGCCTCTTTCTTAGAAACTGGAGGTGCGACGTAGACAATTCATACAAGCCTAGTAGTCGGCAATTTCTCAGTTATCTTGTAAGGTTCTGCTTAAGGTCTGTACGTGTGAAATAGCACGACCATTGGTCACTTATCGACCATTGGCAGTCACGGGCAACTTATCAACTAAGCATTGAGCAGGTCCATCCTATTACAGATAGCTGCTGTATCACGAATAAGTTTATTATTGTCCCGCTTTGCACTCACTTCATCTGGTTTCATGTGCTCTGTCATACAATGTGGTGAAAACTTTCGATGGGGAGCATCTGTCAGGTGAACCCCAAGCGCTTGTGGCCTTCCGGTAGGGTAAGGGTTTTAGACATCTCTAAAATCACCTATTGCGTTATGTTGGGTCCATTTGACTTGTTAGACGGAAGGCTAGAGGAAATGAAATTAGATTGACTTCACCCGTAATGTACACATTGGGGCGAGATGGCCCAAGTGGTTAGAGCGCGAACTTACTGACCGGAAGGTTCGTGGTTCGAATCCGACCTCCGCCACTCGACTTCCCTGTCTAGGATTGGGCAACCTGGCAGTATCCCAGTCCTTGTGCTTCCTTCGGGTGGCATGGCAGCCAGGCACCGGAAGGGTGCTACAGCTGAACGCTTTAGTTTACACATCGCCAGGTGAGAAATCCAGGTAAGTGAATCACTGTCGCTTCTATTGGCTTACTGTGTCAGGGGACACTTCATTAGTTTCACAGCATGATAACCGATTGTAGACGTTATAGGAGGATTTGGCGGACATGCAACCGACATATCCTGTTTCACATCCTAACCTTGGATTCTTCCTGTCGCAGAAATATGGCGTGAATGGTGGTGGAAACTCCTGCATAAATTGGTTATACATATGTGAAAGCGCATCAAGAAAAGCCGGTCGTCCTGATTTTCACGGTACATCTATGCGTTAGCAAACTTTACTCATTCCTCATTGGGTTCACAGGTCAAAGTGGAATACACAGGGATATTAGGTGAGAAATCCGAAGATAACAACAGATTGTCTTCTTGTAGGGTTTCCTTGACTTCTTGTAACCGTTTTCCTTATCCGGTTATGCAGAGTTTCCCCTATTCTTGTGGAGATTATGGCGGTGAATCCATCGGGAACTTTGAACTGTTAACTTAGTTATCCCTGGGAAAGGGACATTTTCTCTAGGTTAGTAATTGCTGTGCGATCTTTTAGTTCCGGTGTGGCCAGTGTCCCTTCATTTTTTTAACGTTGCACTAGCTTTCATCCGTTTGTTGGTTACGATTCCTTCGATATGATTCCAAACTTAATGACCTGCGTGTCTCCTATTCTAGTCTCCTGTGTGCGAATCGGTTCACGGTGACCGTCCAACACAGCAGCATTCTTACTCAGACCGCGGTCTGGATACGCGCCATCACCACCGGTCTACCCGCGATTTGTCCGTTGGTGATGTAAGCTCTGTGGATACTGGAACTACACAGCAATTACCTTCTCCTCCTCCAAGTTCCATGCAGCAACAGGCGCTCGCACTAACTGCTGCAGCCTACGCAACACTGGATCCAATGATGGCTGTACATCAACAAGCTAAAGCTTACTATGATCAGTGGGCATCTTCACTTTTTGGAAATTGGGCTTCCAGTGGTGGTGCTAGTGGCTGTGGCTCCAGTGGCCAGCTCTCAGTGAATTCTGAAGCGCACTGCAGCTCACAACGGCAGCAACAACAGCAGCAGCAAACTGACTGGATCAATGCGGCACTGCTATCCAAACAACAACAACTCGTCAGTTCTCAGTACGAACACGGTGACCCTACAGAAAATGACAACCTACGACAATGGCCATGGCCAAGTAACCAACGTCGAGCCCATGCATCAGATGATCGTCCCAACCCGGATTCGACTGCATTCGATCGTTTCCATCAATTTTACCGAGGCACTAATCATTCAGATCGGTCATATTTGGATTTCGCCTTCTCAAATCTCCCAACCAACACGCCGGATTTATCACGTTCATCTCAACAACAGCTGTTTAATTCAAGCAATTTCGCCGACCCATCTCAAGCACGTTGCAAAAGTCGGTACAACGATGTGCCAGGAGATTACGCGCGGATTAGTACGGGACCATTTTCGGAATCCCGCGTTAACGGATGGTGATAGGCCATAATTCGCCCGACTTGTCTGGTTAGTGACTGCTACGCACGACTGTAGTAATCTTTTTTGTCTGGTTTGCGGGCATGGTATCCCTCTTCCGCTTCTTCCGGGTTTCCCGCAGATTTGGTGTTTATCGTAAGTCGGTCGGGAATGCTGGGCGTTTGTTTGGTTGAATGACCGTAATACTGTTTAGGGAAGCCATTGTTCTACATCTGTGTGCCCGCGACATCCTCATACCACAAACACACACTTTTGTGACTCTTCTTGGAGCGCCGTCATACTTTGAAATACTTCGTAGCTTAGAGGAAATGGCGAAAAAAACCCAGAGTCAAGTAGATGGAAACTATCTGCAGACATCTTCGAATCGCAAATCGGTCGGTCGACGCATTTTCCGCTGCATATTTTGCTTTCAATTGTTAAATATGAGGTCCTATCCCATAACTTGTCCTCTCAAAAAATCAGCGAAAGCCACGAGATTCATCGATTTTAGGAGATCATATCTCATTTGGCGGGGTTTTAAATAACTCTTGTTGTTAATGACAGATAGTCCACCTCTATTTGATCTGTTGACAAATTTGCTGGCATTTATTCGTATTCGGACACAACTTAGATCGATCCACCACTGGATGTGGCAAGACCTTTCACCACCGTTAACTAGGTGGAATTATCCGTTTTGCTCGAAATGATACAATGATGGCACCTGATTGGTAACGCGGTGTGATTCTTTTATTGGGACATGTGCGAGAAATTTGCGCTGTACGACGGCAAATGCGTTCATTGTTAATAGAATCCGTTATACTAGGCAGTGGTGCGGCCTAGCTGTAACGCGATTGGATCTTTTACAATTGTGTTAGGTGTTCAATACAGAAGTATCCATATGGTAAAGGTCTAAGGATAACCTTATTCTTCTTAGTAGTTCCCGTGGATGCATACCATTCGGTTCTTCAACTAAACTGTTCGAAATGGTCGAGTGTGAGGATGAGGTTCGTTACCTGCATTTAGAGGGTCTAGTAAAGAGTATGGCGATACAATGACACTGCTCATTAGTGTCTGCTCAAACCGAACTGTTCAATCCGCTGGGCATGATAGTAGACAGATCGTAGACACTTCAACCAGGCACGCAGCAACACGTGGCGCCAAGCGGAGCGGCACTTATGGCAAGGGGAATACGAGTGTGTCCATGCTTTTTCTGGAGCTGAGGGACGGAGACTAGAACACTCGTCAACCTAACACAAAGTGGTGCATCTCAACTTTACTTATTCGTAAGTGTAAATGTGTCTGGGGCTCAAGATAGCTCAGTGAGTAAGGTGCAAACATACTGCCCGGAATGTCCGTGGTGTGAGCCCAACCCTGGCATCTCGACTGCTCCCACCTAAGCTTGGACAGCCTGACAGTATCTCAGCCCCTGTACTTCCTTTGGGTGACATTGCAGTTATGTGCCGGGAGGGTGTTGCAGCTGAACGGAATTATTATTACTGTTATTAATAATTATTAAATGATAAGTTTATTCACAAAAGAACAGATCCGTTCGTTTGTGCATTGCGCGGCGAGATGGCCCAAGTGGTTAGAGCGCGAATTTACTGACCGGAAGGTCGGTGGTTCGAATCCGACCCCCGCCACTCAACTTCCCCTGTCTAGGGTTGGGCAACCCTGAACGCATTGCGCGGCTACTGGAGATGATAACGCAAGAGCCTCACTAGCACTTTACGGTTTGCGGTTCGAATGCAGACCTGACTTTTCAAGTTTGATGGATATTTCCATTTCATTCGGAAACAGACTTTGTTCCATTAGTATTTGCTGTTATTTCATTCATACTACTCTATGTATCAGTTGAAACCTTTCCGAAAATAGCTTTTCACAACACTACTTGGTCTTTTGCTGCTCACGTCTCAGGTCTACAAATACCACTTCTGAGCGATCTTTCCTTAAATTTGTGACCACAATTTTTCTTTGTTTCATTACGTAACTTGAAACCAAATTTCTGTATCTTCTCCCTTCTCAATAGGCACGTTTTCTCTGCACCTCCCCGTAAGCAGTACTGAACGCACTCCCTCGACCAGGACACACTCAACCGCACTTGATTATTTATCGAGTTCAGCTCCCGGATTCTACTATTTGCATGTGATAGATGCTCGTTTTTCAACTGGCCCAAGCCTCTCCTCCAGCCTAACGTCGTACCCCACGTCCCTTCATAACTGACAGAAGTGGCAGCACCAGAGTGAAGTTTGACCGTAGAACTCATCACTATCCTCATTCTCCGCCCCACCTATTTTTACAGACTTCAATCATGATCATGTGATTGAGCTTAATTTTATTCACAGGCCCAGCCCTGGTCCGGGACCTGTACCCCTTGAACAACTAAAGAGCCATTTTTGCATTCAATCTCTTTCCAAGACGTGCCCATTGTGAAATTGCAGACTATGCCATCCCCTCAGCAAGATCTCAACGAGAACCTCACTGGTTAGTACTGTGCCCCATGTCGACAGATTCTCGTCTTTACTCAACCGGCAGTGGTCACTTTACCCACCACCAGCCTCTCCCTCCTAATATGTGTACAGATATCTTTTTACGCGAGAGACTAAACGAAAACCCGTTCTTTCGGTTCCACCTTGTGATATTTCCCCTTCTTTCGGTCCACGAGAGTTCCTCCCGAGTCAGCTGGTTGTCGAACACCAGTTTCTTACAAAACACCAGAGTGATAGGCGGTCTTCTGCCTATCCCAATGTACACAACTGGCACTTCCCTGTGTTGTACCACTTCCAGCTGACCAGCCCACCTTTTTTGCACTGCTTCAAATCATGCACTCTCTCCTGGATGATGTGAACAATGAAGTCCTTTGCTTTGTCAGAGTCGTTCTCTTTATGCCTCCATTCTTGTTGATTTTGTACAGTTCCAGTATTTCTTCTCAATGCGTGTGTGCATGCCAAAATGCGCGCGACCGAACTTCGACTGATCTTGTTCACCTATCCTATCTCTCAGTCTCTTATGCTCTATCATAATAAAACTGATACAGTTCAGTGGTTCATCTATTCAAGGATTAAGCAGCGGTATCAAGGATAGTTGGTTGCTTAGTCGCCGTGACAGTTTTAGTCCTGTCCCGCGGTCAGTGACGGTCTTACCTTCAATATGTAGCTCTCCTACCCCCTTCTGTATCAGATAAAGTAATTTGACGTCAGCGAACTGATTAGATCGTTCTCGCCAACACGTGGCTGTCATTTTCTTGACTCGGCTAACGAAACCGTCGCACCTGAAACACCATGCTTCGATGCTTGTAACTCGGTAATTGAGTTGAACTCGATCGGTGGTGGGTGCCTTACAGAGATTGACCCGATGTTGTTTCTGGTGTTGTAGGCAGTAGACAACTTTCAGACCCAGACGTTCCACATCAGGGCTTACTGAGACAATCCGGCTTCTCAGTTAATCTCCCGGACAATACTGTCAATCTTGACACTGTTGTGGGACATACATTGCTTTGATCATATCATGTGAACACCATTGAGCATACCCGAACCACCATAGTCGACCTCGTTCGACTAAGTGCTCGAGCTGAATAATGAGAAATTATGAGCGACTGACCCGTTCGTTCGTTGAATGATATTATGTACGAATCGAAAGCCCATTTCACTAACACCGGTGGTCGAGACCTTCACTTCACGAGTGCCCGGAAAGGACACTAGCCAGGTTTCGTGGACCTAGAATAGGATAAGGCGAATGTAAGGTACGAAGATGGGAAACTTCGTCTTCGTATCAATTTTATTTCTGCGCCTCAGTGGCACATATGTTCAACTTGTACTATCCAAGCAAGTCGATTAGTCCGCCTAGCTGTTCGGAAGTTTGATCGATACGACATTTTAACTTGGGCTTGAAGCGGAAACTTAGTTCAGTTCGGCTTGTTACATTAGAACGGGAATTTGCGGAAGATAAAATGTCGTGCGAGTCATATTATGTAGTGTAAACCGCTCTGTCCCTGTGTGGTGTGACAAGTGAACTCAGATGTGGTGGGTTTTACAGTCTCCGCATGGTGGGGGCTCTCTTAGAGACACATCACTGATGTGGTGCGCTGGCGGGTGCAACTCGGCTACGCAGCCGTTGCTTTCAGTATCTCGCATGTATAGTGGGCGAGCTAGTGGCAACTGGAACCACTGAGACCGGTTTTATAATCGATGCAGTAATGCGATCAAAATGAATGGAAAACTGACGTACCTGGTGCGCTTCACTGGATGGAACTCTGGAGGAGCAGCCAAATCGGAGATTTATTGATTCATCTGTGCCATACGCACCTCCCAATGGTGGGACGTTGACTGAAAACCGTTTTTTCTGGTTGCAGTTGGAATACGCTAACCTCCGCTTGCCCAAGAATGGCCTGTGTCTGGATCCTAAAAATCACTTTAGGCAGGTCATAGCTTATCAGCCGCTGTCAGATGCTTTGGACTTTCAGAAGCAAACATACGCACGGTCTGGTTTGCTTGAAGTTGCTTTCGTCGTTTGTGCCCAATTACTGAATAGGTAGTTACACTGTCGTAGGATGGGCTGTTAGTGATCCTGTCCAATACACCCATCTCGGTCAGAAAGGTTAGGTAGTCTGTGGATCTCTTGCTGGGTACCGTTCTGCTTTTGACAAAATTCTCGTCAGGTCAAGCGAAGAAGTTGCCAGTTTAACCGAGTTTTAAGGCAGTTGGATAATTAGTCGCAGATCTCCCAACTGAAAACTCTAAAAAGCCCACTGCCAGTTTTGCCCTTCTTGGGGTCCGTCAGGTAGGCGCAGTCCATGAGTTTCTGTCCACCTTATATTCTACTTGAACCCCAGATTGGAAAGCACATGGGAAATACGAGTGTATTTTGCAAAGTGATCTGTTTTTAACGAGCTAATCAAACGAATCCCAGATGGATGTGCAAACGAGTGTACTTTGCTCATTTGATACCATTTGGGTTCAAGTAGAATATAAGGTTGGCGAAAACTCGAGGACTACACGTATCTGCTGAGTTTAGAGAGAGATGAAACCGGTCGTCGGTTGCCGGAGTTTGGAGCAGTCTTATGAGTAGTGTATTACGTCCATGCATGTATCGCGATGTCTTGAATACCATAGCAACTAAAACACCAAGCTGCCTGGTGTGGCAAATTCAGTTGCTTGAAAATATCATAAGTGAGGGATTCAGCTGGTTTCCAGATGGTGGTCTCCCGTCAAAACTAAGTTGAAATGCGAATGAGTGTATTTTCCGAAATCTCTCAAATTTGAGTCCAAGTAGAACAAGGTTGACGGAAACTCGGGGACTGCGCCTACCTGGTGAGTTCCAAGAAAGGCGAAACCAGTCGTGGGCTATCGAAGGATTACCCGTTCTCACTTATTAGGGTGGTCATACTTGTGTTTATTGCAGTGGTATCCAGTTCTGAATCTAAGTGGAACGCCGTTTTGTGAACGATACACAATGTGGCTACATAATGACAGTGCCCCAAGTGCTCGTTGATTTCAAGATAAAGTGTTCACCGACAGAGAGATAGGATGTAATTGGTCCATTAGATCGTCAGGACGACCCGCCGAACGATCGTTTATGAATTTTCATCTTTGAGACTTTCTTATGGAGAGACTATTTGAAAAAAGTATCCAGGAAGTGAAGCAATTTGTCACGGAAAAGCCCCGCTGCATTCAGAAGGAAATTCTCGCGAAAGTACGGTTAAAGTGTGAGGGGAATTGTGGAAAACGTCAACCAGATTTTCCGACGTAAATAGGTACAATCAAATAACCTATCGATGGCGAATCAATTGATTTATTGGGTTAACTCACGAACCAAGCCGTGATCAGGGAAGGGGTCCAAGCCGAAATTGACTTGTTCCCTTCTTACCATTTAACCTGCGAACGTTTATTTCGTGCACTGCTGAAAGGTTTTCCCGGAAGTTCCTTGTTATCTTGGAACGCTAAGCTACGCAAATAAAGAGCACGAAAAGTACGATATGACTTCATCAAAAGGTTAAGAGCCATGCGCCTCGTTAGTGTCAGTACCTGGTGCTCGTCTATGTCGGACAAAAAACAGAAGACAGCGTACCACTCTCTACCACCATCTTCAATATAGATACTCTTGTCCAGTATCCCATGTTGGTCCCATAACAAGATGTTTTTCAGACTGGAAAAAAGCCAACTCGGGTGCAGTTGTATTATGACTCCCCCAAACTGCCATGGAAGGAAGTACTCTCCAAACGACGTACCGGGTATCTGTGAAACCGTCACGGACACCACTGATGCAGACAGTCATCATAATGAATTTAACCTGACCTTTGATAATTTCCCCATTCATTTGCTTTTGATCTATCTGTTTTGCTCACCTTCACTCACCACTCACCTTGCCGTAAAGGCAGCTTGTCCGACATTGGCATATTAACATTTATCTATGCGTGAATGTGCACAACTGACCTACTTACCCATGCGTGCTCGTACTCTATTTGCTGAGTCTGTCCTGACATGTTACGTCATGATTTCCGTGCAACCGCATCTTTAATCAGAATCACGAGGCTGTCTACGGAAGGGTCGACCGCAACGCACAGTACCGAGCCAACATTCCGCTCGCAGTTGTTTGGTGTGCGAACCTTGACACGACACTGTGCCGGTCGGTGACAGACTTGTGCACTTGTTGACGCCACGAACGTAAATAAGTGTATAATTCTGCTTACCTTTGTGCCGTAGACTTTCGAACCCAGTTCTTTCTTTTCATATTCGGGATTGTCGAATCTACGTGTCACTCAAAGTTCCGCATAGGAAAACTCAACATACCAAATGTCAGGCGGAATCCCCCACGAAAACCGTTTTACCGCTTGCGATTGGGCGCTGCTACGGCCAAAAAGCATAACTTAGTCCCAATTAGATAGGAGATCAAGCCGCTTCCAGTCCAGCGTCAGGGCGAATTCTGATTGGATGAAAGTGTGGACTCAACAGCCAATCATTATTCAGGATCAACCGAAAGCCGGTTGCTAATGCTGCGTCCAGATGGCGTCGGAATTTCCAGAATGTCCTTGCGTCATACACCTTGGATACCGTGCGCTGTACATGTTTTGCCTTTTTGTGTACCTATGGTGTTTTTTTGCCGGAATACTTGGTTGGGAGATTCAAACCAACAACTGAGATGAGGCATTGTCGTTATTACCTCCATCACAGAGGTTTTTGAAATACGGGAGCGTAACCCAGGCTTCCTTTTGCATGATTGACTTCCACGACCTCTGAAATTAGTTTGGTCTACGCGCTATTCTGATTCCTCTGACATAGTCAGTTAGTCTCACTGTCCTATTGCTCCGTGTAACCATTTCTACAACTTTTGTGCAATTTTTCACTAGAATTGTATAGTCTGCGATGTATTTGTCAAGGTGATCAGTCACTAAAAACTAAAGGACTCGCTCCAATCGACACCTGATAGAGTGATGAAGCTGAAGTAACGAGCTGTGCGGTCAAAGGATGCAAACACACATGTGAACCCAACCATCCATTTCCTCATGTACAACAAAGAGCACCCAGTACCATAAACATTTTAATTCACCTGCTGGATCAAAACCTTTTGTCGAATACTATCTAGCCTTCGCCGGCTCGGTCCTATCCATACCAGTTCAGGACTATGGTTTCTATGGCACTGTCGATCCTAGTTGCCCTTCAATGGTACCTCTTACAATTTCAAGCTTAGTATTGGTTTCATCAATCCTTAGGGCAGAAAAATCTCAGTGGCAAAATTGCGTGACTCCACAACGAACGTGTTGTCTTGTTGTCGTGTTGGCTGACGGGAATAGCTTTACGCACCCGATAACACCGCTTGATTTGACCGTAATGCCGTGGCAAGGGGAGCTGAAAATCATGGTAGATGGTTTGTTTCAAAAAAAAACGACAAACTGTACTGGTGAAAGGAAGAAGGCCTTCGCTGCGGAGTTGTTTATTAGAAAATGCCAACTAACCAGTTACAGACAGGGGAGTAAAACTCTCACATGCATCTAATTTACAAAAACTGAACATCCATCTTGAACGCGTCTTCCTGAACTTTCCTGGATATTCATTGACTGTTGCTCAAATCCAAGCAAATGCTACAAAGCGATTCCACAAATTCCTCAGTATATCTCCCTTTTCAAGAGACACAAAAGGAATTTACAGGAAGAAAACATACTACTCGCATGCCTTTCCCATCAATAGTATCACCGTTACACTGGTAGTCGAGCAATGAGTGAGAGGGCTAGTGAAATGCGCCTATATATCCTTGCACCATAGAACCTCTGACAGATGTTAGGTCAGTGCTGTTGCATTTGCTCTGCAAATAGGAAAGTTTTTGCCGTTATGTTGGAGTAGCCTAGAATCGGGTTCAGAGTGAAGATCACGCACACCGGTGCACTGTGCTCTTGCATAATGTGTGAAAGTAGTTAATCGATCTGGGCACACTGGCATCTTCTAGATATGTTACTAGTTGATCAGGTGACTGTTGACCTGTTCGTAGGGCATGGCAGTTAGTTTGCTAGCTGGATATTTTTGGACAAACCGTGAGATTGGATCATGGCAGAACAATTTTTAAATACAATCCTTCTTTACATGTCTACGGTACAGGTGATTTGGTCACAGAAACATCACTATGAAATCAATTCTGCGTAGTGAAAAGGTAAGTTTTGACCAGAGAGAAATTTGTTTAAAACACAAAGATCAGCTAGTTTTCGGGTAAAATTGTTTTGGAAGTTGTGAAGTGCAAGAGTGCTGTTAGGTTTCCCAGTCTCACTAGTTCAAAAACGGCATGAAACTGGCGGATACCGTGGCTCAGGTGCGGGTTGAGTTAACCTCAGTTTGCATTAATACTTCCATTTTGGCCTACACTTCAACCGGAAAAGGTTTTGTACAATAACATGAATTTTGACTCCTCGGACCTAGAGCTGCCACCTTGTTGTGGGCTTCTGTACTGCAATGCTCCTACGGACTACACAAGCCTGAACTCTCTTCCGTTGGGTTTAT
Organism: Opisthorchis viverrini; assembly: GCF_000715545.1. Classification (NCBI taxonomy): domain Eukaryota; kingdom Metazoa; phylum Platyhelminthes; class Trematoda; order Opisthorchiida; family Opisthorchiidae; genus Opisthorchis; species Opisthorchis viverrini. Next base: position 2,290,248 of record NW_008751672.1, on the reverse strand, counting down.
CTATGCCAGCAAGGACAGCGGAGAACGGTAAGATTCGATACTGCGAAAAAATATTATGAGACGATGTGGAGGTAAATTTGTACGGCCTTCTGCGATAAGGATTTTTTTCGAGTAGCTAACAAGCCCGTATTTGTAGATGCAGCAATTATACCTTCCTTTGAGGAAGGGTGAGTTGAAAAATGGCGAACTCT
>NW_008751672.1:2268760-2289999 GCF_000715545.1 Opisthorchis viverrini | reverse complement strand
AAAAGGAATTTACAGGAAGAAAACATACTACTCGCATGCCTTTCCCATCAATAGTATCACCGTTACACTGGTAGTCGAGCAATGAGTGAGAGGGCTAGTGAAATGCGCCTATATATCCTTGCACCATAGAACCTCTGACAGATGTTAGGTCAGTGCTGTTGCATTTGCTCTGCAAATAGGAAAGTTTTTGCCGTTATGTTGGAGTAGCCTAGAATCGGGTTCAGAGTGAAGATCACGCACACCGGTGCACTGTGCTCTTGCATAATGTGTGAAAGTAGTTAATCGATCTGGGCACACTGGCATCTTCTAGATATGTTACTAGTTGATCAGGTGACTGTTGACCTGTTCGTAGGGCATGGCAGTTAGTTTGCTAGCTGGATATTTTTGGACAAACCGTGAGATTGGATCATGGCAGAACAATTTTTAAATACAATCCTTCTTTACATGTCTACGGTACAGGTGATTTGGTCACAGAAACATCACTATGAAATCAATTCTGCGTAGTGAAAAGGTAAGTTTTGACCAGAGAGAAATTTGTTTAAAACACAAAGATCAGCTAGTTTTCGGGTAAAATTGTTTTGGAAGTTGTGAAGTGCAAGAGTGCTGTTAGGTTTCCCAGTCTCACTAGTTCAAAAACGGCATGAAACTGGCGGATACCGTGGCTCAGGTGCGGGTTGAGTTAACCTCAGTTAGCATTAATACTTCCATTTTGGCCTACACTTCAACCGGAAAAGGTTTTGTACAATAACATGAATTTTGACTCCTCGGACCTAGAGCTGCCACCTTGTTGTGGGCTTCTGTACTGCAATGCTCCTACGGACTACACAAGCCTGAACTCTCTTCCGTTGGGTTTATCTATGCCAGCAAGGACAGCGGAGAACGGTAAGATTCGATACTGCGAAAAAATATTATGAGACGATGTGGAGGTAAATTTGTACGGCCTTCTGCGATAAGGATTTTTTTCGAGTTAGCTAACAAGCCCGTATTGTAGATGCAGCAATTATACCTTCCTTTGAGGAAGGGTGAGTTGAAAAATGGCGAACTCTCAATACCTGCTGCATTATACAATACGATCAAAATACTTTTAAAACCAGAGTCTGGTTCAACAAGAACCTGTTTTGTTAGAAATCAAACATTCAGTAAGACAGCCGTAGCTTATCCCTTGTGTCCTCAGGCCACACCAGCCCCTTTAGCCGACTGGGTGTAACTATTTAGTCGCTGGCTCCGGAAAGGCTTCCTCAATATAACCCCAACAACCGCTGCACTACGGTTCAGGCTTTTGGGTCACAGGCAGGGTGAAGTGTCCCCGAACAAGACCATACATTCTGCCAGTGCCTTGTAGGCTAGGCTTTTAAGTCAAAGTCTCGTGGTGGGGCAGCTCAAGCAAGCCTCCTTCTCCTACCTGAGCATCCGGGAAGGATCATTCGCCCTTCCACGCATTCGTTCACTGACCTCTCCCCACACGTCCATCTGACCGACTTAGCTGTCATTTTCATGGATCAGATACATGGCCGCTGATCTTAAATGAACTTCGAAGGCTCTCTGTGCTTGAATAATGTTTGAACAGTGGGTCTATGGTCATACACGTACATGACCGTTTCGTCCTCATTATGAGCAATCTTGAATGGAGTTGCTGTAGGTTCTTCAGATTTCGGAAAATCCCTCCTCGAAAGCTGCTTTGCCGTAAATCCGTTCGCTTCAGAAGTGATTGTGAAGTGAAACGGTTTTCCTTGGCTGATATTCTCCATCAGTATACAGAGCTCGTCTTGGCTGCAACCAAACCAAGGACCACCCACGTAGCAGTAGGTGTAATTCCTGACTGCCAAATGGGTGTACAGACTCACTGTTTTCGCCCATCTTTAAACAGAAACTCGGTCACTCCGAGCAAGCACAACCGTCCCTTTTATTCTGAACGTGATTCGAGTTGCGGTTTGCCAACCACAGTCCTACCTACTGCAGCGAAGAATCCCACTGACGTCCTTTCTACTGCTTAGGCTGCACTTGGTTACCGAGTTGTTGGGAGTTTGGTGCGATGAACAGGAGAGCACACGTGGCCTCAAAAATACATAGAACTGGTATGAAGAGCCTTTTAGATGAGATATTCACAGTGGTGATTGCTGTATCACACACTACTACCTAAACCGATGGACCACCAGGCCTTTGAGACAGCTTTTTTTCTAGATACATCAGACTGCATCTGTAAGAAAGCTGTGAATTCCTCCAGTTACTCTTCGTAGTTTTCCAGCAGTCCAAGAGATAGTCAGGCCTTAGTTTGTGTTTGCAGACATGATCTTTTTCAAACACAGAGAGCACTGAGCCCCATGCCACATCTCGGTTTCACCCAGTAGGTGATCGATATTTCTGGGCTGCGGGCCGTAGCCTATAGGTCACATTCGACCGCATTCCGTATAACAATTTGTTCAAAGTCAGCATAACCAACAACGTTGTCTCAATTATCAAGCTGATACGAAAAGTTGTGGATGGAAATTTCATTTCCAACATGAATTTGAGTTTTATCGGCAGCGGAGTGGACCAGCTTGGGGGAAATATTCAAGCTCAGTTTTCAGAAAGTCTCCGTGACGAAAATAAATTATTTATTCGGAAAATTTAATTCCCTACTTGGAGTGATAATTCAGATTTGGACAGATCTGTGTATAAAGTTTTTGGTGAGGGCGATTTTCATTAGCTGGGAGACCAACTACATGAAAGGTCGAAGAGGACATGAAATGCGAAAAGGAGACCAATGGAGGGAAGAAACTAATTTTCAAACATTATGAATGACTGTTGCAACAGATTCGGGTGAGTATCCGTGGATGCTTGAGCAAAACTGTAGATTCGCGTTCGCGTCGCTCATTTGAACGATTATCTACTTGCGGTTGATGATTTTTTCGGTTTGTCCACAATAAGAGTGAGACACATTGGAATCATAATGTGGGCTCGTCATTGCTCATCAGTAGAGTATACTCTTCATCACGGAGCTGGTGGATCTCTGGTTATTCAACATGCCGGTAAGGTGGGTTACTGGCGTTCTACTAGACCACACCGAATGAGCAGCCACTATCTCACCTGAACAGGTAGACAAGTCCACACGAAAGTGATGCTTAGCACAGACCTCGATGGATGATCTGGCGCTCGCCCTCCTTAAATCAAGCGACTCACTCACCCGCTTGAAGCCCGTCGAAAAATTGTTGAATCCGTTATTTTGCTTTGATTTCGAACGCATCTGTGGTTGTCAGGGCGCGCCCAGACAAGAAGAAAAAGCACATGTGCAGAGAGTGACGTATCCCCAAGGTCACCATCGGCTCGACACGTCCGGAAAGTAGGTGAGTCGGCGGCTCCCACCAAACACGGCCTAGCAACACACGACCAGCGTAGTGGGCCTGAGAGTGTTCACGACCGGAACACCATCATTGGCTGTAAGGAGCGAACAGGTGAACGAGCATATTTGGTCAATTAGTCATGCTATATATATTTACGCAGACGCTCTGTACGTTTTGTCCTGGCAATACAGCCGTGTCTCCAGTTCTCTGTCTTCTCCCTATCGCGTAGTCTGGCAGGCTCAGTGCAGGCGTAACCAATAGCTCGCCCACCGCACAATACAACAGTGGTTCATTGGCACATGCACTAGACCATTTTCAGCTGTCCCCGTGACCACGGTTTTGGATTATTTTGGTCTGGTCCTTATAACCTACGAAATAAGCTAACAGAGACTGTCCAGTTTGAAGCGGATCTGTAACAGATTGTCATGACTGATTTGATTGATAGAGGTCAAACACTTGCTGATCGACAGTGTGCATACCATCCTTTATCAACGGAGGGTCAGAACGGTTGATTCCATCAAAAAAGATGGGTCACCACTACTATGAGGTGTAGATGAATGACAAACCGTCTAGGCCAAGGTGAAAAATGCGATCATGATGTGTCCTAATTATTTACTTGCGCCGTAAAGAACATGCGACGCAACCTGTTGTCGACCTTTCATATTTTTCATCTGTCTCATAAAATACTCCAATCGGGCTTCTCTAAACAAATGCAAACGGAGACAAACAAGTGTTTTGAATGGACGTCAAAAAACTGTTTAACGAAAATGCTGAGTTGTCTCAAGTTAGAGTTCACACGTCCGGGTCCTAAATTACCGTTTCTTTAGCCCAAAGTATTATATCTATTCTTGGTGGCTACTTTTCAGTGAAACGGTCCTCGTTTTTTGGCCTTACTAGGATAAGCTGAAGTTTATTGCTAAATCCCATCCCCAGTTACACTCGATTGAATTGCTTTTAGGTGGAATTCCCCATAAAAAATACTTTACTGCTTGCGGTTGGCGCTGCTGCCGACAAGAAGCATATTCCGCACGCGATTTTCCGCATAATCGAGCCAGTTGCCAAACCAGCGTCAAGGCGAGCTCTGATTGGCCAAAATTGGGACCCAACTGCCACATATGATCCACTGTTCACCGAATGTCGGCGGCCAATGGTGCTTGCAGAAGACGTCAGAATTTCCAGAATGTTGTTATCTAATGCACTTTATATAAGACGCGCTATATATTTTTTGCCTGGTTTGGGCACTGATACACTTTGTGCAACTTCGATGATTCGGTTGACGAGAACGCTATCACTGAAGGTTCACACCGAGAGCTAAGCTGAAGCATTACCATTACTAGAATTGGAGAACTGGAACCCACAATGTCTATGAAATTCACTCAACTCCAGGAATTAGTGCGGTAGTAACAAAAGCAGTTTGAAGAAATACAAATGAAGCTCAGTGAATCAATGACTGGGAGACTGCGTATGAAGACACCAGCAGCCAATACCAGTGAGTCTTCGGCTTCGTTAGTCGATGCAGTCGTCGCCTCAACCACGATGTTCGAATTCAACACCCCTTCTGATCACATTTGACTCATGGTCCAAGCAATACAATGCCATCTTCAAAACTGATTTTTCCAAGTTCAATAACGGATGAAAAGTCAGATTGTTGTTGTGAAAACTCAGGTCCACGGAGCCCGGAACGTTATGCAGACTTCATTCTCCCCAAGCAGCCCTGCGGTCTCAGGCTTGGTGAAACGGTCCGAACACCGTCCCGATATTCAATGATCAAGCGTCACTCTTCCGCATCCGTTACCAATACCTCAAGCTGATCGAGAAAGATTTTAACGATTGCTCCACGTTTCCCGGTGTTTTCAATCCGGAATACGAACGTTTCAAGCTCAGTTCAAACAAGGAAATTCACTTCCGGTGCCTCATTTTTGTATCAGATCACCAGTTGTTCCAAGTTGCAGACATTAGTACCCGGCTGCTTCAAAGAACTAAGTAGGGTGCTGAAATGACGTTGCAGAGCCACACCACCTAATGTCACCGCCTCACGAACCTGAAGAACGATACGGCTCTGACCTTCCGCTTCAAGCGGCTGTGACAATGCAGTCACCTCCAACGTCCCAAAGAAATCCGAGAACAAACCCTGTCGAAAACAGAAGAAATCCCTCGAAAGTTGCCAGCGTTGTAGTAAGTGGCACTTCTCTCTTTGGTTGTGGTTTTGGTGTCATAATTGTTCCAGGTGCGGTCATCCTGGCCACACAGAAGATTTATGTCGAGCTTAGATGCCGCAGCCACCTGGGCAGCACCGTGAAGCTAACAAATTCAAGTTCAAATGGGTGACAGTGATATTTCAAGCTGATTTTTCTTATCGAAGGACTTTGTGACAGGTCAACTTCACTCCAGTTTGTTTGCAACTTCATACAGGCTGCGACATTAAGCCCACGATGTGCAAGCGTGGAAAGGAATTGGTAAGCCGCATGTGAAACTGATCGGACATTGGGCCAATACGGTTTTTGGCTGTAAGCTGAAATTGACTGGCGAGGTTCACTGCTCCATAAACTTCGGTTGCTTGACGATGCAACCCACTTGCTATCTGATGTAATGCCTCAACCTTGATCTCATGAGGCTGGATTAGATTGATGGGCTGAATCTTCTGGAAAAGCCAATTAATTCTATTTGCAACCTCAGGAACGCAGTGCCTTGAATTGTCCTCGAACCAACTCACTTTCCGGAGCATTCACTTGAGGACCTGTTGCAAACTGTGCATCCATATTCACTAACAGGCGAACGACCGGAACAGACCTGAACCGACAGACGCCATTTGCAAACATTGTCTCGTTTCGTATGAGAACGGTAAGTTGAAGGGCATGACGACTAAAGCATACTAGGAGCTCAGAGGAAAATGGCATCACTTACCGCATATAAATTGTTCATGGATTTTTCTGGCGAACAGTGTTGATTTGAGTGTGTCACACTGCTTTATTTGCTCAGACTCAGATATGGAGAAGAGTGGGGTTTAGCGAAAATGTTACTTGTTCAACTAGAGCAACAGCAACGGTGTTAAAAAGTACCGCACAAAATGTACACGATAGGATAAGAAACAAAATAATGGTCAGATGAATCCGTCTATTGTTTAGGAGATTTTTTCACGGCTTTATGCCTCACAATATGCCAGATTATCGGTCTTCCACTCTAGCTGCTTTATGTGAATAAATGAAGCATTTTATCATTAGTTTTTGTCTATTTTCCGAGATCGTCTGTTGGGTCGGAACCATTCCATTACCAATCGATATGGCATCATCGCTGTCTCGTTGAGTGGGGTGAGTCATGCACCCACTATTGACAGTGTCACCTCGATTGGTGAGGAAGCGTTTGCAACACAAATGACAAGCACCGCGAACAGACCAACAACCAAGAAGTGCACACGAGCCAACTACATTCCGCCATATCGCCACATTTTCTTATGTTAACTGCGTAAATAATTTGCAAAGCGAACTGTTCCTTATCAGATCATCCATTCAATGATTTCGGCTACCCAAGGAATACTGTCCTCAAACAAACCACAGTAAACACATGCTACTAGTTTGTTTGTAAGTAGTTAATAAAGTTAGCCCGTCCGTACAAGGTCGTCCGAGCTTCCTGTTGCTGTGCCGTTCCTCGCTTGTGCTGGATATGTTATCCAGAGTTGATCTATGCTGTATCGTGGGTAGCCGTCTATGGGTTACGCCTGCACCGAGCCTGCCAGACTACGCGATAGCGAGAAGACAGAGAACTGGGGACACGGCTGGACAAAACATGCGGAGCATCTGCGTGATGTATAGGATGACCAAATGGCCAAATATGGTCATTCACTTGTTCTCCCCGTACAGCCAATGGGGATGTTCCGGTCGGGACACTTTCAGGCCCACTACGCTGGTCGTATATTGCTAAGCCATGTTTGGTGAGCTCCGCCAACGCACCTGCTTTCTGGACGTGTCGTACCGATGGTGACCTTGGGGATGCGTCACTTTCTGCACATGTACTTTTTCCATATCTGGGTGCGTCCTGACAATCTATGGTCCATATAATTGATGCAACTTGTTCCTGGTCGCTTACTTTGTTGGACGGAAACCAGAATTCCTGATACACTCCGAAAAATGTGAATACCGGATTCGTCTGTGGTTTGAGTATCGATCATGGTTGAGTGACACATGGGTGGCCAGGCTAAAATGCTGGTTCATGCCTAATCATTAGGCATTTTCACCGGTAATCATGAATCAAAAATAACTTGTTTGAACCTAGATTTTATATGCCCCAGAATGAAATAAGGTAGAGTGAAAATGGATCGACTGAGTTCGGGCGAATTTATCAGTATTCGATGAGTCATGTATCGGCACTCCATGCATTTCGACAAAAGAAGCCCTTTACAAAGGAACTTCTTAGACTGAAAAAATACATAGAGATCTTGTCGTGGAATTAACCTGATAGTACATATGGTATACCAAAGGAATGTCATGCCACTGTGTGGGTAGGCCTAGGTAGTCTTTAAGAAGGGAAGAGAGATAATGTACTACTCATAAGGTTGCTGAAAAACCGCCAACAGTCCATGACCGGTTTCGCCCTTTTTGGGGCTCATCAGGTAGAACATAAGTGGAACATAAGGTTAACGGAAACCCAGGGACTGCACCTATCTGATGAGCCCAAAAAAGGGCGAAACCGGTCGTGGGCTGTCGACGGATTTTCAGCAACCTTATGGGTAGTTACATTACAAAGATATACATGTATCGCGATATCTCGAATATCGTAGCGACTGAAACATGAGGCGGCCTGGTGCAGTACATTCAGTTGCCTGAGAACATCACAAACGAGAGATTCAGCTGGGTTCCAGGTGAGTCTCTCGAAAAAACCAAATTAGTTTGCAAATGAGTGTATGTTCACGGCAGAGATAATTTTATGTACTTAATGTTTAACATGGTACTGATTTAGAAGCACAATATAGCTTATAAGAATATATGAATACCAAGGATGAAACTCGGTACTGCTGGATGAGTTTCTACCGCCACTTTGCTTCATATCTTTTCGTCCACAATAAGGACATTTTGGCTAACTTATGCAGTCCATGAGCGCAGAAATCGGTGGGTTCCGAAGTTGTGAGAAGTTAGAATCTGGTGACCGCAAATTGACTTATCAGCATAATTTGGTGAATTAAAAACCTTAGGCCACTGATACCATGGCGGGAATTTTGACGTAAAGAGCATCATTGTCTCACGACAGAGTGAATTTAGTCCCTTACCTAGTGGTTCTGTAATGGAAAGTGAACCCAGCGACCAATTAACTAAGGTGTCGAGTAAAATGCTCAGAAGAAGCAAATCTACCGCAGTTTATTAATCAAACGAGAGTTCCGGCTAATTTGTAAGGTATCTAGAAGCCTGGGCGTTCCTGTTGAAGCTGCTTTCAGTCTTAGCCACAACGACCGTGCTAAATGATATTTGCATTAGCATGATAGTGAGTGGGATCCAGAAACATAAAGACGAGGGGAGGGGCAAGCCACTTCGCTCTCAAATTGAATTCGCAGCATCATTTACCCTACTTAACCGAAACTTGCTTTCGGATAGAACAGGCAAACGCATCGCCTGTCGTTATTCAGGGAGCCGGTCAACCGTCAAACACAGTTCAAAAACCCTGGCTCCGCTTTTTTGTAGTACGTCTCTCCTGTCAGACAACCCAAAAACAGCTCACTGCAGTTTTAAATGGTATCCAGATTACCCTTATATAAAAAACCGCACTGTTACGGGCTAAGACAACCCTTATTTATTGGTTCACATCATTCTTATTGTCCGGTATCACTGTGTTTACTCACCTTTTTCCAGTCCTTGGCTAACTCCTGCAATGACGCAACACAAATGGATTCGGTTTCACTGTCTGGGTTTTCGTCAAACTTTAGGCGAACTCCACGAGCATTGTATTTACAGAACTAACGCGTGGACTAGAACCGTCGTGTTTGCTGTCTTTAGTTTAAACTCAAAGTTGTTGCGATCACTTATATTCTTTGTTCACTGACAAGGAGAAACAGAATCCGCTCTGCGAGACATCATTTAAAAGTTAATTTTAACCTCAAGCTATTATTTCTTCATAAACCACAAAACTAGAAAAGCGTTGTTACAGCCGTGGTTCGTTAACACTAAACTGAAATGTGAGTGTACGAAGATTAGAGACTGTCATTAAGATGTTCGTCACAAGCTACTATGAAGCGAACCAATAAGTGTCGACCGCAGACTCATTCGCGCGGCTAGGAAATTTGAAGTAAGCATAGGCTTTCGACAGGATGACCGAGTGGATAAGCTCACGGATTGCTGTTTCAACGACTCGAGTTCGAAATCCATAAACGTGCCTTCAATGACTGTTGCAAACTCCTACTCGGATAATTTGCTCAGTGTTGTTTCAATAGTCATGAATTAAAGAGAAGTACCTAGAAAAACCTCCAAACATGCGTTGACTTACCCAGACAGTCTGACACTTGGTAAATATTTATAGATTTCCATCGGAATAGTCGCCAACTCTCACGAAAAAAACTGAAATTATGAAGCGGCGGGCATCGAAAAACTGAATTATGAAAGCGGCGGCATCGAATTTACCCGGATTTTTATACGAAGGATGTGGCAAGACTCACGAGTTACATAAAGCCTTCCTTGGCTAACGGCATTCAGTGGGCGTAGGAAGAGAGCTCAAACACGTCAAACACAAGGCCACCTCTCCTGAATGGTCCAAACGGAAGCAAAAGATCACATCGCATTCACACCCGATCGATGAGCCACTTACTACGACCATTTTGAAAAAGAAACCCCTACACAGTTACGTTTTTCCAGGTGGCTAGCATGATAGATACCGCATTTACCGGAGTAAATTTTACTCTGACAGGTTTCCTAACCCTTGGTACTCAAAATACTGTGTAAATTGTACAGCTAAGTGCATCATAATGCACGGAGTTAGAGGTCCATATCACGTCACCTTAGACAAAAAATAAGCAAAAGCCTGGTACAAACTAACCGCAAACAGCGAACACCTTAAATAAGCAGAGATACACCTGAACAAATGACAATAGAGCATGAATGTCGAATATGACCAGCATTCGCAGATTTCTCGTTGACTGAAGGACTAGAATGATTAAGGGCCAATTTTTTTCAAAAACGCATTTCTATATCTGGAAAGATAGTGCCCTGCGAACTTTCAGGCACAGTGATTCAGCAAACTTCTTTACATCCAGATAATCAACTTTCAAAAAGCAACCGTTTGCTTACAGATATCACAGATATCAGTGTTGCGGGACTGATTAGAGTTTAACTGTGGGAGATCCGACCATTTGTATCAACACGCCATTCCCTGGTGTGACAGGGAATGCGCAGCAGTGGTGGTTCCCAATGACGATAAAACAGCTGTACAGTGCTCGTTGGCTTTTCAACATAGACTGCTTCACTTCTGGGATAAATTCTCTGGGATGAACTCTGGGATAAACTGTCTCTCTCTCTCATCCATTTTATTCCGCAGGCAGTGTTGGATGATTATATGTGGAACAGCGCATTTTGTCAGCTATGAACTTGGCCAAAAGGTAAACATTTATATCGTGCAACTATCCACAATTGCTTGTTCTTCACTGTCCATCCTAAATTGCAATAAGGTGAACAACGAACGGCACATGACCCCAGTCAGAACAGGTATCTGTTGCACAAAGTAAGTCAGCAACATGAAAACAGAAGTGGGTTACAGCTTCGGCACCGACAAGGTGAGTGACTCTGTACTGTCACCTAGCATCAGAGCGTTTTGCGGCAGTGTCATTTAACCTTTGTGACCCTGAAGTTGTACGTCATATAGTTTTCATTGGACTGCGATTGGGTGTAAACATCATTCTCCTGCTGTTCCGGTAAAAAGGTCCCAGTCGGTACATTCTTCAGCTCGTCTGAATCTCTGAGTTCGCAGTGACGAATCTGACGGTAGAATATCAATGTATACTGGCAGTAACATACACAATACCGAGTTGCGAGTTGCATCTTCGTTAAGGACAAGGGGACGTCGGCTGGTCGGATACCCCTGGAAATAGCAAATTCCCAACACAAGGTCAGAGACAAACACCATTCTTATTAGTGTTTGTTGTTCAAGTCATATCTCATCCACTGCTTCGAGTTACTGTCGTAGAGCGGCTAGGAATACCGAATTCCGGAAATGGTCACACCACACGCACAAAAAAGTGTCATATGGAATAGGGAGGATGTCTTAACTAGTTCTACGAAAGTTGGAATTGCCTGTTCTGTTGATAGTGTGAGCAGGTTTCGAAATCATGATGGAGATTTCATCCTGTAAGTGAAGACAATTTATGTCTAAGGGCCGGAAAGCACCATACTGAAACATATATAGCGCTTCTTGGCTTTCAGCACAGAGTGGTTTCACTTACAGGACAAAGTTTACATTGAACCTGACTGTTCTGTTTACATCCACTGGGGTAGGATCGTTGGGCGTAGTACCAAACACAACTGAGTACAAATTATACGGCTACTGAGCAGCTACACACTATTTGTCATGGAAAATAAATCATTGCGAAACTTCTGGTTAGACGTAGTCTATTGGTTCAAAATTCATGAACGCATCCCGTGTCACGTAACATAGGAATGTAACTGATGGATAAGCGATAGCTCTAATAGGAATGGTACCGTGCCTACTCTAGTCAGTCTATTCGCGCTAAGCACTTATTATTAAATGCACATTGATAGCTCATCTTTGGTGAACATTTTAGTGCACATGTGGTGATAGTCATAATACAACTCAGAAGGCATAGCACTAATAACAGTCTTTACTGTGGTTGACAGTAGTTTACAGAAGCGAATTGCAGCATGTATAAAATAAAGGCAATATAAAATGTGGAGTAAGTCAAAAGGGAGCTTATCGTATGTGAGAGTCCCTTGGTGAAAGTTCGGACGGCGGGAACGTGTTTTCTTCGCAGTATGGCTGCTACACGTGTTCCATAATTGTCCGTGGACTTGTGGAGAGGTTGACGTCCTGCTCCTTGCGCGCGCCCGAGTCTGTGTCCTGACTGGGTTCGGTTTCCCTTTTTGTAGGTCCCATTGCGTATACGTGGGCGCGTCGGCACATGAGTAGATGCTACGCTAACTAGGCGGTGCAGACAATCGATGTCCGATGAGCCAGCTTAGTGTGACGTGGTTTGAGTATGAAAAAAAAACAAGTCTCGTGATCCAGAGAGCAACTGTGAGCTGAACAGTCAAGTAGGTGGGTGACCGGGTAGCTACAACCACACGCACACACATCTTTGGTGCTTGAACTTGAAAAACCGTCGTCTTGGTTGCCTCACTCGTCTTATCCGCTGAAGGTTTTGTGCAGACCTGTCGCCCCGGATAATCTGCACTTCTAAAGTACGGACTATGAACTACCTCAAACATGCCTATCCTAGGTTTGAATCAATCGTTCCAACTCACGGTATTGTGCACTTTTATGCAATCTAACTGTTTGCATGGTATCACATAGGATAGGGACTAAATTCCAAACCGTTAATGTGTGAACCAAACTGAAGATACATGCGTCATCGCGCATAAAAAGCGGATCACTTAATCCTACGTGCAACATTTTGATTTGCTGCTGAATTTTTTGCTGATATTTTGTGAATGCACCAGTCATAAATCCATTGTGGCGGCTGAGCTAATGGTCCCACACAAACTTGAAGGCGGGAAACTATGCATCCCAAGTTTGTCGATTCAACTCAGCAGCAGAGCTAGGTTTGGAGAATCGATGACTCAATGGTCAGCAAAGTAGATGGGTTGAGTTTGTCTCCAGAGGTTCTCGGGATTAGGTGTACTGCTACGTAATGGATTCAACTGAAAGAAATGTGCAGCAGGACGCCAGGATGAGAAGGTACCCGAGGTTGGAGCGACCATTTGAAGCCAAACTTTTCTGCTTCGGTTTCTGACCCGACAAGTTCACAGCATGCTGTTTAGGGAACCGTTGATTGCACGTAGTACTGGTGGGCAGCCTACGTGTAGTATTACCCTACCTCCAGCACGGTCGCCTTCCGCTACGGATGCTTGTTTCAAAATTTTCCGGCGAATTTCGCCGAAGACCTGTATCAGATAATTGCTTTTTCCATCCCTTGATTGAGATACTTCTTCCTGTCCCCTGCACAACAGTCGGAATCACAGCCAGAGAAAAATCGACAGTTCCTAAACAAATCCTGCAGCTGTGTTGAATGCAGGGGAATGATTACTCACAAATTGTTTGGATAGGTGATTGTTGGTTACATACTTGCAACAAATCAGTTTTCTTCAGTTGCAAGCGTAATATTTTCTGAACCCAGTAGGTTGGACCGACAGGGCACATTGCATCCAATTGTTAACAACTATTTATTAGGTTCGTTATTTCGGTGGGGACTGGTTTCGAACCACAATAACACATAAAAAAAAGTAATTTGTTCAAATATATTTTTGAACATTTAGGAAAATGCTCTAATTTGGGCGCGAATTATGAATTTCAGGCGTCTAGAGATACAGTATCTCATTAGAAAACAGGTTTTCGGTACGATCTTTAAAGTCAATGGATATCCAGGTCAAAACCAAGGTGGCTCAAGGCGGTACAGCCTCAGCGCGGACAACCCTATGCTTTTTCGGGTCAAACTATGTCCAAACGACTGACGTCCACTGGACGCACATATCATTCACAACAGGTTGCACCAGTCGGTCTGTCAATCGACCCCGTCACTGAATATCCAGCCGGAAAGAGCACTTAAGTTGTGTAAGCCTGGTAGGCATCCAAGGTCATGATAAAGCTGTGCTTCAGGTGGCGACAGATTTGGAGCCGGGCTGTTGCATAGAACCGGAAGTTGTCTGGCTTCTCGTAAAAATACAAGGTATTTGGCTAGTTGAAACGTACAGCGATGAATAAATAAACTATGAAGAGGCACAGTACCTTGCTCAACAAACTAAGGAGCTAGCTATCTTCGCTATATCGGTCTAAAGGATTTAAATTTAAACTCAGTTACGTTTCACAAAGGAAACTACTCACAAGGTTTCTGAAAACTATTCGACAGCCCACGACCGGTTTCGCCCTTCTTGGGGCTCATCAGGTAGGCGCAGTCCCCGAGTTTCCGTCAACCTTATGTTCTACTTGAACGTTACGTTTCATTATTTGAATAAACGGAAAGGTGGGATAGGGAATGCTGTTTCCCGTCACCAGTGCTTTGATCCAAATCTGTTGTGCAAGATTTGAAGTAACAACTGACAAGACAACGTGTCACACTGGGATTCAGTCTGTTCACACTTCTGAAAACGAACTATCTGAAAATTCACACTTTCATCTAAGAAGTGGACCTTTGATATAAGTGCGCACCATTTGGTGGGTTTCGAATGAATCAAAACGCGGTCCACGGTCGAAATGGTGTAAAACCTGTCGCATCAATCAGTTTGAACGGAATCGATATCAATCGAAACCAAGCTTGCCTGCTAGGCTATTTTTATTCCGACAACTTCGGCTGCACGATTCAAGCTCTGTGTAACGTGATGTGTCAGTTGAAGAACTCATAGCAACTGTATTAACACTAGTATATTCGGTGGAATTCTTCTTTAATTGACAGGCTCCTTGTATACATGCAAAAACTTTAGAAGTCATAAAAAGCTACAGTCGTAGTGCGACGAAATAATGTGCTTTAGCTATTCGCAGTGCACACATAAACAATGCAACACATGAGTGTACGAAATCGCCAAGGTAACCAGTCAGAGATTTCGTCTGAATAAAAGGGCGGGTATTCTGAAACAATCAAGTTTCGTCGTTTATACACTCTTGATTAGGTGATTCACTGTCGTCTGTCATCAGCTAATCATACTTTTATTGATTTTATGAACAATAGGTCATTTGTGGATTAATTACTCCCACAATTACCTGGAAATCATATAAGTAACAGGTATCTTAGGAAAAGCGGTGAAAGTACTTTTGTTTTATGGTGTACTACTCATAAGGTTGCTGAAAACACCTCGACAGCCCACGACCGGTTTCGCCCTTCTTGGGGCTCAGCAGGTAGGCGCAGTCCCCGATTTCCGTCAACTTTATGTTCTGCTTGAAAAAAATTGCACGAAATCAGCGAAATAGGCTCATTCGCGAACATAAGATTGACGGAAACTCGGGGACTGTGCCTACCTGATGAGTCCCAAGAAGGGCGAAACCGGTCATGGGCTGTCGAGGAGTTTTCAGCAACTTTCTGAATATAAATGTATCGCGTTATCTCGGATATCGTAGTGACTGAAACATGAGGCGGTCCGGTGTAGCAAATTCAGTTGCCTGGAAACATCAAGACCGACAGATTCAGCTGGGTTACAGGTGGGTCTCCCGAAAAACCAAATTAGTTCGCAAATGAGTGTTTCGCTGACTTTTGTTTTAGTTTATTATTTCCTAGATGGCCGTTCTTAAGCCTTGCGGTTGCTACAAATCGAATGGTGTGAAAGATGCAAAATAGACCATCTGCTTCTAAGACCCGGACACACAGTATTCTCCCAATAGAGATCTCTCCTCCAGCCGGCAGACTTTCAAACTCTTAGACTGCTTACCACATAAATCTTGTAGCTGCCCTTCATAGGCGAACGATCGGGGAAACGCTGACCGGTTACTAACTATCTATGAAGAATAGTCAGTGGCCGTGGGATTCGTATTCGTAACATGCTTTGGATGTACGCAGTCATGGATTGTGCATTTAGTTAGAAGCCTCATTCTAGACGACTATTTGAATTTGAACGTACTGCTCAGACGAAACAGGATCAGTGTGACACGTCGAATACTGACTCACTCGAAGACTATTCGCTTTCCAGAACCCCAACAAGTGAAGGAGCTCGAGTCCAATGGTTTGGACCCTACAGCAGAAGAGCTGATTGCGACTACAGAATCCTGTCTATGAGTGAGGATGACTAATACCAGCGAGAAGATTGTGGCACGTTTAGTTCAGAGGTGAAAACAAACTTCAACCAAACCGCCTCACAAATGACAGCACAAGACCAAACCGGATAAGGGGTGTCGAAGATAAAGCAACCTTGATAAAGAACACTCGTTGCTTAATGAATAAATCTGGCAACTAAAGGCGAGGAGAAAGCAGGTGCATGAGTAAGAAACGTCCCACAGAGAGACGATTACGTCAAGCAACCTGATTGCCTCCTGCAAACTAGGATTCCAAGGGGATCAAGTTGAAAGGTGAATGTTCGACAAGGCGCATGATCGGACGGAAAGGATCGGTGGGTATGTTGATGGGGCACTGTACAATACAACGGAAGGGATGTTTGTTTTGGTGTGCGTGCGCGCCCGAATGAACAGACGCAACTGTCGGAGACAAACAGTCAAGACAACGTAAAAAGTAAGTAAACACCGAAAACCTGGCCGATCAAGACGAATGAACAGAGTACAGAGTCGGACTGGCTTGCACAAGAGGAACAGGTTTGTAATGTCAGATCCGTGTGTGTGTGTTTGTGCATACGATGGGATTGCAACATATGCATCTGTCGGCTGGTGGGATGGGGAGGGGAGATGGCGAGTACGATGGGATCTTGTAAAAGACGCGTCCGTTTTCATTAGAACAATACAGGAGAGTAAACAAGTTCATCCATCATCATTAGAGTCCAAGTCTGCAGGTGGCGTGCTATCTGTGTTGTATCGTTCCGCGAGCAGCGACTGAGTCAGCTGTTCCAGATGGGCAGGGGGGTCAAATACACCGTATTTGCGCCGGACCAAAGTGCGTCGAGGAGGTTCGTTTGCTGGCCCCTTGTCGTCCAAGGCGTAATTTCCGCCGATAAGCCACGGTCGACTCGTCTGTAGAACGAATGAACACCGAAGATAAATGAGGTCACGTAGTCCTGGTGAAAAATTGTAAGTTACTCACAAGGTAACTCATACGCTTAAGGTGAGCGTGCGATAGGATTCATCAGAGCAGAAGGATTCATAGTTTCATCATATGGGTTTGAACGAGCCAATTTACTCCAGCTTTCACTATCTCTAATGGAGCGCGAGATGGCACATTGGCAAGAGCACGAATCTACAGACCGGAAGGTCGGTGGTTCGAACTCGATCTCTGCCTCTCGACTTCCCCTGTCTAGGTTGGCATGGTAGTTAGGCACCCATTTTCATCTCCAGTGAACGTAAGTGCCCCTGATTGCCTTATCTCTTCTGAACAGACAGCTACGATCTGTTCCCCGCCGTTGTGACAGTGTCTTGTCAAAATGTCTTTCGAACCGGGCTTTTCCGTTCGGATCTATCGAACTTTGATTCACTTTTCACTTCCATTCACAGAAAATTTCTCCTCTTCGTCACTAAACCATACGCAAGTGTACATTGTTTCTCCACCTCTTCACAACAATATAACATCCTTTTAAAAAAATCTTTCGAATTGGTCCTAGTAGGAAGAGACTGTAATTTTCAAAGGTGATTTCGTTAAATCAGTGAGGCCACTCTATACTGAAAAGCCGACGAGCACTGTACCGTTATTTCGCCCCTAAGGAGAATTATTAGCAGTGTGTATCACACGAAAAACTCAGACAGCTTCGGACCAGCGACCTATCAGTCAGCCAGTTTGGCCACGGGCTCTCACTTAGACAAGAGACAGCGCCACTCATCCTTCAATCGCAGAAACCGCATCACGTGGTCACGTATTGACTGGCTCCTTGAGTGACTACTTCTCAGATGAAGGTTTCGCTGATCTTGCGAAATTACTCTTCCTGCGAGCCACCCTTAGATTGATCCTAGTTTCAGGAGATCAACTGAGATTCAGTCTCTTAAGTGAGGCTTTCAAGATGTTTAAAAGGAAAGCATAAGTTAGTTACTAAAAAACGGACGATCTCGGGAAAATGACTGGAGCCCTAAAACTCCTAGTGCCACAGGTCAATTTATTTGAAAAACCGGACGACATTAGGAGAGGATATCAGGTTCCCAAGGCTCAAGGAACAACTGTGTGAAACTACGGGTTAAAAATATGCGACTAAGGTACCTCCAAATGACTCATATAAACATTCGTCCCGCTAGTTTTCCGGAACAGCGAGTAAGCGGAGAATTCAGTGAGGTATTTTTGGAGGGCTGCTGACCGTTTTGTCAGCAAAAGCCTCCAGCACGCTTTGCATCATCAAGCAGTTTATGCAAGTATTGTCCGGTGAAACATTCAAAGATGAGTTGTTGGGCGCCAGCTCTTGCACTCCAGGCATAGTTGGTGTGCAACTCAAGGGTCGATCGCAGTTCGGGATGATCAGCGAGTAATGATCAGCTAAATTACTTCATATCCAAGCCTCCTGTAACTAATCTTACAGTATGTCAGCGAGGTGCACATATCATTCATAACGCCTATTCTCACTCTCGTCACATCCGAATGTCCGACATAAAGCAATGATGCTGTCGACCAGCCTTTTTAAACTATCAAGGCCTACAAAAGCAAGTGATGATTGGACGAGTGACGGAAAGGACCAAGTTTTATTGGTGGGTACATCGAAAAACAGATATATCAGGTTGGTTACTACTACGCAGTGGTAGCCGATTTAAATACCAATTGTTTTTTCGTTTTGGATTTGTGCGGGCACCTGTGTGGGTAACAGGATGCGCAATCTCGAGTAGCTGGCAGCAACATCACACATTAGTTCCTGTCCATTTTTGGAGCGCCAATCATCGATTGTACGATGACGTGCACTAATAATAATCGTTCGGCTGTAACATCCTGACTGCCATTCCACACGTAGGGGGCAGGAACAAAGCCACGTTCATTCTCGACAGTGGAAGCTCAGGTACCTAGCAAATCCGATAATCACACCAGCCGTTGAGTACACTAGCGAGTCAAGGGATTTGAAGGCCTACGTGGACAGGCGAGTTAAAGGTTTTGGAGTCAACTCGGTGGCCTTGAGATTAGGATGTCTCGTTGTTAAGTGGATAAGTGAATCTGTCTTCACACTTCCATGCACGGAATCAGATGCCTATCTCACCAAGATATGACCGCGATGGGAGAAATGCGGCTAGGTGACACGATGAGAAACCGCACAGTAACTTAAAGTCGTAGTTCGGTGTAGCACATGACGTACTGCTTGTTTGCCATTGACGAAAATGCTCGTAGCTCGGGCTTTATGCATGGTCGCTTAACTGCTCACCGAGGCGAGGTATTTGGTTGCAAGCATTTAATCTATCGTCATCGAGTTGAAACCGTTGGTGCGTGACGGAGTGTCCACACTCCAGTGCACCACCATTGCTGAGATCGGTGATAAAGCGCACGAAACCAAATCGTACCGTGAGCACGATGGCTCAGGGAAGTCACGGACGATCCTCAGTGAGCAGACAAAGAACGACAAGGACAGGGTCCCTCCTATGTGCGTTTTTCCTGGTGAATAGTACGGACCGTCTGCTGTGTATTCATCAGTTTCCCTAGCCCGACAGTTAAGGTGAAAACGTTCCGTCACCAGTAACCAATCCGCGACTAGATGGGCGTGCCCTCATTGTTTGGGTTTATGCAGTTTTTATGGACTGCATGATTGATTAATCGGTCTGTTTACGGAAAGCGTAGCTGTTATTGTCGTATGGACATATTCGACTTTCCCATACAACATGTAAAAAAACATAATTTAGTAATCAGAACGAGTAAGTAGAACATACTTGATCCTGATCGTTGAAGGTGACGCGCTGATTCGGTTCAAAAGATGCAATCAAACTATCCTCAAATGATTTGCCTAATTGAATGTCGCAGACATACGACGGGGGTTGCTGTGATGTCGGAACCGTCAGCTGCCCCTGCCGTGGTTGTCCCATTCCAGACTGATCATCAAATGAAAAGCGTTCGTAGGAGGCTGGTGCATCACCCCACAGCGTAGACGACAAGTGACAGAGCACGTTGGATTCTGTGTCGGATACAGGAATGGAGAAAGAACTGGTTGCATTCGAATCGGATTCGGATATTATGCTTTTTATATCCACAGCACTGTCTACGCGACTTTGTTTGGCGACCAGCCCCCTGACGGGTCCGGGTGGAGATGATGAGGTAGGCTTCATCTTTACTGGAACTGAACACGTGACTAGGTGATGATCCGACCTCAGAGGTAGCTGAAGGCTGTAACGATGGCGACGTACCTTTTCACCCAACAGGAGATACGTGGCCATCAAGTGATCGTACGCCCGTCGACTGAGGGACTGGAGATGGAAATGGAATATAAATGTTATAAGTAACAAAAAGGCAGGTGATGGCACATTCGGACGACTGATGACATCAGTTAGACTCACCTCCAGGATTTGGGAACGTTTCATGCCGTAGGATTCCATTATAAGGATGATGAACTCATTCAACTTGCCTTTCTACAAAAGTGGAATGGGGAGGGAAAGAAGAAAATGCGTGACTGTAACAAGTAAGCACACTATTACGAAGGTACGACCCCCAGAAAATAGAACTGGGCCGCATTAGAAGGGAGGTTGTACTAGAGAGGGATGAATAGTCTGACACTCCAGTGCTACGCGGTCGTATTAGAAAGAGTCCCAGTAGGAACTGTCAAGGGACGGTGGAGTCCTCTGTACGACGAACCTATAGTGACAGTTCAGATGAGCAAGGCAGACGAATGTAGCTCGAATCCCGGAAGATTACACTATATGCGCTATTCAGAGACATTGTTGGTTACCATCCCCTCAACGTTTAGACGAATGTACTCGAATCCCGGAAGATTACACTATATGCGCTATTCAGAGACATTGTTGGTTACCATCCCCTCAACGTTTATCTTCAACCCATTTACCAGAGTTTGGTTACCACCCCATCAACGTTTATCTTCAACCGCTTTCATAGTCCGATTACTATCTCATTAATGTTTACCTTCATACACTCATATAATCTGTTCAACGCATGCACACCCGCTGTTTCATTCCTTTCCGCATTATGACGAACATGCGCCCCACGACTAACCAAGAGTGTTGGAA
>NW_008751672.1:2260476-2264632 GCF_000715545.1 Opisthorchis viverrini | reverse complement strand
AGGTCCGTGGTTCGAACCTGACTTCTCCATCTCGACTCCTCTGTCTAGGCTTGGGAAACGCCGCAGTATCCTAGCCCTCGTGCTTCCGTCTGGTGGCATGGCAGCTAGGCACCGAAAGGGTGCTACAGCTGAACGATTTATTTATTTTTATTATATATATATATTGTTTTGACCATTCTTAACATTTTTCCAACCAGAAGAAAAATGTAGGGAGTTTCGCACAGTTCAAAAATTCTCCTGGCACACTTGGTGGTTTTTCTGTTTGCGAAATCCACCTATAGCAGCCAGGAGATTTTCAAACCTCTAGTTCTAGGTCGAAACTCCAATTAGAAAGCAAATGGAAATCAGACACAGCTTGAGTGCTCCCGAATGGTGCTGCCTACAAACGAAGTGCAGATGAACTACTATACAATATGAGGAGAAAACCTTTTGATTTGTCTTCTGACTCAGACATGTATTAATTTACAGGGCATCACGCGTAACATGTTCGAGAAGTTTAGGCTGCCAGTGTTTCCTCGGAAATCTGCAAGAATACTTACGCTTGCACTTTCAGGATAACTCAGACAGTGGAATTCTCGTATGAAGACTTTGAAATAAGTTTCAAAGTGGCTGAGTTAAGAACATTAGATAATAGTCGAAGGACTGGCCTTGTCAGACCACCTTTGTGTGTTTATCACTTTATCTCCTCCTGTGGAGGCGGAACAACGACGCAGCTGTTTAAACGGGTATCCAATCAAATTCCGACGGGTTTTCTTCAGAGAACAACATGTGATAACAAACCAGCTGCTCGATACAGAACATCGAGCCAACGTTGTAACGTGTTGTAAACTCATCAACAAAAATCCCATCAACGCTGTTGAAATTAACCAGACCTAAAAGTTTAGTCACTGTTGGAGCCATCTTCATTCGTACTTACAGATTCCAACACTGTAGTTTGAAGCGCTTTGAACATATAGGGGCACTCACGCGACCAGAAAACAACACCTTAAACCCCAGGTGACTCACAAACACCATATCACTTGTGACGAACAATTTGACCCTTTACTTTGTTTTTCAGGCCGATAGGTCTTGGTCCGGTTGCTTATATCTGTCCTCATATATGTCTGAATCCACTCATACGATGTCGTTCACATCAATAACAGAATAATCGAGACTGACTGGGACACGGAGTGTCGACGACTGTATCCGCAGTTAGCGAGAACTGTGACGCTGGTGAAGCTGTCGTGTGGACGTTGGGACTGTCGGTTTAGATTTCCCATTAAAAATAAACCACTGTATACTGACTGTGGCATGTCAGGGGGTCAGATAAGGCGACAATGGCTGTCGTCAGGGGGGGGGGAATAAAAGTAAGAAACTAAGTTGCCAGTTTTGTTTGAGCAGCTGGAATACAAGGCGCATTGTTGCATGGTTAGGAGGCATGGTCACAAGGGTTAGAGAATCTGAGAAATTTTCAAGTCTCTAATCACCGATTTCTTCAACCAGTAAGATCACAATGAGGTGATCGAGTCCTTACTGAGGTAGAGTGAAGCTCCATCAAGGAATTCGGCTCTATGAACTAAGGCGACTTGGTCATGTGCCACGCATACCGCGTCAGTCTGTCAAGAAGAGCGTTGTGTTACGCTGTATTACGTTGTGTTATGACTTAGCATAAGAGAATGAAGGTGCTAGTTGCCTTCCAGGATGGGGGTCGCGTGACTCTCATTGCGCTTGGCTGGAGACAGTGACAGGTATGGCGGCTAACCAATATCAATGGCGTTCACACTGTCAGCTTCCAGTCACATTATCTGACTGCGCATTGACTGCGTAGGCACCTCCAACGTTTGAGGTAGGCTAGCCTTAGGTCCCCTTCTTATCTCATTTTCTTCTTTATTCTGCTTTATTCAGACAGAATGACACGGCTGTACAGCTGTGAAGCACCAGGGTTCCCTCTCACGTTGATTTCAATGATGATGATGATGATGATGATGCACTCTGATATAGTCCTGAAAAGACTATAGCTGAACAGAAGTAACTGCTATTTGTCTGTAAACTGCATAGACTACAGCTACATAGTCAATCGTCATATAAACGACGACAAATGGACCTAATCGAAAACCTAATGATGGTCATGCCTGCGTTGTTAAGCGGGGAAGCAAAGTGAACAAGATTCAATAGTCGAAAAGTAACGCGCAAATCTACGGGTTGCATCCTCTCTTAGTAGATACCAAGGGTAATACAACCTTCTCCATGCGTCGTCTAATCGGGTTTTTCGGAAGCGTACGGTATCACAAAAATTGGGAGGTGGGCACCATCGTAAAAAACTGTAACCCACAGGTTATTACCTGTGGGTCGTTCCAAGCTCGGGAAAACTTCAAACAAGATGTTTGATAACGTGATTCATGTGAGCCGCATCGAGTGGACACTCAATGTGAAATCGTATTGTGTACCCTTGTAATACCACACTGCCGTACACTCTCCTGCAGGTTACCCGCTTATTCCCTCTCTTTAAGGGCATTTACCTTCTTCCTCCATTCCGATATTGGATTGATGGGCCTGGCTATTGTCTTGAGGAGCTCCGAGTGTCTTTGCTGAAAGTATTCTGAAGAGCCCTGGCGATTTTTTGAAGGAATTCTTGTAGTCCGGTCATTTGCTTTTGTGGCTGACGAGTGAACAAACAGTTCGGATCCCATTTTCTCGAGCCACTGTGTTTCAGTGAAAATAACCGCTGAACTTGTGCGATTCTATTATTATGGCTGGTTGGCACTCAGCTTCGTGCTTCTCGCACGAGCAAGAAAGCTCTGTATGACATCCAAGTATTGATTGTGCATGGGTGAGTCGATATTAGACCATTTTTGATTGAGAATACGACGTTCAGAGGATCTCCATAGAGCCCGCACTGGTCCACAGATATGGGTTTGGTGCATAAGCTCAACATCCTGTAATGACCACAACTTCAGGAGGAGATTTCGGAGTTTCAATTGAGATTTTGTTCTGTAAGTGAAGCCGGCTCGTAATGAAAAGCCGAGAGGTGTTGTACAACTGCTTCATCCTTATTTGGAGGCATCAGTAATGCGAAGTTCACTAGTCTAAAGTTTGACGGTGAGTCAGAAAAAGCACGTCTGTAGTGGTAAAAAAGGACGACCCATACATTGATAGATGAGGATTTACAGTGCTACGTGGTATGAAGCAGATGACGCGCGGCCGACTGACCATTCAAACCAGTATATAGATTGGACTGTGCGACACTCTTGAGCAAAGCGATTGTCATGAACAGACGGGAAATACAGCACAACGTAGATCTTACCTCCACATCTGCAGCTAAGTCAGAATCAGGCTCGACGAGAGCTTTTCGTTTGGGCGAATTTTGCGGATTCACGTTGATGTCCAGTCTCCGTACAGAGTGTGGAGATGAGGACCGTGTCCAACGATCAGACACACCATGATTAGGAATTGGAATGGCACTGGAAGAGGAGGACACACAGGTCGCAGCGCTGCCAGAGAACTGAGCTGGGTTCTGTGATGAAGAATCAGTGAACCAAGGGTGTTGAAATAGCTCTCGTGTGGACGGACGTTTAGCCGGGACTTTGGCCAGCATGACCCGGATCAGACGTTCACAACCTGGTGGGGGAGAAATAAGAAGTACGAAGAAAAGAAACGAAATTGCGTACAATAAGTATTTCAACTGATCACCCTAGCACGTATTCATTAACACCATCAATGACAAGTTTCGGTTGCCTGCTACCATTATCGCACCAAACCGCAGTAATGTGGGGGTATCCGGGCAATGGCGTAGACACTTTACACCTCTCAAGTATTTATCAACGGCTGTCGCATTTTTGCATAGTAACGTCCGAAAGCAAGCAACGAAGTGTCTGATGGTGGTCGACGGATGAATATGCAGCATACGGTTATGGAAGCTTTTGGCTGTCATAAGACCACTCTAGTCAGCTCAATAGTACCACTACTATCGTTTACATTTGAAGAGCATGGTCACAAACAAAAACACTAAATCCCAGCGATGGATGTGGAAAGGCGTACAGCAGAATATTAGATAAAACGGGCGAAGCGCCCCGTTCGAAGGCTTGCCACCAACAGTTCCAGTGAGGCAAGATGAACCTCAACGTAAGTGAGAATGTTTGGTATGGAAACACTCGTGCAGAGACCGGCAACCGAAGAA
>NW_008751672.1:2229524-2259031 GCF_000715545.1 Opisthorchis viverrini | reverse complement strand
TCCACTCATACGATGTCGTTCACATCAATAACAGAATAATCGAAACTGACTGGGACACGGAGTGTCGACGACTGTATCCGCAGTTAGCGAGAACTGTGACGCTGGTGAAGCTGTCGTGTGGACGTTGGGACTGTCGGTTTAGATTTCCCATTAAAAATAAACCACTGTATACTGACTGTGGCATGTCAGGGGGTCAGATAAGGCGACAATGGCTGTCGTCAGGGGGGGGGGGAATAAAAGTAAGAAACTAAGTTGCCAGTTTTGTTTGAGCAGCTGGAATACAAGGCGCATTGTTGCATGGTTAGGAGGCATGGTCACAAGGGTTAGAGAATCTGAGAAATTTTCAAGTCTCTAATCACCGATTTCTTCAACCAGTAAGATCACAATGAGGTGATCGAGTCCTTACTGAGGTAGAGTGAAGCTCCATCAAGGAATTCGGCTCTATGAACTAAGGCGACTTGGTCATGTGCCACGCATACCGCGTCAGTCTGTCAAGAAGAGCGTTGTGTTACGCTGTATTACGTTGTGTTATGACTTAGCATAAGAGAATGAAGGTGCTAGTTGCCTTCCAGGATGGGGGTCGCGTGACTCTCATTGCGCTTGGCTGGAGACAGTGACAGGTATGGCGGCTAACCAATATCAATGGCGTTCACACTGTCAGCTTCCAGTCACATTATCTGACTGCGCATTGACTGCGTAGGCACCTCCAACGTTTGAGGTAGGCTAGCCTTAGGTCCCCTTCTTATCTCATTTTCTTCTTTATTCTGCTTTATTCAGACAGAATGACACGGCTGTACAGCTGTGAAGCACCAGGGTTCCCTCTCACGTTGATTTCAATGATGATGATGATGATGATGATGCACTCTGATATAGTCCTGAAAAGACTATAGCTGAACAGAAGTAACTGCTATTTGTCTGTAAACTGCATAGACTACAGCTACATAGTCAATCGTCATATAAACGACGACAAATGGACCTAATCGAAAACCTAATGATGGTCATGCCTGCGTTGTTAAGCGGGGAAGCAAAGTGAACAAGATTCAATAGTCGAAAAGTAACGCGCAAATCTACGGTTGCATCCTCCTCTTAGTAGATACCAAGGGTAATACAACCTTCTCCATGCGTCGTCTAATCGGGTTTTTCGGAAGCGTACGGTATCACAACATTTGGGAGGTGGGCACCATCGTAAAAAACTGTAACCCACAGGTTATTACCTGTGGGTCGTTCCAAGCTCGGGAAAACTTCAAACAAGATGTTTGATAACGTGATTCATGTGAGCCGCATCGAGTGGACACTCAATGTGAAATCGTATTGTGTACCCTTGTAATACCACACTGCCGTACACTCTCCTGCAGGTTACCCGCTTATTCCCTCTCTTTAAGGGCATTTACCTTCTTCCTCCATTCCGATATTGGATTGATGGGCCTGGCTATTGTCTTGAGGAGCTCCGAGTGTCTTTGCTGAAAGTATTCTGAAGAGCCCTGGCGATTTTTTGAAGGAATTCTTGTAGTCCGGTCATTTGCTTTTGTGGCTGACGAGTGAACAAACAGTTCGGATCCCATTTTCTCGAGCCACTGTGTTTCAGTGAAAATAACCGCTGAACTTGTGCGATTCTATTATTATGGCTGGTTGGCACTCAGCTTCGTGCTTCTCGCACGAGCAAGAAAGCTCTGTATGACATCCAAGTATTGATTGTGCATGGGTGAGTCGATATTAGACCATTTTTGATTGAGAATACGACGTTCAGAGGATCTCCATAGAGCCCGCACTGGTCCACAGATATGGGTTTGGTGCATAAGCTCAACATCCTGTAATGACCACAACTTCAGGAGGAGATTTCGGAGTTTCAATTGAGATTTTGTTCTGTAAGTGAAGCCGGCTCGTAATGAAAAGCCGAGAGGTGTTGTACAACTGCTTCATCCTTATTTGGAGGCATCAGTAATGCGAAGTTCACTAGTCTAAAGTTTGACGGTGAGTCAGAAAAAGCACGTCTGTAGTGGTAAAAAAGGACGACCCATACATTGATAGATGAGGATTTACAGTGCTACGTGGTATGAAGCAGATGACGCGCGGCCGACTGACCATTCAAACCAGTATATAGATTGGGCTGTGCGACACTCTTGAGCAAAGCGATTGTCATGAACAGACGGGAAATACAGCACAACGTAGATCTTACCTCCACATCTGCAGCTAAGTCAGAATCAGGCTCGACGAGAGCTTTTCGTTTGGGCGAATTTTGCGGATTCACGTTGATGTCCAGTCTCCGTACAGAGTGTGGAGATGAGGACCGTGTCCAACGATCAGACACACCATGATTAGGAATTGGAATGGCACTGGAAGAGGAGGACACACAGGTCGCAGCGCTGCCAGAGAACTGAGCTGGGTTCTGTGATGAAGAATCAGTGAACCAAGGGTGTTGAAATAGCTCTCGTGTGGACGGACGTTTAGCCGGGACTTTGGCCAGCATGACCCGGATCAGACGTTCACAACCTGGTGGGGGAGAAATAAGAAGTACGAAGAAAAGAAACGAAATTGCGTACAATAAGTATTTCAACTGATCACCCTAGCACGTATTCATTAACACCATCAATGACAAGTTTCGGTTGCCTGCTACCATTATCGCACCAAACCGCAGTAATGTGGGGGTATCCGGGCAATGGCGTAGACACTTTACACCTCTCAAGTATTTATCAACGGCTGTCGCATTTTTGCATAGTAACGTCCGAAAGCAAGCAACGAAGTGTCTGATGGTGGTCGACGGATGAATATGCAGCATACGGTTATGGAAGCTTTTGGCTGTCATAAGACCACTCTAGTCAGCTCAATAGTACCACTACTATCGTTTACATTTGAAGAGCATGGTCACAAACAAAAACACTAAATCCCAGCGATGGATGTGGAAAGGCGTACAGCAGAATATTAGATAAAACGGGCGAAGCGCCCCGTTCGAAGGCTTGCCACCAACAGTTCCAGTGAGGCAAGATGAACCTCAACGTAAGTGAGAATGTTTGGTATGGAAACACTCGTGCAGAGACCGGCAACCGAAGAATGGAAAAACAACCCTGAGTGCTTTGAAGTCAGCGCTAGCACAGTCACAACTCGCACATCAGACACAAAGTGTCCGTCATACTCGGTCAGGTGTGAAAGTCAACGCCATGTACTACGTGCGTACATGCGTACAGAGTTAAAAATAGCGAGCAAAAACAAGTCACTGACTGCGATTTTAGGAAGTCCCAGTTCAGGAACAGTCTTGGCGGATCGGTTGGCGGACCAAAAAGTCGATATCGCAATCGACTGCACTAATGATAATGGCTGCGTTGGCTTTACCGTAAAATAATGGATTAACTAGGTGTCATCAACAACCTTGTTAGCAATGAGAACTGAAAAGCAGGGCCACGCTGTTACGATCGAGTACACGGATCCATGGTCACGCCATAGATATCTTTCAGGATGTCGGCGTTCCGTTGTGTGGCCGTATTGCTTGCCGCTGAGCTTCCAAATGTAACTTGGTGCTTTTGATTTGGATTCAGCTGTATTTATCCTCTCACTAGCTCCTAACTCTCACACACTTTTCTCCAATTCTGCTGCCGAAATTTCGGCATGTGTTCGTGTTCCATCTTAACTTTTAAATTATGAAAAGAAAATATATTATATATTGAGCTACGAGCAGTCTAGACAACGATGGGAGGGATTGGAAAAGTGTCAGAGGAGATTCTTCCACAGATACTGTGTAATCGATTTGCTTCCGAGGCTGTAAGGCTTCGCATCAGTGAATCGTTCACCCTTTGGGGTCCGAGGGAAATAGTTGAGATCGAGTGCAGTAGGGCAAGTAACGTGATCTGGCAAGCTGATAGCTATCCTTTCATCCACATAGCTACATATAGGGAGAACGAACACAAGCAACAAAACTCTCTCGCGCGCGCGGGCAGCAGTAAGTCAACCTCTCTCCAGAAGTCCACGGACAACTACGGGACACGTGCACCAGCTACACTGCGGAAAAAACATTCCCGCCGTCCGGAATTTCACCAGGTAACTCTCACAAACGAAGAGTTCCCCTCTTGACTTGCTCCGCATTTCGCATTGGATTTTTTTATACGTGTTGCAACTCACCACTACCAACCATGGTAAAAACTTTTATTGGTGCATATACCTTCTGAATTATATTATGGCTACCATAACCCGTGCACTAATAAACTAACTGAGTGACGCGAGGACTCACCAGCTGAGGGCCATCATCATCATGGGCAGCAACACCAGACGGGCGCACTGGTGCTTCACTGCCATGTCAACTTATATGAACAATGGAAAGAAAAAAATTGATGCCGAGAGGGACTTATGACGAGCCTCCCCGAAACATGAGGGGTGTCCAGACCCACAACTTTCAGCTAGACAATCTGAATGGAAACTCACATGAATGCTAAGGATAGAGAAGTTTGGATGTTCGTCCACAAACAGCCGCACTGCATACAGATACATAGAAACGCAAACCTGGATTTGTGGGGATCTCTGTTCAGATTGTGACATAACTATTTTATATATTTTGTTCAGCTGTAGCACCCTTCCGGTGCCTAGCTGCCATACCACCCGAAGGAAGCACGAGAGCTGGGATACTGCCAGGTTGTCCAAGCCTAGACAGGGGAATTCGAGAGGCGGAGGCCAGGTTCGAACCACGGACCTTTCGGTCAGTAAATTCGCGCTCTAACCACTTGGACCATCTCGCCCCGATTGTGACATAGCTTTATGCGAGTTTAAAGAACGTCTCAAAATTTTATAGAAAACGGACAAAAACTGTTTTCATGAATGATGTAGTTTAGCAACAAACCACGCCGCGCATCACACGTAGTGAAGCACAAAAATTAGTCCAACTTAAGGGTCAGTAGGTCATGGGATCTCAAGAGTAGCTATATGTGAGGATGACGAAAATAGAAGACCGATTTCGGATAAGGGGACAGTCCGAAAGATGTGTGGAACAATGAGAACACAGATGAGAACTGGTCAGCTGAGTTATACGAAGGGAAACCGAAAAACTCCATTAGTAAGCTGTCCAACTTGTTTGCATAGGATCGCCACTGACTATAATATGTTGCCAAAGTAGAAACTATCGCCAACCATTGACGAGGTTTGTCGTCGGGCGACTGTTTGTCAGTGTCGGTGGTCTTGGAATGTTTGCGTGAACACAGACCATAGCCTGATCGGCTTCGCGTTTCGTTCGCAGGGGGTGAATAAAGAGATTTATGGACTCAATGTTATCTGGACGACGCAACTGAAAAGTAAGCGGACCATCACCACCGCCAAAAGCAACTCAATTGGCAACTCGAAAGTGGCTGGCAGAACCGAGAATGACGTGAAAAACAGCGATCGGAGTACACGAAGTCATAATTGAGGCTGAACCCAAATTGGAGACCCGAATGCTCTACAACACTCATTGGAAGCGGGAGAAAGTATATTTTCAGGTAGATAGTACGACACAACAAGAGGAAGTCCAAAGCGAGGGCTGACTCGCGACCGTAGTAGTTGGGAAAGACGGCGGTCACTGGAAACTGCCGAATGTTATTCACAACACTCAACTGAAACAATCGCCAGACGATGAAATCACTGAGCTTAAAGTATCATCTTTTGCTTTCACGAACAGCAGTTTGAACAATTTGGCTGACTCATCGTGAACAAATGGACGATAAACCGTTCATATGCTTTCCAGTGGAACGAGCGCAGCTGTAGTCAAATAGGATGTTAGCAGTGAAATTAAACTCTTAGAGAGGAAAGAAGCACTCGACTGAGATTGTTTTCCCCTGTCTTGCGTCAGGATTGAGAAAGACTCATTCAATGTGAGGAGTGGTACGTTAAGTTGTGAGCTAAAGGACCAGACCTGGATGGGTGAATCATCATCATTCTGAGGATAGTCGATTCTGCGCTGCTAGTAGTTATCATCCTGTGCACACTGACCGGTACTCATGAGAGGCAATACCATGAAATTCGAGTTGGATCTTTTCCAAGTCGCAGATGCGTACTTTCACTCTTCGATAACCATAACAGAACATGGCTTACGACTGTCATCGCCCTAGATTTCAAAACAGCACTCAACTCGGTTTACGACTTCTCGTCGTAGATTTGCACGAAGCTTCTTCGATGCCAATACCCAGTGGACACGCGTCTGTTTTTCCAAGTTCATCGCACATGGTGGCGTTTTTTCCACTGTCCACTTGCACACTGTTCCCGCTCAACTTCGTCATTCAACCTCCTACACGGGAAGTGTTTTCATTGCCCACTAGCGTCAGAGCTCCCTGGAAATACCCAGTAGATCTGAAGTGTGCATATAATATCACGGTTTCAGTCCAAAGAAAGAGCGCAATGAATAACTTAGATGGAATGTGTTTTGCACCTTAAGAAATGGAGCATTTCACTCTAAGACTGAATGGATACAATATAACAAACGTGGTCACGGAATCCGAAACGCTAAAAGTGATTTATAAAGTGACTTGGGTGCGAAGGTTTGTCTCTTCGGACCGCAATATTGCCAACCGGATGAGTGTCTGACTGTCCAAGGCAACTCAGACGTCATTTATAATAGAGGGCCACGATCGATGGGTTTTGGAAATGGGAAAAAAGTCTCGTGGCTTCGGCGACGAACACTACAATGTTATCGTGGGAATGCGGAACTGTGACGGACGGCTTTTGGGAATAAATTGACCACTTGTCAGCCAGCAATGTGATATGGCCGAACCGGGCAGACTGACCCCAATGTGTCGGGTGGCGGAGGGGTTAGCAATGCTGATGCCTGCTCTGATCGGAAAAGGCAGGATAAGCAGAACATAAATAGGAGCGGAGGAGAGAGACCAAACCTAGAAACGATTAGAACCTTCCCACCGACAAGGCGACGTCCAACCGCATGCACTCGCATGTCCCAGCCATACGGTTTGCTCCTTTGTCTCACTTCATACACCTCAACTAAGCTCCTGCCTAACCTTGAACTATTGGCATTCATATGCTGTGGCAGCCCGAACTAACATGCACCGTCAATAGATGCAAAATGACACTGAACTGAACCGAGGCACTTAAGTACGGCGGTCAGGCACTACCAATTATAAAGTGTCGGGAGAGAAGTTTCACACGCAACGGTTTCTTGTTTGCAGTAGCTCATGTTTTTCAGTAGGAATTCGGGTCACAAAGTGAGTAGTGCTAGAGCGAAGTATCGGATTAGTGTATTCCCAAAGGTAATGATGTACTGCGCTGTGCATTGCCATAAAGCAGTCAAGAATCATGCGGCGGTGGGCAAGGGGATTGGCCATCAGTACAATATCGGATCGCATATGGGGTGTACAGACAGTGAATTTGAAAGATGGGGAAAGTGAACGTGCATGATCAAAAACTGTTGGTGGAACGGTTGTTAGTGAGTTTTTGCGTTTGTGACGTAAATACCAGTCATAGACGACGTCAACTAACCAAGTGGGATCTAGTCACTTCATTAAATACACAACTATTTACAAGGAATAAACTGTAAACATTCTTTTAAAGAGTATGACAAACGATGCTGCAACACCATCGAAAAAAATAGGAAATGGAAGACCACGATAAGAAATGCAAACAAACCTCAGGCGTATCCGATGCGCATGTGACGTATCAAAAAAAACGTTCTGCACTAGTCGCACATGACGCTGAGTATTTTGCTTTGAATTATGACGCAGTAATCTTTTTTCAAAATACCATTTAGAAGAAGAGCAAGTTTCACGGACGGAATACTGTTTGAGGGATCACTGTACATAGGAATTCACAAAAGTTATCCAGTTTGCGAAATCTACTCTCTCTACCGTCCTGATGCAGAAATGCAAAATATAGGGCAGCACAACTCGTACGTAAGGCTCTGGCGTCATATCCGCCAGTAGTGGATTCATAGTCGGCAAGAGATGCCGGGTTCGACTGAACGACTCATGAACCAGCCATCGGACGTCTGCAGACCATGTGACCCTACTGCCCTGCTCGGAACAGCATGGCGCATGGGAATGCCATTCGAATGACAAGAATGCTCTTGAGGCCGATTCGTCATCTGCCCACAGGAACCGGTCGCAAGAGTGAATTCTCCCCAAGTAGTCTTACACAACATTGGTGTTAATCGGCTATCCTGTGAGTCTCCACTATGCTTCTGTGGTATATAAATTTCGAGGAACTTATCGTTACCCTTTACAAATACTTTACCTGACGCATTCGTTCAAACAACACAGGTTTGAAACAACGATTTGTCGTGCTCAGATTACTACCATCACAAGATAGCGGGCAATTTTCTGGCAGTTCTTTGTGAACACACACAGGATTTGTGAGAAAAAATGGAATAGAAAATTTGAAACGGTGCACCGGTCGAAAAAGAGTGGTGAGAGCGGGCTATGAATTCAGACAGTCTGTCTGAGACTTATATTCCCTCTTACGTAAGCAGACATGTTGGGAAATGTCTGCTTGTGTCACGTGACCAGTGGGAAGGAGAATGCGGGCGACGGATCGAACAAATCCATAAAACGTGTACAGAAGATGAAAATTAAGCCCAGAACAAACGGTCTCATGTTGATTGAGAGGAGATGCTAACACACAGTGTTTGTT
The DNA here is from genome assembly GCF_000715545.1 of Opisthorchis viverrini. NCBI lineage: Eukaryota > Metazoa > Platyhelminthes > Trematoda > Opisthorchiida > Opisthorchiidae > Opisthorchis > Opisthorchis viverrini. The sequence continues at coordinate 2,250,445 of NW_008751672.1, read as the reverse complement.
CACTTTTAAACTTCGCAACAAACTTTTACCCCAAGAAATCATTGCTTTCGACGGGCTATGCAGACACACATTGATAAACCTCTTCGGCAGTCCACGACCGGGTTCAACCTTCTTGCGGCTTATATCGGGTAGGTGCAGTCCCCGATTTCCCCTCAATCTTATACTTCAATGGGGTTTGTTGTTGCGTCACATTCCATATACCCAATGACGAGATTAGTCAGTCTGAGACAGTTCGGCTGCACTGGTGCCCAGAGTTGACGATCAATAAACAAATGAGGAAAAAGAAAGTGTAAGTGTACGAAACGAGTTGAGCACGATCTAGACAATCGCAACATAAGAGGACCTAAAGTAGCCATAAATTAATGTCAGGAAAGCAAAATGGACAAATGTTACCATAGAGAAGAAGACAAGTACACATTACGACGCGAACGATTTTACGAACTACGGTTCTCGTATCGCCTGGGCAACTACCATCCACAAGTGTCTGGACGAAATTTGAGTAGCTCGGGGTACGCTGTACAAACATCGAGTCCAGTTTAGCTGAACGACCACTGACCGGACTCAGATGATTCAACAACTACAACTTTCGATTGGTATTAGTCGTAGCTGCACGAGTCGAGTTCCTAACTGACTGTGTGACTTACCCATGGGAACCGTCATCAAGAAATGGGGCCAGAAAAAGGCCAGGACTGAGGCAAGCTGTGGCCACCTGTTGAGCGTGCGATCCCCGCCTTATCGTCGGTGTCTGTGTCGCTCCATGCTCGGGCATGGTGAAAGATAGTTAACTTCGACTGGTTATCGGAAAGCTAGGGAGTCTGTAAAGTGGTGCAAACACCATAAACAATTGGGTCATCGAGCTGCAACAAACAGAAACGAGGTAGAGATCGTCTGATAACTACCATAAACAGAGTGGAAATACTTCTGTTTCAAACTGCAATTCTGTCTACCTCGCTGTCAGCAGTAGTCCTTCGATTCAGACAACTCTGACTCACCTACTCGCCGTTTTCTAGTTCACCTTCGGTGCTATCTTGATATTGAGACCAAACCACTAGACGCCAGAATGCACCATCTCTGATCTGTACAAGTACGCGACCAACAGCAACAATAAACTCGAACGTACGAACTTAGTCACCATGGCAAATATACAGAAAGTCAGGTTGGAAGGGCAAAGTTTTCCAGGTGTCAATGAGAATAATGAGAAGACTCTCCTGCCAATGGCGAATATTTTTACTGCCCGAGGTCAATGAGTGCTTTCATACACCTTCCCTAACAAGAGGAGTTTAACGTGTTGTAATACAACAGCAGTACAATGCTCAGTAGTACCAGACTATGTTGGGGTGCAACGCAAATTAGTCTTTCAAGTTATTGTGACTAGGCCACTTCATAGTGTTAGAGAACATCAAATGAGCAGAATTGCGTCATCATTGATGATGGCGACCACCCATATCATGATTGCCTATGAAGAACAAAATTACAAATCGCATACTTTGCTTTACCAAAAATATTCCTCATGGGGTGCGTAAGGCGTGCGACGTTTGGGTCGGATCAGGCAGTACTGATTTTGTGCTAAATGCAACCGATCTGTCTCATGTATTTGTCAGCTTCTCGAGAGATAGCATGGAGTCACCGACAAATGTAGTCTCGTCTTAGAAGAACGCAAGCACCGGAAGATATTTCAACAGACCGAGCAAAAGTGGTCACTTGTGAGAAGTGGCATCAGTTGCGAGGAGAGGGTACTAGGGCTGTATAAAGCCGTATGAAGCCCGTAAATCCATAGCAGACGTTTGGTATGTGATTCCATTTGTGTGCATGATCAGAAATCATCAAGCCGGCATTCTAGTTTTGAGACCTAAGTTACAGCAACCCACAGAAGTAGCAGTCTAGACTGCCCAAGTCTGAAGTGACCACCCGTCAAAATAGACCACTTCGTCTGACCCAGTATTCGCACCTCAATGGTAAACTGCCCCTCGGAAGAGACCGTTATTGGTCGCTCCTTTTACAGGATCAGGACAACTGCCGTAAAACTGGCTACAGAGTGGAAATACTTCTGTTTCAAACTGCAATTCTGTCTACCTCGCTGTCAGCAGTAGTCCTTCGATTCAGACAACTCTGACTCACCTACTCGCCGTTTTCTAGTTCACCTTCGGTGCTATCTTGATATTGAGACCAAACCACTAGACGCCAGAATGCACCATCTCTGATCTGTACAAGTACGCGACCAACAGCAACAATAAACTCGAACGTACGAACTTAGTCACCATGGCAAATATACAGAAAGTCAGGTTGGAAGGGCAAAGTTTTCCAGGTGTCAATGAGAATAATGAGAAGACTCTCCTGCCAATGGCGAATATTTTTACTGCCCGAGGTCAATGAGTGCTTTCATACACCTTCCCTAACAAGAGGAGTTTAACGTGTTGTAATACAACAGCAGTACAATGCTCAGTAGTACCAGACTATGTTGGGGTGCAACGCAAATTAGTCTTTCAAGTTATTGTGACTAGGCCACTTCATAGTGTTAGAGAACATCAAATGAGCAGAATTGCGTCATCATTGATGATGGCGACCACCCATATCATGATTGCCTATGAAGAACAAAATTACAAATCGCATACTTTGCTTTACCAAAAATATTCCTCATGGGGTGCGTAAGGCGTGCGACGTTTGGGTCGGATCAGGCAGTACTGATTTTGTGCTAAATGCAACCGATCTGTCTCATGTATTTGTCAGCTTCTCGAGAGATAGCATGGAGTCACCGACAAATGTAGTCTCGTCTTAGAAGAACGCAAGCACCGGAAGATATTTCAACAGACCGAGCAAAAGTGGTCACTTGTGAGAAGTGGCATCAGTTGCGAGGAGAGGGTACTAGGGCTGTATAAAGCCGTATGAAGCCCGTAAATCCATAGCAGACGTTTGGTATGTGATTCCATTTGTGTGCATGATCAGAAATCATCAAGCCGGCATTCTAGTTTTGAGACCTAAGTTACAGCAACCCACAGAAGTAGCGGTCTAGACTGCCCAAGTCTGAAGTGACCACCCGTCAAAATAGACCACTTCGTCTGACCCAGTATTCGCACCTCAATGGTAAACTTCCTCTCGGAAGAGACCGTTATTGGTCGCTCCTTTTACAGGGTCAGGACAACTGCCGTAAAACTGGCTACAGATGTTCTAACCTCTTCTGAAATCACAATCATCTAAACCGAATTTGGTCTGGAAAATCCGCATTTCCAGGGCCATATAACTAGACCGAGGCATAGTCAATGCAGTGTTTTTGACTCTTTCAGAAATCATCTTTTGAAATATGGCATAAACTCTTGACTTTCAGATACTATTCGCAGGGACAGCATACAGCGTTATGGTCGTGATATAGCATATCCTCCTCTGCGATAAACAACGTCAAGAAGGGGCAATCTCAGTCGACCCCTTCTCCAATGTGGGACTCCTTCCTGGAAGAGATCAGCTCGCAGACGACCACTAATTGACGGTTTTATGAAGTGGTTTCGCGACTGTCCTCTAGAAGAGATAAACCTTAGGGACCTGGAGTTGAGGTAGTCCTTCACAGGGAGCTTATTAAGAGTGCCTACTAACCTTCAAGCCATCAATAACTCAGGACTGGCCAATGCTTTGTTCGATTGCGGCTACTAGGAGGGCGGATGAACAGTGCCTCAGAAACTGACCAGCTGTAGAGGACACTACATCGGTTGGCCCAAATCAATTAGTTCAGCGAGGACGGAGGTCTAAAGGGGGAGCGAGACGAATGGACAATAGACTTCATTCATATTCAACCCATCTTTCGTGGTTCATAAAACCGTATAGGTTTGTGCTAGGATGGACTGAACCACATAGAAAAGTGCTTGGCGTAATAACATACTAAACGGTATACTGTTGTGGGAACCAGATGGAACGAACTGAAGACACTTACCGTAGGCCCGACGCATGCAGACTAAGTGTACAGCACACGCTCCAAAAAAACTTAACCCAGAAACGATGCTAGATAACAGATGGTGCATGCGTGAACTGTGTTTCAGGTTTTATAAACATCGAAATCCAGGCACCCAAAGTAGCACATGGCTGAAAAGACCCGTGGTATTTGGTAACAATGTAACAAAAATTAATCAATCAATCAATCAGTCCCTCGAGGCCAGCATTGGAAATGATTGGCAGCACAATATAAGCCCAATGAGTTGATATATTTTTCGGACAGTTGAATTAGGGAGGAACTGTCATGAATGCCTCAGGTGTCTCAACTGATAAACGACAAGCTGGCCAACAAATGCATCAGGGCGCTCAAACGCGTCACATAATCACATAGAAAAGCAGGAACTGCAGTGGAGAAAGACTGTCGAAAAATCTCCGTGATACATGGAGGATTGTCGTGATGGTGCTGCCAGAGATATGGTACTTCACCACATTCGCTTCGAGATGACGTGTGTGACGATGAGTGCTTTCCACTATCATCGGGGCGGCAGCCGCATTCTGCACTCTGTCAAATCTGCTGCCACGATAGACACACGTTATAGGAAATTGTCAGAACAAGACCATTTGCGTCAGGTGTGACAGTGACGCAGTGAAATTTCAAACCAGGGCCGAGCTTTTGTGTAAGCCACACCCTAGCTTGTTGGTACAGTGTCTAGATTCGGTTGCTATGGTGTGAACCTACGTTGAGTGTGTCTATAAGTGGGGCAACGAGCTTCGTGACCAAGTCTTATTACTACCAATGTAAATAAAGCCTAAAGAGAATCACGGAAGCAGTACGAATGCAGGTCATCTGGTTTCGAAATATACTCCATACATTTAGAATCAATGGGATGGCTTTACAGACACGTTGGAAATAACACGTTCCTCACTCGCTACAGTCCATGTGTGGAGGTAGATAGATTCAGCGATCTCCAACAGGACGAAAATTCCCATATTAAATAATGATTTCATTCGGGCCTGATTACTAGCTGTTCTATACCCATTATTGGGAATGTCATCATATACAAATGCAGTAAGCCCCCAGAACAGCATCCTCCGTCGGTCAAGAGTTATTGTAACCCATGAAGATAGTCTGAAGATCTCCATTTCCTTTGTGAAGTTCTCCTTTCGGGGAGAGTTAGTGAATGGTGTGGATACTGTACATACTGCATATCAGCCACCGGGTTCTCATGATACGATCATTGTGGATGAAGCGGTCCAAATGACTGGCACAAGGCCAGAACTTGCGGAATTCGATAAGGACCATCGAACCAAAAGACCCAGTTAGATCGGGTTCTGTCACTCTACTCCCGACAGATGGTGAAGTGCACCCAGAACGGATACGCTACGTTGGAAGCAACCACTATTCAATCTGGATGAATTCCAGAAAAACTCTATTTAACCTTGATTTCACATCGTTCAGATATCACATCCGAATGAAACACCCAAAACTGAAAGTGTTTTCGGTGAGCAACGCTCGGAATTACCAAACTGTGGAATCGCAGGTGGGATCTTTTCTGGTAGGGGGTGGGGTGAGTAGTAAGGACCATCTCAAACGCTTTTTGCATTAAATCAATAAATTTTGGTTGCGTCTTAGTCCTCCAAACAGCTATTGTGAGTGTGCCGTGGAGTGTTTCACCTCATTTGAAAAGGTTTGTTCATCCGTGATCGAGATATACGGATGCAGGGAAATGAAGTTGTCGACTGTTCATCAGATCCCATCACCTAGTTAATCACGAACGTGCTGTCCAGCTATACTGTACCCATTACCATTCACAACGAAAACAATGATAATTATGGGGAGTGTGATAAATACGGCATTATCGCACGCTGCTGTGGCCTGCATTTCACGTTCCTCAGGTGTATATTCTCACGAACGCTACCATGTGCGTGGTCTAAGCAAAATTATTGAAAAATTAAGACAATTTGGATAAAAAAATCTGCTGATGAGGCAGGTCTTACGTCGGTAGTGCTTACTTGAACGCGATAGCTGACTGGTAAATCGAGACTAGTGGCCTGGGACACGGGTTCACAACTGGTAAGCCAGTTACGACAAAGCACTTTTTGGCAGAGTCCTGTATAAAACTTATAGCTTTTTTATACTAACCAAGATAGTTCAGTGATTAGGGCACGAACTTACCGACCGGAAGATCCGTGGTTCGAAACCAACCTCGGCATCTTGACTGTTCGTGTCTAGACTTAGTTGACCTGGCGGAAACTCAGCCCTTGTGCTTCCTTCGGGTGGCCTGGTAGCTAGGCACCAAAACGGTGTTACAGCTGAACGATTATCCATTGTTTATTTTATTCAATCGCTTTGTACTAGTGAACCATGAAGTCTTCACATAAACAAACCTATCAATAAGGTTTTTAATTACATCATTCAATGCAGGGCATTCTAAGGACGTAGCAAGTATTTTACCGACTTAAACTTCTAACATCATCCCATCAGCAAAGGAAGTGGTTCAAACGTTTCGACGGGATTGTGGATAGATTAGTGCTACAAATGTAGTCTTCATAAAACGTCGACATCATTTTTTAAGCTTCTTTCATGTGTCTCGGGTCTGGCTAGCTTATGGATGGCATCATTGGTTCATTATCCTCGAAATGCTTCTAAAGTATTTAACTATCATTCGCTGTGTTCATTTCAGTGAATTTCTGCATCATTGACTTAAGCGTTGCGGCATAGTATGCGGTATCATCTGCGTGAGTAAAGTCGAATGAAACCCTGGACAATCAAGATCGACAAGGTGACGTTAGCTGGTGGTTTTAGCTCCATGAACGACGACGTGTCCCTCTCTTCCTCCACTCCTCTTTGTCTACACACCTTCATCATAGGCCTACAGCAACTAGAGCTTTCTGACAGGTGCCAAAGAACTGTCCGATTCTCACCTCTCAGGTTGGACAGTTCCTCATACAGTCAGTTCGTAGTGATATAACACTGACTGTAGCTTACACTGACGGGTCGTTTCTTCCTCCGGTGACACCAGATAACCAGACACGCAAGTCGTTTCGTCCCTAGCGCGCGTGATTACATGGATAGGAGTTAGGCTGAAGTGTTCCAATACGTGTGATCAAATGGGAAATTTTGGATACACCGAGTCAGTGACAATGTGAGAAAATCGAAACACTAGTTTGTCAGAAACTGTTATTGACCGAAGTCACACCGTGAATGGTGGTCAAAAAAGCGCGCAATAAGTCCTTCTGTGATTAAGTACACCCGATTTGGATCAAGGATGACAGCCTTTAAGAAGGAGGCAACAGGAGTGAAACAGATAAGGAAAACAAATGTAATTGACGAAAGGCTTAGGTATGCTGCACTGGCGCATTGACCGTTGGCTTGAGCCACCCATTTTTCAGATTACTCTAGGTTCGTGCTTATGCTACTTTGGTTCAAGAGGGACCATCAAATGAACCGAACCAGATGAACTAGAACTTAGGCTGGATCCAAACACAAGTAGGTTTCCCTATCGACCCAACACTTGTTCAACCACACTAACGCACTAAAATCCCTCGGCCGACACCCAACAGAGATTTAGCTTGACTTAGCTGATTGGTTCTCCTTCCGCCTTAAATCTCGACCAACCTCGGAACCTAGTCACTTGGCCTGACGAAGCTTTTGTGTCAAAAGCGAAACGTTTGCCACCAATAAATTGACCGATTGTCACCAAACTTTTTCGAAAACGCTACTTTGGTTACTTTTTGTTCGTAGAGGCGTAGTTAGGACACGTCGGTTTTTTTTCAAAAATCACTTGGTACTAGCGAAATGGCAAGATGCTGAAAAAAGCAACAGGCAATATTGTGTAACAGCAGCATTATTTGTGTTCCACCTACATTCGTCTCGGGATCGCTTATGTGTGGACCGCAAAACAGCATTTCAGGCACAAACACATGATCGTGACATGAACCGATTTAGCTAAAAAAAAGCCACAATTCTTTCCGATTTATCGCGTCACTACATTATACAATCAATTAGGAAATTAGTGAGTGAGCAGAATCTGGTGTCACACCGCAGCTTAGCCCGCAATGAGATGAGGATGTATGGTCCAGCAGACAGCTTGTCCGAATGGCTGTTCAGGTGATGCAGTGACTGAGCAGAATTTGGTGTCACACCGGAGCTTAGCCCGCAGTGAGATGAGGATGTATGGTCCAGCAGGCAGCTTGTCCGAATGGCTGTTCAGGTGATGATCTTGTCACATTGTGTCGGTTCTTTCTCCTAACCGACAGTTCGTAGGTCTGGTCGCCGTCTCTTACTGGACGGATCTGCTGCATTGCCAATTATGGTGGGCTCTAGTTCATTTGCAGCTGACATGGAGACACAGATGTCTCCACTGGAATTTCATCATGCAAGTGAAATTGGTCGAAGTTGGAACGTCTGGCAGAACTGTCAGGAACCATTAGCAGCGTGCATCTCACAAATCACGGTGATTCAAACTAGGGAGGCTCCGACTGGCAGCTGAACGCTGTGAGGCTGTGCCACGAATGGCTGACCACCAGCGGTTAGATTTAGTAGATGTCTGGTTTATCCATTTGGCCTGCGACTCACTCCGTCATAAGTTTCCGGAGCATTCGAATTGCAGTTTGCGAGATTACCATGTGGTAAGTGTGGTAAATAGACCGTCCATTTGTCTGAGGTGAGTGCTGACTTATCGAAGTGAAGCTAACAGATTACAAACAGTACGGTTGCAAAAGCAACTGACTATATGTTCGCAATCTACTGTGCATACACAACTCTGTCTGCCTTCTTGTTGTATTTTCTGGCAATACTCCGTCACGTGAGAAAGTACGCAGTTAGTTTCTTTTCACATCCCAAAACCGTTGCCTTTGGAATAAACCAGCCTTTGTTCAAATATCGACAGTGTTCCCCATCAATTGTACGCATCGATTTAGCCCACAAGCCCAGTGTACACCCTCCTTCCGAGTGGTTTACTCACGTCAGTCTCCCTGTCATTGTCCAGCAGAATCATACGTTTGAATGTTGGTTCAGTAATCCTTGCATATTCAAAAGCTTTGATTACTTGTCTGCCCAGAACTTCTCCGAGTTGAAAGGCGGATCAGCTAGAAAACGCACCAAACGGAGCTGTGCTTTCTCGAGTTAAGCCGACACATTTGGTTGTAACATGTGTACTTCTGCAATTCTTCCAATTTCTAAGGCGCGTGGTGTCTTCGACTTCAGCTCAAAGAGAAAAATGAGTTTTCCGTTGGCTACTGCTTCTCTGTGGTTTACTTCTCTAACTTTCATTATCAATCATATGAATGTGAAACACGCGCCAGCTGCTTTCTTACTCTCTCTTTCGGTATGTTTAAACTCCGTGATAGTGATGATATGCCCCCCTACTACCCCCCGGAAATGTGCACCTTATTTAGTCTCCATCACAGTCCATCTTTTCAGGCTTTTTACTGTCACAGGTGTTTTAATTTTTCCGTTCTGTTGGGAAATAGTCCATGTTCTCCCTACTCCCAGCCGTGAGTTGCGCTCAAGCGAATTTCCGTTAGCCCCACTTTGCCTAAAGTACTGAATAGTTGATAGAACAATGACCAACACGGGTTCATACTCACGCTGTCAATGGACGAAAAGATGAGTTGTTGGCATGTCCTACACTTCTGGTTCAACAGTGGTGCTGATTGACATTTTGGAGGTTTTTTTATCGCGAACACGCTGATTTTGTCTCCAAACTATTGACGTACGGGCAAATCCGAAAATGACCAACTGGGTTACAAGCCTTTTCAGTGACCCTGGAGTGACCTTGGTGGAGTCGTTGTCACAGCTAACAGGATCAACGGTGGAGTTTTTCAGGGCGCCTTCCTCGAGCATGTTTCCCCTCTCTTGCTTCTACCAGTAATAGCACATTCGCTGATGATGCTACTTATCACTATCTATCATTCAATAAGCTGTGCACTGTACAGACGAGCAGGACCACAGACGACGATCCCGCTGAAATTCGCGATTATGGTTTTCCGAACGACGTGACATTTTGTCCTCCAAATCCATCCATATTTTCCTCAAACATCATCAGTGTTTCTCGAAACTGTCAGGTTTTGTTGAGCTAGAATTTATTTGCTTCTTCGTCGTTCTAGGTTCGAATTTCCCTGACAATATCTCACACCAAACTGATCACCACAAGTACATCCAAAGTGGTGAGTTTGTGTTTTCGCAATCGTAATTATTTTACTGTCCCGAAACACCTCTTGGCTTTCAGAAATTTCGTATTCTCCCCGAGAGCAATGTTGTCAGTTCTGAGCGGGCTGTATCCAAAAAAAGATCGTCCATCTCATTGTCAGCCGTCGCCAACCGTCAGTTTCCAATTGTCGAAGCACTTTCCTCAGTTTACCAAAAATATTATGTCAATATTCAGAACTAGACAAACTTGTTGCCTTGCAAAAACTTTCAACTGTCCAACTTCCCTGTGTACACCACGTCACTCCTACCAAATTATCGTGCACGGCTGTTGACCCAGTCTTGCCGCCTTTTCTTCCCCCGAGGTCTGGAATTCCCTACTCTCATCCATACTCCTGCCTTCGTAGAATTTTCAAATTTCCACGACTATAGAGTCAGCACACTGGTGTAGAAATCATATCGATTGTCGTTTTGTTTACTCTGTACATTTTAATCGCAGGGGTTAGCCGATTAGGAAACCTGCGTCGCGCAGTAGAGGAAAATGTACACATACGACAGTGTGCTCAAAACACGCCGGTACACGAAAACGACAGATGTGACCCAATTGTTGGACTTTGGTGATCTACCTGTCTGATTTCTCGGTCACGACAGACAGAGTACATGCACGGTGCGAGTTTGAGTCGGACCATGATCAGCATATGGTCATAGAACTGGTGTGTCGCTGTAGTAATCAGAACTGCACTGCTACCTAGTTGACAATGTTGACAATTGTTTGACAATGTCAAACAATGTCTTTCAAATGCCTAAAGCTGCGGCAAGATCGGGATACTGGGTTTGGATATTGCCACACGGCAATGAGCAATCTCTCCGAAACAGATAGAAGAAATCCGAAAAGCAGCGTAAACCAATGTGAGGAAATCCAGCTCCAGAAACGGCCAATCCTAGCAAAGATTGCAGTGGACGGGGTAATGATGGACTAGGGAGCGCGAGAGCTTACCGTCTGTGTTTACAGCGACATGATTCAGTCTCTTATTTTACAGTTGTGAAAAAGGCCATCAACGACTTGGATGACCCGGTCAACGACAATATCGAGGCTTCCGAGATGATGAGTAAAGCACTTCTTACTGCTTCCTGTATGTTCGGTTGAGGGAAGGGGATCAATCAATAAAAAGCTGTAGATAGGTACTTTACTTCCAGGTTACCCAGACTGTTCGCCTAAAATGCGTCTTGAAAGTTCGGTTCTTGTACTAGCCGGATAGATGAATAAATTATCCGCCACGTTGATTACTTGAGGCTATACGAACTTCGCCAATACCAGTTAAACTTACCACTGAGGGATTACGGGATGTGGCAAAGTACACCCGTCATGTGTTTTTTTCATCCCAGTTGATCGCCTACCTTGTCCTACCGCATGATGTCTCGCCGCACAGCTTGGTGGTCCTCGACCTGAAAGCACACACGTCAGCGCCAAGTCACTCGAACACAAAACAGAGCGACGCAGGGGTCATCGCACAGTAAAAAGAGTGGGGTCGCGATAACCAGACAGCCTGATGCACTTCCTGAGCTAGCAACAGGCCGTACTTGGTCATCAGTTAATTTTCACGTTCTCACATCTCTTCCGCACCAGACTGACTGGCACCAGTTAGCGATTCTAACCGTCTTTGCCTTGATTTTCTGGGATTTGCGGGCACACACGCAGAAGTACGATGGCGGATGCAGCACTACACTTCCGTACGAGAAAAATGCGGCCCGACGGAAGGGTGACTGGCGTCAGGCAAAGACGAATGGGATAGGAGAAAGGGAAAACTAACGTGCCAGACTATCAATGCTTGATAAACAGAGAAATTGACAGGCAAAGTGCACTTGCATTTGAAGAAAAGCAAAGTGAGCGTTAAATTGATGATTAGTGAGGATGAAGAACTGCCCTGAAGCGGACGAACTGAAGCAGGGAAATATATGAGATGACAGCCAAATTAGAGTCGTGAAGGGTCATCCTCAACATCCAGAAACACTCTAGAGTAGTCCTCGTCATCACCATTATCATCATCATCATCAGCCCTGAAGCGAACTGAAGCAGGGAAATATATGAGATGACAGCCAAATTAGAGTCGTGAAGGGTCATCCTCAACATCCAGAAACACTCTATCTAGGTCCTCGTCATCACCATTATCATCATCATCATCATCATCGCTGACAGGAACATCGGTATGAGAGTACTGGTGCCTAACGGCCGTATAAACAGATCAAGTTATTCAAATAAAACACTCACGCGAAGCGAAGAATAAGAAGTTATGGTGCTAAAAGACACCTCGAAACGTTCATTCAAACAATGTGATAAAAACGGGTAACACGAACATCAATGAAGCTCGAGGGGTACACGAAGGTCCGTGGTTCGAATCCAACCTTGGTTGTTCGACAGCTCCTCCCTAGGCTTGGCAGTTTTTCGGCCCCTTGAGTAGCACGACGGCTGTGTACCAGGACGGTACAACACCTGAGCTATGAACACGATTGATAATGTTTAGTGATAATGTTTAGTCCCCAGCCAGGGGGTCACATGAACCCAAGCCTGAAAGAAAGATAGCACACCAGACTTTCCATAATTTCCTTCACTCTTGATTTGCAGTACTGAACTTGGCGTGGGAACAAGTTTTTCTTGGCATACAGTGACACACCGTGGGTGTCAAATGGTCAAACCACGGCGACATCTGAAAGATACCCAAGAGAGATGCAGACGAACACCACCCCCCTGGAGGGATCCTAATTGCCTTTCCTGTCAGCTACGACTGAGGGTATGATTCAGGCTGGGTGGGGGGTCAGACAGCCTACTCCCCGTAGTCGGTATGGCCGAGGGAAAGCGCAATGAAAAAAATCGATGCACACGCACATGTAAGTTTATGAGATACAAACAAATCACCAGCCACGATTGCTCAGTCAGTAAGATTCGGATCAAGTGGATTCAAGGTGGAGGCTGGTGTATCATGGTTTCCAGTATTGGGTTTCAGTGCAATGTCGTTACGTGAAGAAGAAAAAGTTACCTATAGGCGGACCAAAGATCGTCATTCGAGACGCCAGAATGGACACACACGTCTTTCTATCGCAGACATTTTTACATCCAACGAACAGTGGTGACATGCTTAACTCGCATGACTGCCGACCGGTATGGCCAAAAATATCTAGTGTTGATGAGGTTTGACAAAGAAGGCGGACGGGCAGAGAAAGGGAAGAAACATTGTCAGTGACCGATTGCATATAGCAACACGTATGACGTACGAGTGAAAACACGAGTCCTTATAAAAAGAACAGGGAATAATCGAAAAAACTGTGGTCAGTTGCTAAAGAAGCCGATACCTACGGGGTGTATCTCTCAAGTAAACATCATTATAATCGGTTCCGACAGATGCAAATCGCACAAGTTGTATGGTGGTTCCAGCTGCCGCAGGTTAATTGGCTGACGATCTGAGATGTGAGAATAGATAGCAGAAACCAGTGGCTGATACCGTTGGCAGGTGAATCCAGAGAAGACAGGAGAGTGTTCGTTGGCGAAGAAATTAAGGGGTGGGAAGGCTATGAATTGAATGCAACAGCTTAGATCAATACATATCATTCAGCCTGTGCCTGGCTCACATCAGTTTGGAAGGGTCACCCAGCCGCGGACTAATGACAAATTTTCAAGCCAAATGCTGAACTCAGCAAAAAGATCGAATTCCATCTGATCAACAACGAACGGCTAACGTCCGTCAGCATCTCCAACCGTTTCCACGCGGACAGACAACGATGACTAGCGCGATTGCTTGTGATCACCCTCACACTTACTGGCGAGCCATTACTCGACCTGCCCTGCCTGGTTCATTTCCACTCAACGCACTGCAGTGCAAAAAGTACTCTCCGAGGTAGCCAATCGATTGGCATACGAAGCGTGTGACCAGTGCAACCTATTGGGTGTCGGCAGACTATCTATCGTGCGTGAGTTATTTCCCGCAAAAACCATTAGATGTACTTCAGCATTACCGATATGATGTTTCCACGAAACTCAGATAAACAAAGCCGATGGTCGAACTGAAAATTTTTTTTGACATCAGTAGCTCTCGCCCATACAACCACATAAAGTGAACTGCGGCATTATACACCCGATCCTTGAGAGATAAGCTGACGTCATATCTACACTGACCAACTCAGCTTCAATCATTGGTGGGGGGAATAACAGGAAATAACCTCACCCGCAAAGCTCATTCAAATGACGAAGTTGTTGGTAGGAAGCAAGTTTTCTTATTTGAAAGAAGGGTATGAATAGCAGATGATCGATAAGGAAAACTTAGAAGTTCATCCTACTAGTCGGTGAACCCATAGATGTTTTGGGTGAAAAGGAAAGTGTTTCCACTCAAAAGGGTGGTAACCAAAACCTACCCAAATATCAGCCTTTGCGCCGACATACGGTTCACCTTTGAAGATTTCCGGTGCAGCGTAGGGAGGACTGCCACACCATGTGGTCAACAATGGCTGTGACGATGACTCCAAATGATGCGTACCAAAACTGAAATCTGGAATAGAAGGAAGACAGATAGTTCCGTTGGGACCAGTGTTTGAGCACAAGGCAGATCGTGAGACAAGATGTAGTCCGATAGTGGCCGGTTGTCATTCATGCTTACTGTTTTCCTGTTAATTTGAAAAAAAGTCTAGATTTCCGCGCATACCGTGTCAACTTTACGTAGGTATAGCCTGTTAGCCCGAGCTGAGCTGAGCTCAGCGAACAACTCGATCACTTACATCGAAGAGTCTCCGGTCAACGTTCGAATAATAGTTTGAAATCCGCGTCCATGTGATGAGTCCCAGTCAGAAAAAAAAGAACAACGGATTGCTATTACAAAGCCGACCAATCCTATTTTACAGTCTTCGGAAATTAGATCCTCCACCTACCTTAATATGTGTATTGCGATTGATTAAGTGGACTGAACATGGGTGCAGTGAACAGGTTTTTAAATGAGGCCACCTCTACACGCTGTATTAACAGGGTTAATTTCTAAGGCGTGGGACTCTGGCGAGCCCTGTTTCAGTTCAGTTCAGTTCAGTTCAGTTCAGTTGATCCACTCATTCAGCTACGGACTGTTTACCAATGGTATGCACGTTTAGCCGGCTACGTTTTCGTTCACAGGGAAGAAAAAAGCCTGGTGGACTACCCAGTTCGATTTGATTTAATTATCTGGTAAACTGGTATGCGGCTAACTGCGCATTCAGTGCAATAGTACTGATGCCCGAAAGCAAAGAAAATTGAACACCTGCTTTGACAAGGTTGAGCTGGTAAAAGTTCATTCCAAAATATCAATACCAACATTAGCAACTGTACGAGTGTGGGTCAACGGTCCCGTCCTGTTCCTCTTAGATAAAGTGCCATAGTGAGGAGAAAGATTACAACAGAGGAGCTTGGCTACAGCAAGCCATAAACACACGGCAGGCCTAAACTTTCGACACACCCTAACAATCTGAGTGAAAAACCGGCAGCCTGAGCACCAGCGACCACACCCTCTGGTGTCTCTAAACCAGCACTAAAAGGATTGAATGGAAAGCGAACAGCACCTAATTTTAGTAGTTCTTCATTCTTTCATTCATGTTAGCCTGCACAGTCTCCGATTAGCGTGACTGAATGTGGCGTGGGAAAACAGTGCACTAATCTGTAGCAGCAACTTAGCATGTGTGACGCATGATCGAGTCGCCGCAAATTGTGGTATGTATAACATAAGTGAATTACGTGATGCTGCTTTCCTGATCTGTTCGTTGATAACTTCTTGGTGCCAGTCTGTTCAAGCTATGATTCCGTGTTATCCATGGTAAACTGTCTGAAGAGGCATCAGATGCAACGTCCGCAAAGACCAGTTTTTGGAACTATATAATAGGCTATACTGTCAAACACTGTCAAACACGGCCCTTAAGGCCAAGAGACATACCTTTTGACGCGTCATGAGAAACACCATTCCGGCCTTCGATACTCAATTTGTCAAACCACATTCAGAACTAATGCAACATGGTGCGTTCCACAACTCTGCTCTGAATTGCATTGGGACACTCAAAGCACGACCGAAAGCGAAGCACGTTCTTACAGCTGATGATGATAGAGAGGGGACAATTTCGACAGCCTTTTCCAGGATGCCGCGTGCTTTCTGTTCTTTTTCAACAATAAGAACAAAGTGGCTGGTGTGTTCCAGAGCGAGAGGATTTCTCCCTATAGTGATTCACATGAGGGGCTTTTACACAACTTCCAGTCTGATGAATTATCACATAAGAAAAAAACCAGACGAAAACGAAACGATTAGACGAACATAGCGAAAAATACTGCATGCAGGGGAACCGTTAAGGGTCTTTCATCCACTCATTCAGCTACGGACTGTTTACCAATGGTATGCACGTTTAGCCGGCTACGTTTTCGTTCACAGGGAAGAAAAAAGCCTGGTGGACTACCCAGTTCGATTTGATTTAATTATCTGGTAAACTGGTATGCGGCTAACTGCGCATTCAGTGCAATAGTACTGATGCCCGAAAGCAAAGAAAATTGAACACCTGCTTTGACAAGGTTGAGCTGGTAAAAGTTCATTCCAAAATATCAATACCAACATTATCAACTGTACGAGTGTGGGTCAACGGTCCCGTCCTGTTCCTCTTAGATAAAGTGCCATAGTGAGGAGAAAGATTACAACAGAGGAGCTTGGCTACAGCAAGCCATAAACACACGGCAGGCCTAAACTTTCGACACACCCTAACAATCTGAGTGAAAAACCGGCAGCCTGAGCACCAGCGACCACACCCTCTGGTGTCTCTAAACCAGCACTAAAAGGATTGAATGGAAAGCGAACAGCACCTAATTTTAGTAGTTCTTCATTCTTTCATTCATGTTAGCCTGCACAGTCTCCGATTAGCGTGACTGAATGTGGCGTGGGAAAACAGTGCACTAATCTGTAGCAGCAACTTAGCATGTGTGACGCATGATCGAGTCGCCGCAAATTGTGGTATGTATAACATAAGTGAATTACGTGATGCTGCTTTCCTGATCTGTTCGTTGATAACTTCTTGGTGCCAGTCTGTTCAAGCTATGATTCCGTGTTATCCATGGTAAACTGTCTGAAGAGGCATCAGATGCAACGTCCGCAAAGACCAGTTTTTGGAACTATATAATAGGCTATACTGTCAAACACTGTCAAACACGGCCCTTAAGGCCAAGAGACATACCTTTTGACGCGTCATGAGAAACACCATTCCGGCCTTCGATACTCAATTTGTCAAACCACATTCAGAACTAATGCAACATGGTGCGTTCCACAACTCTGCTCTGAATTGCATTGGGACACTCAAAGCACGACCGAAAGCGAAGCACGTTCTTACAGCTGATGATGATAGAGAGGGGACAATTTCGACAGCCTTTTCCAGGATGCCGCGTGCTTTCTGTTCTTTTTCAACAATAAGAACAAAGTGGCTGGTGTGTTCCAGAGCGAGAGGATTTCTCCCTATAGTGATTCACATGGGGGGCTTTTACACTACTTCTAGTCTGATGAATTATCACATAAGAAAAAAACCAGACGAAAACGAAACGATTAGACGAACATAGCGAAAAATACTGCATGCAGGGGAACCGTTAAGGGTCTTTCAGTCCCTCTGACATGCTGCGGATGATATTACTAAACTTCTAGGACAATCCACGAAGCGTGTTTTAAAGGAAAGAAAGATCAACAGAGTCGAACGCATCCTTTGAGTCGCGGGACTTTAGAATTGTTGGATGTCTACAGATGCGCCACACCTTGTCCTTGGAAAACTCCAGATTTGTCTACACAATTGCTTCTCGGCTGAAAACTCAGTTGCTGTTCCCGGCTACTGTGAATAAGTGACGTCCTTGTTACGGGGGTGTCAGGGTGACACCTGACGGGCATTTATTTAGAAACAGAACCAAGTATTGATTTGGCCAAGTTTAGTGGATAGATTTAATAATGCAAGTACTACCCCAAGCCCTCAACAGAACGGGTGGAAGCTCATCTGAACCTAAAATTCTTGAGCGAGGGAATCTCTGATCGGAGATGTCGGTTTCATCGTCCAAGGTTTTCTGAACTTTAATCAAAGTGTTTTGCACAGTAAGCGTAACACGAGTCTAACTCATAGGTCATTGAACGTCCCGCCAAACACTAAGCGGAAGGTCTATAAAAACTAACAATACGCTACCAACGGTGTTTGCAAATACGTGAAGTAGCCGAAACGGGTGAATGTGGGATAGTGATGTTGCGGAATATGAGTAGTTCGGGTATACTGATTGGTCGTTAGTACAATAACCAAATAGGGGATAGTGTCTCTGTCGGATTGATCACCACACTCTACTTTTAAGTGAGAGTTTGAACTATGAATGTCGGGGAAAATAGATTGCTGTAAGACGAATGAGATTAACCTTGGGCATGATAGTGGTTTGTATCAGTGCCGCTTAGATCACCCATGAGTAGTGACTCAGTGAGGAGGATGTCCGGGGTCCAGCCTCCCCTAACAACCGAACATCATATCAACTGGACGGATGTGCCATGTGCGGCCTACGCACTAAACGAAAGCACGCCTTAATTGGTCATATGTCAGCCAATCTGGATCGAGCATCTATAGCTTGACGCTTCTCGCTCCCCCTCGAAGATTCCAGTGCAAACTTGTGAAACATTCTGTGATCACCCTAAAAATAGGGTTGTAATAATGTTCCTTTGATTCCATAAGGCGGACGGAGCAGGAAGCCAAGGACCAACACAGAGTTGCAACACCGTTCAACAAGTCACAACAGAAGGTGATCAAAGAAAAACTCTGACACTGTTAAACTATTGATGGGTACCAAACGTTTACAGCACTCGCCTATCAATTTTATATTCATGTCTGCGTCAAAAAGAAGGTTTTCTGCCTTCAAGTCCCGATGAACGATTCCACAGGAGTGGGCGTAATCCACAGCACACAGTACGTCCATGAATTTTACGCGTGCTTGGTCCTCGGAAAACCGTCCGTGGGTGGCAATATAATCTGCAGGGAAAGCCAGGGAACAGTGGTACAAGTTGTAACGGTCTCCAAAACAACCCATGAAATCAAGGTCATCGCATATGAAAAGGCAAGTCAAAGTTCGATTGAAATAACTAGAGGTACAGCACTACGTGAAGAATATCATCTCATACGATGAGGAATGCTTTTGCACACCAGACAAAAAATATGCCAAAAGTTCCCATTGGTACTCACTTACAGACTAAGGCAAAGGACAAAGGGCCAATGGTATCTTTCAGTACCAGGCGCGAGTAGTATTCTTCGACGCAGAAACTGAAACGGGCAAGCATTTGCTCTTGTTTCGGTTCTCGATACTTTCCTTTCCACATGTCATTAGCCATGCCTGACTGCTTTCCTCTTCACACTCACTTAGCAGGAAAACACCGGAGTACGCTCATAAAATAAAGATTACGACTATGGACCGTCCCCTACGTTATCCCAAACCAGGCTGACCAAGTTTGTGGACCGCTTCAGCGTAATATGTACGATGAAAACTAAACAGCCGGGAATAGAGGAAACTGAGATATATACTCGTGCATCGACGAGACATGTTGGCATGCTCACCGTCGGAGCTAATCGACTAGGTCAAACGGGTAATCTCGTGCTACATAGCTAGGTTCAGCTAAGTAAACAGGAAAATGGTTCTGTGGCACACATTCATTATAACATGATAATGGGTGGTAGGCGGCGCACGTTAGTGTCCGGAGAAGTACCGCCAACAAAAACTGTGGAGATCGTCACCGAATATCTCTTGGTTTGCGTTGTCGGTTTGTCCATTTGTTTTCATGACCATCTCATACTCACTTTCTGGGCACTATATAGAATTTTACTTAATTACACGTTATTGCATTGTATCGTATATTTTTTGTTGTATTCTATTTCACTGAATATGGTTTGGTGTTCCATATGAAAACGACAAATCTGGCCTATCGGAATGTTGCTTCTACAACGATACTAAAGGTAAGCTACCGTGACCATCGTTGTACAGAACAAGCCTAATAATGTATGCGTCCATTGAGTGGTGCGGGTCAACAGACCACAGCTTGCATACAGTGTGAGTGTCAATTGTTCGGTCATCCCCACTTGATCGCGATGAAACCTTCCCGAGCCGGGTTCACTCAGGGACACGCGGCTTATAGTGTTCGATAGAAGCAAGGTCAAGACGTAAGTAACAATAGATAACTGAGGTTTCACTGCCTACGAGTAACGCCAAGTGACACTTCTAGTTTATGTATATATGGTTTAATACGAAAACAAGATTACGTCAAGCAGGTGAAGTTGATCTGTGCTGGAAATTCAACAAAGTTGTAAAGGTTATTGAAAACTCTTGGGTAGACCATGACCTACACAGTTCTTGGGGCTCACCACGGATTTGCACCAACTTCATGTTTCACTTGAACACCGAGTTATACGTAATGGACGAAATACATTTAGTGGCAAATTAAGTTAGTGTTACAGGGGAAATCAACTGAATCTCAGCTGAATCACTCGTCTGTGATAATCTCCAACTGTGTGTGCTGCATGAAGGGTGCCCCCATCTGTCAGTTGTAAAGCTATCTCATCATCTTTAGTAATCATCGGAACTGCGCACCGAATAAATCGAGCCAATATTCTTACGCATAGGTGGTGGCTGAACAGTAATAAGAGTAAATAAGTTAATCGTCTAAGTAAACTCAGACAGGTTCTCCACTCGTGCAGCTTAAGCCATGTAGTATAGTGGTAACTGACTAAAGCTCCACAGAGCAATGGCGTTGAGACTTGTGGGATGTTTGCCCTCGTACATAATACGGTACATATATATATATATATATATATATAT
>NW_008751672.1:2222525-2229337 GCF_000715545.1 Opisthorchis viverrini | reverse complement strand
TCCCTAGCTGCATGCGATTCGAAAGAAGCATGAGGGCTGAGATGCCTTCGTGCTGACCAAGCATAGACTGGAGCAGTGGAGATGCTGAATTCGAATCACGGACGTTCCGGTCAGTAAGTTCACACCCTAACTACTAAGCTACCTAGTGAAGAAACTTTGATCGTCCAGGTAGTAAAAAGGCTTGGGTGGAAAAGTACGCTGTGTGACTGTTCCATTCCCGTTGGGAATCATCAGCATCCGTGAAAAAGTTCATCAACCAAAACCCCATCAATCTAGCGGCTTCTCTGTGAAGTGACGCATCCTCTACCGGCCCAGTCATCATCATCATCATCATCACCATCATCATCATCAGCTGTAATAACCGCGTACTCGTCGTACAGTGGTTGTAGCTGCCGCAGTTTCGTTCACCGATGACTTGGGTGGGGAGGGGTTGGTAGCTGCGCATTGCAGGCGGGAGCTGATAAATTGGTTCATAAATCCAGCACTTTCAGTGGGCTGTCAAGTGAAGGGGGGTTGGAAAAGGAGCTATGCATTGAAGGCGATAGCTTGGATGCACGAACGCCACTGAGGGCGTGACTGGGCCATATCTGACAATGTCTCTAGCCATTGATGTGGCCCGTCTCGGGGTCCCCATCCAGGAAGACGGCAATGACCAGCGCAGCTGAGTTTGCTGGTAATGGCTTTCTTACTTCGCTGCCAAGTAATTGTTTGACCGCCTCTGGCTCTCTTCCACCCTTCACCTGGTTGTGCGAAAAGAGCCCTTCGAGGAATTCGGCCGACTGGCATACGCAGCACGTGGCCAAGCCAGCGCACCGATGTCCCTCCCCTACCGGCCCAGTGGCTTGGGCAACCCATATACAGGTTAGGTTCATTAGTTTACGCTAAAAATAATTTACTGGGTGCTAGGACGAACGCTACCAGGTCATGGAAGCCAGTGTCATACGATAAAAAAGCTAGTATAGCTTGGGCAACCTGGCAGTATCCCAGCCCCCGTGCTCCCTTCGTGTAGCATGGCAGCTAGGCACCGAAAGGTGTTACAGCTGAACGATTTTTTTCTTATCTTTCGATCTAGTTGTAAAGGACGAGTCCTAAAATTCTGTAGGAAACGGTGGACTGTCTTCCAGCGACGCGTATTTTTTATCATCGGTGGTCGGGGTGCCACGACAAGCCTGGCAGATGACAGTGTAGTTCAAGACATCTAGAACTATGTGCTCGGCCAGCGTTGTACAAATGGAGGCAGCTTGTTCGAGTTAGCAGATGTGAATCAACCTTATCTTACCTTAAAAAACGCTTCCAGCACCCAAAGGTAAATCCTCGTACTTAAACTAAGGTCACATGGAATATCGTCAATGAGAAACTGCCGAACCTAAAGAAGCGCCAAAGCAAGTAGTAAAGGCAGCGAATTCGCCTCGAAGAGACTGCAACCGCCAATGGGGTGATGTGGCTACACAGATGCAAACGGCCATTTTAAAATGAATGGAAGCTTTGTGAAATTCTAGCTAGGTTGATTCACTATGGGATAGTCTTTCATTCACCACCAAACCATCTCTTAACTGACAGTAATCGACTCATTACTTTGGACAGTGTAGAGGTGAGTGGAGCACTTTAATGTTACTCAGCTGCTCTTCCACGTGTTCATTAAACACGTGTCTGCAGCTACGGAACGCAATTCAATATGTGATATTCCCTCCAAAAAGGGGCAGATCCTGTCAAGAAGAGGAGGCAATCCCACCGCCGCTAGAAGAAATTCGGGCTGGTGGTCATACACTCCTTCTGCTGCTATTCTCCAAAAAGGGTGACTCAACAAAATGTAAGAGCTTCTGATGTATAAGTCTAATCAATGTGGCCACAGAACTTTCTACTACCTATTCGTCGAGGCAACAACTACCGCAGCAACCGTGCAATCGAATCAAGGTGGGCGTCCACCGTACACAAGCTTCATCAACCAAAACTGGACCTAAAGTTGCGTATACTAGAACACTACCACAAGTTAAGACAGCGTGCCGACATATGTCGTATTGACTTCTGCTCGTTGTTTGACTCGATAGATCCTGAGAGTCTTTGGAATTTTGTAACAGCAGACTCACGTCCGGTAATACTAATGAGCTTGATCAAAGCCTGCTGTGCCAGCCTGCACGTTTGTGTGTATAGAGAAGGATTGGGTAACTTCATTCTAACTGCTGAAGTTAAACAATGCTGTCGGCTACCAGAAGTTCTATTCAAATACGCAATCGACTAGACAATATTAGACTCATTTACCGGCGACCAGAGCTTGGAGGAATGGACGGCTCCGAAAATGCTCGCTGAGGTAAGTTGAAGAAACTATCACTCTCACGGACTACTTTATAACTATGCAACTGTTTCTCAACCGCATCACACACTTTATTCCACAAACTGGACTAAAAACCAATGATTCGGAAACCAGAACCCAACTAGCAGTTGTACGGTATCTTCGCAAATCATTCGACCCTTGAAAGATAAGCTGATGTCACCTCTAAGCCACAGGTGATACAAGTTCACTTGCCTACCTCGGGTTCACCATTTCCCAAACAGCGAAGCCGGAGTCGGGACCGCTTCTCAAATCAATCCCCCTGAAAGGCGTTTGCTCAGCCTACTGGTAGGTATAGTAAAATACGCAGAATTCGTATCAGAGATCGCACCCACGAGGTCACCGTCAGCCCAGTGCCTAAGTATGTTTCAAAATCATGGTCTTTCTGGACGTAATAGATAGGCAGAATAGAACAGTGTTGACTGGTCATGAAGCTCGAGTAGCGGGACAATATCCCAAGAGCGGAAATTCGTCGGCGATTTGACGGCATAAAGGAACTTTACTTCGCTATCCAAGGTTGACGACTAGTGGCTCTGGCTCATATTAGACACCCGATTCTGATGCGACCGAATAATTGCTAATACACCTGACGTCTGTTAAGATATCTATGGTTTTTAGCACTGGAATACAACGTGGTTATCACTCCGTATCAGATTTTTGCATTCAGTCACTAAGTACGCTTAGCTGCACTATGATATGTTCAAAAAACAGCTTACCCAAAAGAAGACACAACCGTTGCAAAGCAAATTAGAAAGGGTATTCACAACAGGGGTGAGACACTCGAGTTTTCATTTGCATGACAAAATTCTAATTTGGAACTAATATTGCCTCTTCATCGGGGTTGGGATTAGAGACAGTCAACAAATCCGGAAACAAGTTGATTTTTTATCGAATAAAAAAAGAATATTGAAAACTCAGTTGGGGTGAACTTGCCAACTCACCAAATACTTCACCGTTTGGGAGAAATTCCATGACCAAGCAAAGTAACCTGGGCGTTTCCATCACCTAAATTTTAGGACCGGTTGGCCGAGTAAGAAGATAACTCACTTGAAACAACCTGACAATGTTGGGATGGTGAAGTTTTTTCAGTATCTCCGATTCTCTGTAAATTTTTATCAAGTTTTCTGCGTCTAACCGGGTTTTGTCGATTAGCTTGATGGCTAACTGGAAGAAAATGCCACGATAATGAGTAGAGGGACCACCTACATTGATTCCAGTAATTGTGTGTGTAGCCAATTTAACCACGGAAAAGATACCCTTGCCGATTGTCTTGTCAATTTCATAGGTGCCTAATTTTGGTTTCCCAGTCATGCTGTGGCGGTAGTGTGGTTGATGTTGAGATATAGGTGAAGTCATTTTGGATCCGAACTGGCCACCACTCAAAGAACATGGTGGTAAGTTACAAATTTTGGAGTACGGGGTCGAATTCGGGACAGATAAAGTGGACGTATTCATTGGCTGTGAATAGACCATGATTGACAAGGGTGTGTGGACGAGCAGGGACACATAGGGAGGATCAAAAGCTTCATCGTGTACGAAGCGATTAACCTCGCATCTAACCTTATTCAACAATTACCTGCAAAACAATAGAAACGAGGTGAACTAAAAGATATCATCCAGGACATGATTGACAGTACGGGTGAGTAAACAAGTGTTAGAAGCCAATATCTCATCATCATCATCATCAATGACAGCAACATCAGTGTTGGCACTGATGCTTCACTGCCAATATCTCACTGAAGTATAGCGATAGTGCATGTACAAAAGGACAAACCCAGTTAACTATTGAGCCGCATACCGTTCAGTAAAGATTGAAAATGCTACAGAAGCAATTCCGAAAAACAGCGGTGTCCCGCCGCAGACTGTCTCCAATTCAGACTTTGCTGATCGCCTCAAATTCACATCGGGGGAAATTTCTTCGCTCTTGGATACCTCACCCGTGTATTCAGCGTTCCCACCAGACCCGTTCGGTGCTTCAAAGATATTGATATCGAAGCACTGAGTAGTTGAGAGTCATTTATCAGTTATGAACGATGTGTGGGTCGTGTAACACTTCCAACATCTGAATCAACTTATGGCTATAAATCGTTTACCATTGGCACACTGGTTCAAGCTGCTACAGCTTCCATTAGCGGAAAGTCGGAGAGTGTAGGAGATACGGCAAGTTTTGGAGGCGATGGCATACTTAGTTAGCTCTAGAACTGGGTAGCTACGCAGTGAGGCGATAGCATTGAAGCACAAGCGCCACTGACTGCGCGATTGCTGCCATTGTCATTAACCATTGGTGAGTTGAGTCTCGGGGTCCCCATCCAGGGAGGTGGCAGTTGTCGAACCGACTAAATTTACCGGTTAAGGGCCGAAGTTGTTAAAGCGCGAATTTACTGGCCGGAAGGTTCTTGGTTCGAACCCGACCTCTACCTCTCGACTCCCGCTGTCTAGGTTTAGGCAACCTGGCAGTATCCCGGCCCTCGTGCAACCTTCGGGTGGCGTGGCAGTTAGGCACCCAAAGGGTGCTACAGCTGAACGATTTTTTTCATACTTCGTTGCCAGGTCATACACTGTCCACCCGTCGGTCGTTTCCACTCAGCACTGGGATGGGCGAAAAAACTCTGCGAAGCAGACAGTCTTCTGGCATGCGGAGTACATGTCCTAACCAGTATAACCTATGGAGCGTGAGTAAACCATATATTACGGGAGAGCTCCTTCTTCCTAGGACAGTCTTGCATACGTCAGCATTGCTAAACCGATGTTCGCACAGAACCTGAGCAATGCTCGGGAGACACCGATGGTCAAACACAGACATCTTTCGTAAGTCCGCGCGCGTGGATGCCACGTTTCTTATCCGTAAAGCAGTATGGATCGCGACGCCACAGTGCAAACTGTCTTTGATAGACAAACTCACGTCAATTCGGCGCCATAGGTGTCAGAGGTTAGCAAAAGCTGCCCTAGTCTTTCCGATTGGAGAAATAATCTCATCTCCAGCCAGTCCACCGGAGCCTATACAGCTGTCCAGGTAAACAAATTCATCTACCACGTCGACTGGATCGCTTACAAGTATGAGGTGTGGGTTTGATCCCACCCAGTCGAGCACTTTACACTTTGCAGGTGTGAAGCACATGCCAAACCATGCGGCAGAGTTATTTAGATTATTTAGAACCGTTCGTGTTTGGGAAGAGTCTAAACCAAGGAAAGCAATATCATCCGTATACTCAGTGTCCACGACCGAACGCCCCGAGAGCATTTCGACTCCCGAGGTTTCAGAAGTAGACAGAGAAACTTCAAGCAGCACACCAATAACAAAGTTCAAGAGAGAGAGAGGGCATCCTTTTCCTACACCACTGGACGTGAACACAAGCGAAGACTTCCCGTGTACTCATACGCGCCCATAGGCGTACGCGTCACATGCAATACCCTCATAAAAGACAAGTTCGAAGGGACACCTTCGATCGCCAGACACTGCCGAAGTTTCTGACAATCGATAGAATCGAAAGCAGCTTTCAGATCAAGAAAATCAACAAACGTGGGACATCTGAAGGAGTGGCACCGTTGAAGAATTTGTCTCAAGGTAATGATATGCACAAAATAAAAATTCGAAAAATCGTTCAGCTGTAGCACACTTTCGGTGCCTAACTGCCATGCCACCCGGAGGAAGCACGAGGGCTGAGATACTGCCAGATTGCTCAAGTCTAGACAAGGAAGTCGAGAGGCAGAGGTCAGGTTCGAACCACGGACCTTCCGGTCAGTAAATTTGCGCTCTAACCACTGAGCCATCTCACACAACATAATGCCAGAAAGCACCTTAGATGCTACCAGGCTGATACTACGATGGTTTTCACATGAATTTCTTGCGCCCTTTCTGAAAACTGGGATGACGGTCGAGGAGATCCAATCGGTTAGTATTCTGTTTTCGTTCCAAATCTCCTGCAGTACGGTTGTCAGACTGCTCACCTCGCAACGTTCTCAGAGGAGTGCGTGGTGTAGACTATCTGCACTAGGTGCTTGTCACGCTTGAGGATTGATATCCCACACTGGATTTCGGTTTCTGAGGACCAGTTGGTGTCGCCGTTACATTCAGGCTATCTTGGTTCTTCCAGCGGTTGCATTGAAGCAGGCCAGTTGAATTGTTCTTTGAAGTGCTCAGCCCACTGCTCAGCATTGAAGCCAGTTGAATTGTTCTTTGAAGTGCTCAGCCCACTGCTCAAGCCTACGATTCAGGCCAGGCCTCGGAGGTGATGGCATGTTTGTTTGGTTCGGGAACTGGGTACCTAGGCATTGAAGGTGATAGCTTTGATGCATGAGCCCCACTGACTGTGGTATTGAGCCATAATTGCGTGCCATTAACCTTTGGATTGAGTAGCGCGGTTCCCATCCAGTGAGGCGGAAGTTATCAGCTGTAGCACCCTTTTGAGGCCTGGCTGCGATGCCACCCGAAGGTTGCACTAGGGCTGGGATACTGCCAGGTTGCCCAAGACTAGACATGGGG
>NW_008751672.1:2193897-2218712 GCF_000715545.1 Opisthorchis viverrini | reverse complement strand
AGAGGGCATCCTTTTCCTACACCACTGGACGTGAACACAAGCGAAGACTTCCCGTGTACTCATACGCGCCCATAGGCGTACGCGTCACATGCAATACCCTCATAAAAGACAAGTTCGAAGGGACACCTTCGATCGCCAGACACTGCCGAAGTTTCTGACAATCGATAGAATCGAAAGCAGCTTTCAGATCAAGAAAATCAACAAACGTGGGACATCTGAAGGAGTGGCACCGTTGAAGAATTTGTCTCAAGGTAATGATATGCACAAAATAAAAATTCGAAAAATCGTTCAGCTGTAGCACACTTTCGGTGCCTAACTGCCATGCCACCCGGAGGAAGCACGAGGGCTGAGATACTGCCAGATTGCTCAAGTCTAGACAAGGAAGTCGAGAGGCAGAGGTCAGGTTCGAACCACGGACCTTCCGGTCAGTAAATTTGCGCTCTAACCACTGAGCCATCTCACACAACATAATGCCAGAAAGCACCTTAGATGCTACCAGGCTGATACTACGACGGTTTTCACATGAATTTCTTGCGCCCTTTCTGAAAACTGGGATGACGGTCGAGGAGATCCAATCGGTTAGTATTCTGTTTTCGTTCCAAATCTCCTGCAGTACGGTTGTCAGACTGCTCACCTCGCAACGTTCTCAGAGGAGTGCGTGGTGTAGACTATCTGCACTAGGTGCTTGTCACGCTTGAGGATTGATATCCCACACTGGATTTCGGTTTCTGAGGACCAGTTGGTGTCGCCGTTACATTCAGGCTATCTTGGTTCTTCCAGCGGTTGCATTGAAGCAGGCCAGTTGAATTGTTCTTTGAAGTGCTCAGCCCACTGCTCAAGCCTACGATTCAGGCCAGGCCTCGGAGGTGATGGCATGTTTGGTTACTTCGGGAACTGGGTACCTAGGCATTGAAGGTGATAGCTTTGATGCATGAGCCCCACTGACTGTGGTATTGAGCCATAATTGCGTGCCATTAACCTTTGGATTGAGTAGCGCGGTTCCCATCCAGTGAGGCGGAAGTTATCAGCTGTAGCACCCTTTTGAGGCCTGGCTGCGATGCCACCCGAAGGTTGCACTAGGGCTGGGATACTGCCAGGTTGCCCAAGACTAGACATGGGGAGTCGAGAGTCAGAGTGCGGGTTCGAACCACGGACCTTTCGGTCAGTAAATTCGCGCTGCAACCACTTGGACCATCTCGAGTGGGTTTAATGGATATTGTTCTCACATCATTATTACCATTATCATCGTCATCATCGTCATCAAGGAAAGTAACATCAGTGTTGGCACTGATGCTGCCGTACAACCGTAAGGTTCGTTAATTATATTTGAAAGCCTAGATTAAGGAATGAAGAAGTGATTGTGAGGGGACCTGGTGTTGGCCTACGCCAAGCGTTCTGAGGTGCCTACACCTCCAAACGCTCAGCCCGGAACTGACAGCATGAAAGCCAGTGACATCGATTAGCCACCATTTCATGCAATGTCTCCAGCCATGCACAGGTAGGGTCACGGAGACCTCAACCTGGGGAGCGTACAACACCAAAAGCACCCAAACTTTTCGTGATCTCTTCCACAACCTTCTGCCAAGTCATGCATTGTTCACCTCGCGGATTGCGCCATTCTGAAGGATGCACGGAGAACAATACTAGTCTTGGTAGACGGTGTTTCGGCATTTGTAGCACATGACCGAGCCATCACGGTCGGTGCTGCTGGATTTTCCCCAGACTGAAGTACCTGTCGCACAACCCTAATCTATTCGTTCCTAACACACTAACTGCATTCAAAACCCGCCACGCTTCTGGGGGATCGGTGGTCAAAAACCCGAAGAAGCCTCACAACATCGTCCGCAGAGGCCATATCTCGCACCTATACGACACCGCCCTTACTATAGCCTGGTACACGCGAACCTTAATATCTAGTGATATACCTTTTTGATGCCATAGTTGACGCAAATTAGCAAGAGTGATTCGAGCCTTTGAGATTCTTGCACTGGCTTCATCAGACACATTTCGGTCAGAACTAATACAACTGCCGAGGTATGAAATTCCCTACAATCTCCAGTGATTCCCCCTGAAATGTAATGGATATGTTCGGAGACTGCACGTTCTGAAGCATGACCTCGCACTTTGAAGGTGTTAGATGCATGTCAAAAGAGGATATAATGGTGGTCGATCTATTCAACGTGGCTTCTGCTTGGCTTTGATATTCAAAGATGAGGGAGATGTCATCTGCTCCCCCCAGCAACAAGTTGAACACCGGGGTTTTGAATACTTTCCAGCGTTCGCCTCATTATTTCATCAATTACGAAGTTGAACAAGAATGGAGAGAGTGGACATCCTTGTCTGACGCCACTTTTTGTAGAGAAGCTTCTAGAGAGTGACGCCAGCCTTGTCACAACATGAGTCAAATTAACACACATGTGGTTACTACATTCACTGCCAGTGCCCTTTTCGAAAATGGGCACTGCTACCGATTCACCCCGGTTGTCTGGGGGCAGTCTCTTTCTCCCAGATAGACCCAAATAGGCAAGACAGGCGCTGGGTCAGGAGCCCACCGCCATTCTTGAGAAAAGCAGGTGCAAAGTCATCAGGACCAGCAGCACGATGACGCTTAAGTAGAGAAATACACTCGGACACTTCTGAGACTGGAGGTGGCTCCATATTCGTGGTCCAACTTTCTTTTGAAGGCCAGGATTCTGCACGGGAGACAGCTAGTCGCCAGTTAATTTGCTGTTTGAAGTACTGTGCCCAGCTTCGCTGTATATCAGGGAGGTGTTCAGGTTTCTGATTATTTCGCTGACAAGAGGTTTCCGAGGACCAGTCGAACTAATAAAGCGGAACAGCTTGTGAACGTTTCCAGCACTCTTTGCACCTTCCATTTCTTCGGCCTTTCGGGTTCACCAAGCTTCTAAGTCTGCACGGACATCAGAGATACATCTGAATGAGGTTGGCTGGGTTGCAGTGCAAACACATGTTCCGGCTTTGAGTAGCGCTTTGGATTCCTTTTCTCAGTGGCCGTTAATTTCCGACATTGTACCGTCCGACAAGCGTTTGAGGAGCTGGTTCTGATAGTTTCGTTTGACTTCTGAGTCCACTAGCTCCCCAATGGCTGAGAGAGGTGTGCGCGTTCAGCTGCGGCTGTGGCCTATAGCAAAAGCCTTCTCCATCTCTCGGGCCTTCGCATCCACCAGCGCTCTATCATTCTTTAAGTTTTTGATTATCTGGCATTTGGGAGATCTGCCTGCACTAGGGTAGTCGCTGGTTGTTAGTATCGCATTTCCGGTAGCAATAAGATCTGCTGATCTTGGGCACTGCTCAGTTGGCCGACTTGAATGGCATGGGCGACAGCTTTGAAAACTGTCGTAGCATTTTTAACTTGCTTCCATTTATTATTCAACCCATCTTCGTCACGGACGTGATTGTGCGCTACCATCAGCCTCCCAACCAGACCACCTGGACACTCTTGATCAAATGAAACATGCCGGAGTTGACGAAGTATTTTCGTCTAGTAATACACGGTGTCTGTCAGTTTCTTTGAACGACAACCCAGTAACTGTCCTAGTTGTGACGATCGATTCACACGCCGGGAATGACTTCACAGTCAGTGGGCGACACGCTTGAAACCCACTGGGCAATACTGTAAGTATTGATGTACAACCTCTGCTTACCGGGATTTGGCACATGATCTTTCTTTTTGCCTTCTATCTACGGAAACCGTTGTAAACCCCTATCCGAAGGCAGGGAAGTGTCCCCTGGTGCTTCCATAATCTACATACTACGTTCTGCATTGGCACGCATAACGCTGATAGTGATGAAACACTGGTTCGGAACTGAACAGATATGGAGATCGGTATTATTAAAACCACACGGCACACAAAGTACACATTCGCAGAGGCTGCATGACGCAAGGGATACTGCATCTTGCGTGACGAACATGCTCGTATTCATGAGTAATTTAGCCCAAGCATTGCAAGGACGAGTGACTCGTATGGGATGCCATATTTTTCGATTTCTCAAAAACGTTCGACCGAGTCCCACACGTCCCGCTGCTCCACAAACTCAAGTCTTACAGGATTCAAGGGAAAATTCTACACTGGATTAAAGTGTTCCTATCAGACAGAACATTCCGAGTAAAGTAGGCCCGACCTACACTGCTCCGGCGCCGGTCTCCATTGGAGCCCCTCGAGGCTCCGTTCTGGGATCACTGCTGTTTCTGATAGACGTCAAAGACCTTTCAGATTTTCTTGCAAGTCCATGACTACTTTTTGCGGACGAGTTGAAATCCGGGAGTGCCAATGCCAGAGCCCACCAAGTGTAAACGCTGCAAAGCAGTGGTCGTTGGGCTGGCACTTTCCTCTGAATGACGAAAAGTGCGTCTAAATGTCGTTCGGGGAGACTCAGCGAACGCCTTTGCCGTGCAAGGCGAGAATGGACCAGAGGACATCAAGCACGTCCTTCCCATTGCAATGAGAAATCGGCTCAAAAAAGACAATCACTGTTCTACGGATGATTCGGCGCACCTACTCCTGTATTTCTCACATGGGCTTCCAGACACTCTGCTGGGCCTACGTCAGACCGCTTATTGAATATGCCAACCAAGTTGTCTACTTAGGACACAAGAGGGAAGCAACCCACAACGAGCGTGTCCAGCGAGCTGCTACGAAAATAATTATTTTCGTGGACTTCTTGTATTGTGGCGCTTCACCTCTTTCCTCTGGAGTATCGTTGCCTCCGAAGAGATCTAATGCTCTTTTTGAACAAGGTTAGGCTAACAGGCTTTTCACCGTTGACCTGGCTAACACACGGCGGGCCGCACACTTTCATTGAGCAAATTTTTTCTCATTTAGGGTAGTTGATACGTGGAATAACCTTCCTCTGACGGTTGTCCACGCTCCGTCCAGAACCCAGTCCAAAGTGCTATTAGACACTTTTTATGCGATTTCTCGCGCTGGTGAAAAGAAGAAGAAAAAAGAAAGTGTTCAGCTGTAGCACCCTTCCGGTTCCTAGCCCTCATGCCATCCGGAGGAAGCACGAGGTCTGGGATACTGCCAGGTTGCCCAAGACTAGACAGGGGAATTCGAGAGGCGGAGGTCGGATTTGAACGACGGATCATCCGGTCAGTAAATTCGCGCTCTAACCATTTGGGCCATCTCGCGCTGATGAGCACTTACTGGCCAGAACTGAGAAATTACGGAGAAGTGATGCACCCCTTTTTCGCTTGTGCCGGCAGCTGTTGAGCAACAAGAACAAAACCGACCCCAGAAACCTGGGCGAAAGCCTCGATCGTGTGCATCCATCCGCAAATCCATGTATGCACTGAAACCGAGACAATAGGCACAAGTGTAATATGCACGCTATGGAAACATCAGGGGACAGTGATTCTCCGAAGGCAGGTGTTCACGACAATTTCTGTGGATTGTAAACCGAAACAAAGCTCATGAGCCAAAGCCCAGTAAGCAAGGTTGTACATCACCAATAATTACATATGAATCAATCAAACTGAGACACCGTATACTACACAAGCAAAGCACAAAAACAGCTCACGGATTGATAGACAGTATCGAGGCTTTTGCCCAAGTATCCCGGGTCGGTTTTGTTCTTGTCGTTCAGCGGCTGTCGTTCACCTGAAAGGCACAAGTGGAAAAAAGGGTGTGGCAGTGCTCTTTATGTTCTCAGCGCGGGTCCGTATGCTTGCCAACGGTCACTAAATTGGTGGTATGAGCAAGCGACTGTTTTTGTCTGGGGCTCGTGATGGCTCATCAGGGTTTCTTGTAATAGAGGGACAATTATATACGCACATCAGATCATATGATAAGTGCGCACTAAGAGCAACGCAGCCCAGTATTCGCACAATGGAATTGCTTTCTGGAAAGCCACGACATCTTCACCGTTACCAAAGTGCGCACAAGAGCAACGCAGCCCAAGAATCCCACAATGGAATTGCTTTCTGGAAAGCCACGACATCTTCACCGTTACCACTTCATAGTTTAGAGTGGCTATGTATAATGCATATGTACATGTATCATACACATCATCTACACAGCTGATTTGTTTAAGTGTGTGAAAATTCAAGGTCAATAAACACCACCGGCTGTGGATGCTTCGCCAATTCACGGATTCACAAATTCATGTATTCACGGATTGATCGAGCCTTTTGCCCAAGTTTAACGGGTGGGTTTTGTTCTTGTTGGTCAGTGGCTGTCGTTCACCTGAAAGGCACAAGTGAAAAAGGGTGTAGCACTGCTCTTTATGTTCTCAGCGCGGGGCAGTATGCTTGCCAGCGCGAGGATTCGCATAAATAAATGTCTAATAGTGCTTTAAACTGGGTTCGTGAAGGAGCGTGGACAACCGTCGGAGGAAGGTCATTCCACGCAGCTACTACCCGAAATGAGAAAAATTTTGTCTAATCAGTGTGTGTGCTGAGCGTGAAAATTTTCTTACTATATCCCCGCCATGTGTTTACTGGGTCAATGGTGAAAACCTGTTTGCCAAGCTTTGTTCATACGGGGCATAAGTAATAATTAGGTCCCCTCGGAAGCGATGGTACTGCAGGGGAAAGAGCAAGCATCGCGAGACGCGAGAATAGTGGAGGTATCGTAACTACCGAATGTACGCGAAGTATAAAAGTCCGAATATGGACGAATGAATATCGTATATTTTCTTATATCGGCGGCGTACTATTTATCGCATCGTAAAACAAAGGCATATAAAAATACACTAAACCGAATGAATAGAATAGAGTCAATGTTCACCACATCCACCACACGTTGAATGAGCGTGCGGGTGTTTATAGTCTCTAATAGGTTGGAACCTTAAACGTTCAGATCTTCTCAATGTCGGATTGTCAGGTTCAGTGTTTGTTTCATGCTCATCAGAACCATCTGTAAGAGAATCAGAAAGGTCATTAGTGTTTGAAGCAACAGACGTATTGCCGCCAAACTGACCTCTAGCATTGAATTCGACCTGATCAACATGCCGTCTGTGACTTGAGAGATCTTCGAGGTCAAGAACCGTGACCATACGATTCCCGTTCCTCCCAATAACAACACCAGTAGATGGACGTAGATCGTTACCCTTGAAAAATGTTACGTCGGCAGTCCCAATGCATTCCAGGTTCGTGCGTAAGGATCTCGACTTGAATAGCTCTGCTGGACTCTTACCAGTAATTGAATGAGCAGCATTCCTGTACTGCATCAAGAAATTATCAATACCTCGATCAAGATCATGAAAAGTAACAGGGGAAATAGAATTGATGGCAGATTTCAAAGTTCGAACAAAATTTTCAGCGAGTCCATTAGACTGTGGATGACGGGGAGCAGTAAATAAATGACGACAACCAAGTCCTTTTAACCAATATTCGAGAGATTTCGCTGTGAAGTGTGAGCCGTTATCAGTGACCAAAACAATTGGTACACCTTCACGACTAAATAGTTTCCTCAAAGCATACTGAGTAAACTCAGAACTCGGGGATGTCGTGAGAAATACTTCCGTCCAGCGTGAATAGGAATCTACAACCACCAGTGCATAATATTTGTTCAAAAATGGACCGCAATAATCTGCATGAATGCGTTGCCATGTTTCACAGGACAATGGCCAAGGAATCCATTTGGATGATTTGGAATGAATTTTGTGTGTACAGTTCATACAATCCTTAGCCGTACGCGCAATGTCTGCATCCAACTCTGGCCACCAACAAGTAAGTCTGGCAAGAGACTTCATTTTGTCGATGCCTAAATGTCCGGAATGCAAATCGGATAAAATGGCACTTCTGTGTGTTGGTGGAATCACGACACGATCGTTATAACACAACAATCCATCAGGTGTCAATGCTAAACTGTCTCGACGAGCATAAAATGCGGGAAATCGACGACGTTCTTGGTGCGTCCATCCTCGTCTTAATGCAGAGATAACGGATGAAAAGTATTTTCGGGTATCACGCACAAGCTCGTCTCGTTTAATCGGAAGCGGTTGTACTAACAAACAATCAGAAACATTAGATTGTGATAAACTTTCTGGAACTCTGGATAGATAATCGACGTGCTGAATGGATTTAGCACCACGATGAATAATGTCATATGTATACGAACTGAGAGCGATGCTCCAACGTTGAACCATGGCTGCGGATGACTTAGCCAATGATTTCATAGGATGGTATATGAATTTCAAGGCTTCATGATCGGTCACAATCGTGAATGGTTTACCAAAAAGATACTTGTGTAGTCTACTTACACCCCAGTAGACAGCAAGAGCTTCACGCTGTGTTTGAGAATAGCCCTGTTCGGCTTGTGTTAGTCGACGGGATGCACAAATGACAGGACGGCCATTTTGTTCGAGAATAACACCTAATCCAGTTGGAGACGCATCAGTTATAACGGTTGAATGATCTTTCGCAGAAAATGGTTTCAAAATAGCGTCAGATTTAAGATAATTGAGTAAAGAACGTAAAGTTTTCTCATGCTCAGATATCCAAGAAAATGTTTTCAGAGATAACAGTTCAAATAGACAATAAGCTTTCTGAGAAAAGTTAGGTATGAACCGGGAATAATATTGCAATGCACCAAGTATGGAACGAAGTTCGGACAGATTAGAAGGGGATGGAGCATTGACTAAAGGCGATAAACGTTCATTATCAGGAGAAAAACCATTTCCATCAACAGTGTAGCCTAAACATGATAGTTTGTAAACAGAAAATGCACATTTCGAAGAATTAACGGCAACATTTAAGTCATGAAATCTTTTGAATAATGCAAGCAAGCGTGAATCGTGCGTAACCTTATCGACAGCATGAACTATCACGTCATCTTGATAAGTTACAACACCTTCAAGACCGTCAGTAATTGAATTAATCACATCTTGAAATACAGCAGGAGAGACATTAAGTCCGAATGGCAAGAAATTATACCGATATAATCCAAATGGTGTATTGATGACTGTGCATTCACTAGTAGCATCATCAAGTGGTATCTGCAAGTATGCATCCTTCAAGTCTATTTTTGAAAAGATTTTTGATCCCGCTAGACGATACAACACATCTTCAGGTTCTTCTGTAGCACACGAGCGTTGAAGTAGGCTTTTGTTGAGTGTCAATCGATAATCGCCACAAATTCTAACAGTTTTACCATCAGACTTTAATGGCGTAACAATCGGCGTAGCCCATTTGGAAGACTCGACAGGTGTCAGAATACCTTTTTGGCACAATGAATCTAGAGCTAGACGCACTGGTTCACGCAAACCAAAAGGTACTATACGTCGTTTGAGGAAAATCGGATCACCAGAAACCTCGAGTTTCACTTTTGGTATGCGCATTCCTCCGGTGACTTTGGAGCAGCTCGTGATCAGTTGTTTCAATTCGGTTTCGTTGAAATTTGAAGTAAGTAGTGAAATGTTAACGTTAAGCGCACGTAAAACTTTGAGACCAATTATTGAAGGACCAGAATTCGATACAAGAAAATTACAATCAACAAAGTTACCACTGGAAACTTTGACTGGTATAGTACATGAACCAAGAAGCGGTAAAGCATGTCCAGTGATACCTCTAACAGATAATTGTGTCGGTTTTAAAACAGCAGTAGGATAAAATGCTATAAGATCTGACTCAGGAATAATGGATTCGACGCTGCCAGTATCAATGATAAAACTATGCTTTTTACCAGAGCCTGATATGAGCGTCTTCGACACATGCATAGAATTCGATAAAACAGATAAAGACATGGATGAGATGTTATCAGTCAAAGGCTTGATATCAGAATTTGAGTCGACAGTCAGTCTACAAACTCTTTTGGACTTACATACATTCTGAATATGCCCAATCTTACCACATGAAAAACATTTTGATTGGCGATGTATGCAAGTATATCTGGAGTGGTCCTGTCCACACGAAGCACATTTGCCAAGAACTTTTTTTGGTTGGCGTATTTGACGATTTTGAATGTTCGAATTCAGTTGGTTGTTTTTGTTATGATAACGCATATTGGTTTCAAATTTACCGTGTGGGCGACCTTCCAGCCCTTTCGACTTTAGTGCATTAAATAAAACGGTCTCGTTGCATTTGGTTACTTCTTTAACATCCTGGTATTGCTCGCAAATTTTTCTGATCGATATGAAGCGTTGATCAGTCTGTACTAGGAGCTTTTGTTGTAGATCTGGAAGATTAATTCCGGCAATGAGGCGATCACTCAGTTGGCTTTCAAGTTGTTGGCCGTAGTCACATTTTGCAGCCTGTGTTTGCAGTTGGAGGACAAAATCACGAATACTCTGAGATTCGGATCGAATAAGCGAATTGAATTTCGCTCGTTCTGCGGCCACAAAATTGATAGGCTTAAAATGACTGAGAATTAACTTCTTTAGAACATCGAATGTGCAATCGATCGGCGCCGTAGGGAATGATAAATTCTTCACAAGAGCATAAGCATCCTTCCCAATGTAGTGCAGGAAATAAGCTGTCTTCTTTTTATCATCCAGATCCGATTTGGTAAGACACCAAATGCTGAAGCGTTCCAAATAATACTCCACCTCCCGTGCAGTCGAATTTACACTGAGCGATTCCAATTCAGATAACATTGTGATGAAGAGAAAAAAATTCCGGACCGCGACGCCAAATGTGATAATTAGAATAGTGGTAGGTATCGTAACTACCGAATGTACGCGAAGTATAAAAGTCCGAATATGGACGAATGAATATCGTATATTTTCGTATATCGCGGGCGTACTATTTGTCGCATCGTAAAACAAAGGTATACAAAAATACACTAAACAGAATGAATAGAATAGAGTCAATGTTCACCACACTTGGTTGGCGTATTCCAGGAGCGGGCTGACGTAGGCCCTGTGGTGTTTTGCAACTCAATGTCACATTTTCCCCATTTTCTACTCTCTTCATATAAACTTGAATTGCAATTTGTAAACACTGTACACGTATCATGACATTTTGTTTTATTGTACCAATAATTACATTAAAATCGAAAATGGTGAAATACACAATTTCTTGGCGCGACTTACCTGCTTTCTGCTGAGTCAGTGAAATTGCATCCGATTGAACTGATTGCTGTTTGCTGAAGTCGTGGGATTGGGTTATTGTGTTTGTGTGTGAACTGTTGAACGTCACAATAACTCCTTGTGACAATTTTCAGCAGTGATAAGTTCCTGCCGTGGAATTTACTTCTAACACTCGAACTATCAGCGGAGAATATCCTTCTTACTCTGGATATATTCTTCGCCGCCGAATACGATTACTGCACAACATTTCGTGTAGTGGGATTATTGGACCCCCAATTTAGTGAGTCTGTTCCATTCCCTTGTTCATTTCTTATTGCCATTTGTTGTTTCTAACCTGATATTTTGGTTGTATATTTTATTGAACACGCATACTTAGGTCCTTATCCGCTACAGCCCCATAGAGCGTTTAGAAGTCCATGCGAGTAATACGGGAGAAGGCGCGTCGGATCATCCGTAAAATGTCGAATGCCTTTTGGCCCGATTTCTCATGGTGCAGTAAGGACAAGTCTGAGTAGTACCAGATTCCCAAATCCTTTTTGGCATCTATCCCCATGATGTTTTCTGTTCCTTTCACACCATGCATAACAAAATCATTCGCTTAGTCTCCTCCGAATGACATATGGAACGCACTTGTCGTCATTCATATGAAAGTGTCACTCCAACAACCTCTGGTTTGCAGCGGCTACATCCATTTGGAGGGCACTGGCATTGGAACTTCAGGATTTCAGGTCGTCCGCAAAAGGTAGATATGGACTAGCAAGAACATCTGGGAGGTCATTGACGTAGATCAGAAACAGCAGTGGTCCCGGGATAGACCTTTGGGGAACTCCAATGGAGACCGCCGCTGGAGAAGAGAATGTCCAGCCTGTTCTCACTTGGAATGATCTACCTGGTGAGAGCGCCTTGACCGAGCGAAGGATCTTCCCTTGAATCCCGGAGGACTGGAGATTGTGGAGCAGCGGGACGTGGGGAACCCTATCAACTGCTTTTGAGAAGTCGGAAAATATGGCATACACTGAGTCTGATGATGACGGCTTGGGCTATGCCGTCCATAAACACGAGCATGTTTGTGACGCATGAGCGCTTTGGGAGAAATCCGTGTTGAGCTGGAGATATCATCAGGTTGCTGGAAGTAAGGTGAGCTGGGATAGCTCGCTTCAGAATGCGTTCCATCACCTTGCGCGGCACGATAGTGAGGCTTACAGACTTTCGGCTGCCGGGCGATAGTCGGTCGCTAGTTTTGTAGACTGGCGCGACAATCGCTTCCCCCCAAGCAGAGGAAAGGCGGCCTTCGTCAAGCGACTGACGAAACACCAGATGTAGATGATATTACACTGTCCAGCTACCCTTTCTACTTGATCTGGACATCAAACAGTAAGGGCACATTATCAATCATTTGAAAGCCGAGGCTGCTCCAGGACATAGTGACTAACGTGTGCTAATTCTCATCTCATTCTCATACCAGAATAAAAAAACCCAAACAGCGAACACGCATTTGAACCTTCTAAGGATTACGTATCTTCCTTAATCTATT
This sequence comes from Opisthorchis viverrini, assembly GCF_000715545.1. Classification (NCBI taxonomy): domain Eukaryota; kingdom Metazoa; phylum Platyhelminthes; class Trematoda; order Opisthorchiida; family Opisthorchiidae; genus Opisthorchis; species Opisthorchis viverrini. The sequence goes on along the minus strand of NW_008751672.1, from coordinate 2,206,186 downwards.
TCAGTGTAAGATAAATAATAAGAATTATGACATCATTGCCCAAATACTCTTGCTGCGGAGAAAGTAGCGGTCAGTCCAGCGAAACAAAAGCTATTCAAGAGGATTTGGAATCTTCTGGAAAGTACGACTCAGCTCATTCTCAGAAGGACCAGCGCAGGACACGGAGGGTGAGCTATCGTCTCGTAGGATGAATGACCGTGCGAACCGACGATTAACCGAGATTGTGAAAAACAGATAAGGTAATAAGTCTCGCCCAGGGATAAGACGATGCAACATTTAAGTACATAGGAAACCGTTAAAGAAACAACCAACAACATTCAACTTGAGAGGAAAAAACCGCGAAACCGCTTACAACTAAATTGCGATAGCCGCAGCCTAAAATTCTACGCAGGTTTGTACTCCATGTCAGACACCTCTCGAACTCAGACTTCACAAGGTGGGACGATAAACAGCTTCTAAACAAATTTCGTTTTGAGAGGAAATTATGCTAGATTATCTCGAAAGACAAAATTATCGAACGCATTTGGAAATGTTGCCCGATGTCTCGGAAACATTGCAACTTTTGTTGCCCCTTTCTGCCACAAATTATTCAACTGCCGATTCCACGGCGAGATGTTGCCAAAACTTGACTGGTTACCTAATTAAGCCGTACCGTCGACAGGCCCGTCGCTACAGCCGACCCGATGAACCCAAAAGTCGCTTGCAGCTATCTACCCGTATCGCCTAAACTTCAGGTTGTCACCTCAATGACGGCCAGCGCAACCATCAATCTTTCTCTAACGTCACCACATCTCCAGCTCAAGTTATGGACCTCCTACAAACCCTCGAGGACCTCCATCTGGAGAAGTTTTGACTTTCATCGCGTACCCCATTAAATGGTGATACAGTATGGCAACCATTTGTTATATCTGCTGATTCGCCAACCTGTGGTATCTGCTGCTCATCCGCTCCAGTACCTAGTGCCGGAGAAAAAAGACTCACAGAAAGGAACCCAACTACTATATTCCGAACAAGCGAGTGTGAGAGCAAAATTTACAACGGCCCCGTGCTATTTTAGAGGGACTTTCCGACATTGGTCCAGGCTGCTTGATAGGCGTTAGTGAACACCCATCAACATTGACCGTGCCTCTATGAAATGCCTAAACGCTGATCACATTCGGTCATGCTTCTGTGACGTGCAAGAACGCCCATCAGCTTTTGGTGAGTTGATTGAATGGTTGACTGGTCTGGATGCTTGTCGGCTTTCCTGTTGAGATTCTAATGGAGCAGTAGGTTCCGGGCGTTCTGAGGTTATTTTCAGGAATCTGACCTTCCCGATAGTTTTGTTTCAAATATTTTATCCATCCAATCAACTGCAAAATGTTCCCCCTATCATAAGAAGTATTCTGTACCCATGTGCATGCGTATGCCAGTCACTGTGTGGTAGTATGGAAATTCGCTCACCATTGCGGTTCTGGGGCAGGTATATTTGTGGCGGAAACCAAATATAAATTGTCGTCGTGAAGTCGCTCTGCCAAGGACCTAAGCATTTTCCGGTTCTTCCGTATCTTTAAAAATCTGAATTCGGTGCGTCAACTAAGACAAAGTGAAAAATGATATCATGCATGCGAGTCAACCACGACGAAATAAATGCGAGTCGCGTCACGCAGAGAAACCCCTATTTTCCAAACATACGACATGGCTGATCGCCTCGCATTGCCCAGTCACTTGTTCTGACATTCCTTCATCCATCGACTTCTATGGACCCATCTATCTTGCAGAATCAGATGTGAACCTTTTCCGCTTGGTATCAAGTATTAACTATTAAGTATTAAGTTCTGTAGTGGTCTGGCTACCCAATACGTGGCAAAGAAATAAAAATAAATAACGCTAGGTTGGCTATACAAGAATAAAGAGGTCAGATGGAACAGGATCATTAATAATTGTTCCCTTTAAAATAGTTCGTCGTTGGCCCAGGTCAGCGAATAAACAATAATTCAGTTATGTTGTTCCAGGGGCCTTGTGAACAGTTCCCACATATAATAGATTCCGAAGATGGTCTGAGACTCGCGAGTGACTGCTGCAAGCGCGAGCGAAATCAGAGGGAGTCGAAGCACGTGGCAACGTTTGTGTTGTGTGAAATTGTACAAGTGCGCGGTTTTGCAGGTTTTCATATTCAAACAAAAAACGATTACGCAGTTTACGAAATACGTAGTGTTATAATGGAAGCAAAGTAAAGGTACAAAACGCCACAATACTCCCACACTAGAGCGTTGAACGTGGAAGGGGAAAACGCTCGAATAATTAAAGCTACGAATCAAGTTTCGTAAGCAGCTGAGTGCTGAGGGAAATGGAAGTGTCGTCTGGAACGACTAGTAAAAGGAGTGAGATTGGCGTTAGTTATATCTTGGTTAGGCGCGGGAGTTGTTGGGATAGCAGGATCGCTGGGTTTGGTCCTGGGTGCTTCGATATAGGCAGGTTTCAGATGATCAGTGGAGACGGTATCGTGCTTCTCCCATCCCTCTAAAACAAAGTATTTGGGATGCCGTTCGATAATTTTGAAGGGGCCATCATAGCCCGGTTGGAAGGGTCTCCTCGTTGCGTCATGTCTGACAAACACAAATGGTGTAGAAGAGAGATCGATCGAGATGTGCTCTGTTAGCCTTGATCGTCTGCTCTGTGTCACACAAAGTTCGGACATGTACTGTTTCAGACGGGTGACGAATGTGACGGGTGATTCGGGTTTTGCGACAGAAGGAAAAAACAGTTCACCGGGTAAGTATAAAGTTGTGCCTTACACTAGTTCGGCTGGTGAACAATGAAGATCCTCCTTAATAGTGGAGCGAATAGCAAGCAAAATGAGCGGCAAAGAAGAGGGCCATGAAGATGCGTTTATTTGGACAGTCAATGAATCTTTAAGGTAGCGATGGAAACGCTCAGCCAGACCGCTGGAATAAGGATGATACGCGGTAGTCAATATGTGGTGGAAACCGAGTAGTGTAGAAAACTCCCGGAAGAGATTACACTGAAGTTGTGAACCGCGATAGGTAGCAACGGCAGAAGGTATGCCAAAGTTACTCACACAGTGTTTCAAAAATGAAAAGGCTACCGTTTCAGCCGAAGTGTTTGAAATGGGTACATCTACTGGCCAACGGGTAAAACAATCAATCATGGTAAGAATATGCGCGAAACCGGTTGATGGGGAAAGTGGACCAACAATGTCGAGATGAACGTGTGTGAATCAAGCATCAGGAACTGTAAATGAACCGATAGGTGCGTTCCTATACCGAGTTACTTTACTGTGTTGACAGGCGATGCACTGTTTGGTCCAGGATGTCAGGTCCTCATTCATGTAGGGTCACACGAAGCGTGCACTAATCAACTTCCCTGTTGCTCCGATTCCTGGATGAATAAGTCCATGGGAGTTTTCGAAAACAACTCGCCAAAAGGCTTCGGGGACGATTGGGTGAGCTGATTCGGTAGATATATCACAAAAATGGATCCAGACTGGAGGGGTGAGGGAAGTAAAGAGACTTGAAATGGAGGGGAGGATAAAATGGGCGAAGTATTAGGATCACCATGTTGAAGCTTCGCCAGCTTGGCTAGGTCCAACTGTGTAAAAGGGCGAATGGTTAATGTCAGGACGGGATAGTGCGTCCGTGACGACATTTTCCGAACCTGAATTGAACCGAATGTTGGTAGTGAACTGTGAAATGTAGTCAAGGTGGCGTATCTCGCGTGGTGAATATCGATCAGGCTTGGCGTTGAAGGCATAGGTGAGTGGCTTATGGTCGGTTTGGATGGTGAACGAGCTACCATCTAACAAGTGCCGGAAATGGCGATTAGCGAGATAACTTGCTAATAATTCACGACCAAAAGTACTGTAACGCGTTTGGGCAGCCTGCATCTTCTGCGAGAACAACGCTAGTGGTTGAGATGTGTTGTTAACAACTTGATGAAGCACGGCACTGACGGCAGCGTTCGAAGCATCGGTTGTCAAAATCAGCTTTTTGCATTGAATCCCGTAAGACTCGAGTTTTGGACCAGCGGGACCTGTGGGACCCTATCAAATGCGTTTGAGAAACCGAAAAATATGGCCTCCGATGTGAGTCCTTCGTCCTTGGCGTGGGTTAAGCTGCCCACATACACGAGCATGTTTGCCACGCAAGAACGGTTTGGGAAAAGTCCGTGGTGAGCTGAAGATATCAGGTTTCTGGAAGTTAGGTGATCTAAAATAGCTCGCTTCAGAATGCGTGTCATCACCTTGCACGGTACGCTAGTGAGGCTTATAGGCCTATAGCTGCCAGGCGATGGTCGGTCACTAGGTTTATAGAGTGGCGTGACAATCGCTCCCTTCCAAGCAGAGGGAAGGCAGTCTTCGTCAAGCGACTGACAAAACACCATGGGTAAATGGTTTGCCGGTGTGGAGGACGTTTCCTTCAGGATCCTTGTATGGACCTCGTCGGGCCCCAACGCGCAGAATGGGTTGATCTTGTGCAAGAGTTGACGAATGTCTTCCACCGTTAGGACCAAGTCGGTTAGAGAATGTTCTTGGTTCCGCCTTGACAAGAGTGGATATGACGAGGACGCTGGAGCTGAGTATAGTAAAATCACGAATTGCGGAAACAGGCCACGATGGCGCAACTTTCAGACATTTTTACGGCTGAAAGAATTCTATGAACTTTCTAGAATTTACCTGGCCCCTGTGGTTACAAAATATTCGGGGGTGCCATTCATTTACAAAATTTTTGCCTGATAATTTCTGTTGCCAGTAAACACTATGTATGCCACGTTCATCGTTGGCGAAAAATCATGCAAGTTTGTCGCTAAACAGCAGGGTGCTATTTCATAGCTTGCGGTGTGTGCCAGGATGACCTTGATATGTATCAACTAACCTCGCTGAAACCACGTCAATCATAGCGGACAGCCGAATGAAAATAGCTGACGCACGCGATGAACATGTGGCCCAACCAGCTAGCCAGAGCATGCCCGTCCATCTCTAATGTGAAAAGGTCCAAAATAAATGAGACAAAAAGTTTGGCTGTATTGGTCATTTTGATGAGTACATATGTCCTGCCGAACTTCTTTGTGCGGAGCGTTCACTTGGCTATTAAAGTCCTGAAAAGAAAGAAGGACAATAGTTAGGTTACCGAGCTATCACCATGAGGCTCGTTTACAAAACGCCAACTTCAGCTGCTATTTCGCATGACTACTTGATGTATCCCTCAAGAAATACGAAACTGACGTGAAATTCGTGAGTTCTCATCAACAGACAAGCTGTTTGGAGCTGGTGGGTAACATGAAATCATCTTCGTCTCTTTCATCCGTTTGGCGGTCAACATCGTCAAGCGTGGCAGACAGAGAGATTTACTCACAGCTGTCAAGTATTTCCTCGTCAGCATGAAAACGCGGACATACAGACCTACTGGACACACTGGTTGAAGGGACATATGCGTTCTCCAGCCAGGTGTCAACCGTCCGGGAGCACCTGGATTTTTGCATCTCAAACTATAAATTAGTTACCGTAGGCTGACTCCGCCGTGTTTGTTCCGGCACTATCATAGAGGAGCCATTGCGGTCACGGCCCAAACTGCCTCAAAACGAGAGAACATGCATGCGTAGTCGTTCGAAGGATCAGGTTACAAACGTAGGCGTAAGCCTCCGGGATTTGCCGTGCTAAAAAATATGCATCTCAACCTCCCGCATGAGTTACTCGTGTCAGCATTTGGTTGGCGTGCTGCGGTGTGCCGGAATGGTGCAACCAGTCACTAGGACGACAACTGGCATTCTCCAGGCGATTGTTGGCAATATTACCAAGGTAAACCATTCCGGATCGTGTATGTACAGCTCATTTTCGGTAGATTTACAACAAGTGGGTTGTAACCTAAGATACAAATCGTGGCTTCGTGAGGGGAGGATTCGGATGTTGCAAGAATGTGCGTGCTTGTAATACGATAAACAAAAATCGACTGCACGGCGTTTTCCAGGCGAGTCGTGCAGTGAAATATGAGCCGGACGTTCACAGTGTCTATGACTAAAATACGTGCATGTTATATGACGCATACGTGCTTTCTGGTGACTTTTCTGTTGTAAAAATCGCTCAGCATTACATCGCAGCCGAATCCTACAATACGTATTTGTGTCGCCAAATTGTCCATAACGAAAGTCTTAGCTGGATACTCCTTTCCAAATAATTCATTGAATAATCCGAACAGTAAACCCATAGGAGCGAACTGTTTGCCCTCCACGAACGCACACAACCGGAATCTTGGTACCCATGCCGTCCTTTATCAGATAGGTATAAGGAATGCATCTACAGGACAAATGTCAGGTGCTTTAAAAACTTACCCAAAACGGTTTGTTGCCTGCGTCACGTAAACATTTACTGCATCTGCATAACGTCAAAATAACGCTATCTGCTGCCATCTAGAGAAGCATTCGTGGACATGATGACCTTCGTCTAACTGCAGCAAAAGAAGGTGTCCTGAAGGGTTGCCAGGACCGAAGGCGGATTATCTGTCACGATGAAGCCCGATACTCACTCAAATATGCAGTCTTATGAGGGGAAAAAACCGCAAGCGAAAAGCATCCCCAGAAATTATCAAGAAAGAAGCAGACGACCATGCCCCAGGGGCCCCTTTGGAGCCCTGTACTCAAACTCGGCGCAAGACTATTAGGTCTGCTAACCTTCCTGGTCACTCAGCTTTTGGCTCCTCGCCCTCGGAGGCAGCAGAGAGTGTTGAAATGCTTGTGTACAAACTGCCTTAGCCTTTTCAACAAACTCGGTGGTATTAAGCAGTCAGCTTGTCTTGAACCACCGACTTACTAGCACTCACAGAGAACTGGCTCACACCAGATTTCTCTGACGCGGAGATCTCGATGGACGGTTACGCTATTTTTCGATCTGACCCAAAACGGGGGAGTGCTGGTGAGGTTGCTTACATGTACTTACATGCGGGCCTACCAATCCCGATTGTCCACTCTGATACCACTCCTGCACCTTTCTGCGACGCACTGGGGATCCAAATCCCTCTGCGCGGGTCCGATTCTCTCCTTCTCGGTGTGGTCTACCGTGACCAACTCCTCACACGAACCCTTGGGCAAACCTCTTTCAGCAACCACTTCACCCATCTCTTGCTAGTAGGTGACCTCAACGCTTCAAAGGCCTCCTAGATGGAGATCCAGCGCGTCAGATCAGGCGGACTTTTCGCATCGGTGCTGATTGAAGTCGTTCAACAGAGCGCTTGGACTCAGCATGTCGATGCACCCACCAGATACCGCGCGGGTAAACTACCAAACCCCCTGGATTTGATCATCACCAACGAATGATGCTTCGTTGATCAGGTAACAATTAACACTCTACCGGAGCACAGCGGCTACCATGCGCTTACTTTCGATTTCATCTGCAGTTGGGCCAGAAATCCCGAACCTCAAACGCAGTTTCGAGTCTTTTGTCGTGCAGGCATCTCAGGAGATTCAGTGGACGAGCCGGCATTTCGTAAAATGCGGAACCGCTGTAGATCAGAAATCCGCCAATGGAACATACAAAATCATTCCACCAGCTTGGGCGTCGGCCGGAAAAACAGAAATGTACTGTTCAAATACATGAGACATCGCCGCAGAAACAAACCATCCGCGTTCTTCTTGAGGGACAAAAACGGTGAACCCACGAGTGACCCAATTGGGGTATCTGAGGTTACCAGAGAACACACTATACAGATATATATTCAGCCCCAGCGTCCTCGTCACACCCAATCTTGTCAAGGCGTAACAGCGAACAGACTTTAACCGGCTTGGTCTTCACGATGGATGACATTAGTCAACTATTTCACAAGATCAACCCATTCTGCGAGGTCCATCCGGGGATCATGAGGAAAACTTTTTCTACACTGGCGAATCCTTTACACCTGGTGTTTCTTCAGTCGCTTGCCGAAGGCCGCCTTCCCTCTGCTTGGAAGGAAGCGATTGTAACGTACATATTTTCATGAATTCTACCCTATTTGGGGCAACGACGCGCGAAGCTGTTAGAAGCCTTGGAAATGTGAAATTCGGGCCGCAGCGGACCCGGAGTACTTTTGAACAGCGTCAACCAAACTACAGCCGCAAGGGTGAAGAAGGGTATTCAAATAAACCCTGTCGAATGCTAAATAATTATTTCAAGCTTTCTTCCTCGGAAGTATGGTTCCAGAGATTTTCGTGGTATATAGTCTAGCCTCGGCGCACCCTAGCACCGAAATTTACTAGTCGAATGCGCGACAAATGTTTTGAAGGCGTAGTGTTCAAAACAAATTTCGACAACTTCAAATTAGATCGGTGTGGATTTCGCCTTGAACGCGCGCACAATAAAACATTTTGGATCGGAAAGCTTCATTCCACTCGCCAATTTTCGCAACTAAGTTCTTTGTGAATCTAAGGATTGGAATTTGATACAGACAATGCCTGCAGCGACGCTTTGAACGCACAGTGCATTTTTCTGAGAAACCTTTGCGAATAGAATGAAACCGTTCGGGCCAAAACGTTGCATTTTCTTGCATATGAGCTGGGGCAAAAAATCACTTTCAAATGGCATTGTTTCTGAGATCTGTTTCGATTAATCCTCCAAATTTTTGGCGAACATTCGACTTTGAAACAGCTGTACCATCGCATCAGAAATGGCGTTTGGTGAGAATTTCGGGACTGTTTGCTTTTCTCCTTTCACGAAGAACAAGGTCTTGAAGCATAAGTATAGGCATGTGGTATTGCTCGTTCATCCAGTACTCGAAGTACCAGCGCTGCTTTGCGTTGCTATCAGATGTACAACGAATGCAACAGGCGAACGCCGAGACTAACGGAGAGGTCGGGGAATACGACGAAGCCATTAAATTGAGCGGGCTTTGTAATAAAAATAGTGCGCAGAGCGCCGGCCATCCTTTGCGGTTTTGTCAACGGAGGCAAAGGAAATACCTCGCAGTCATCTTTTATTTTATTGAACAGAACCACAAGTCGCCAAACATTTGAACGACCGGCTCCCGGTTAATCAACGGTTAACCCAAGACTACTGGACACCCGCAAGGCTCTTCTGAAATATGTGACGACGTCGTTTTAAGTGCTGCAGATTTTAGCCGATGAATTGGACAAGATCAGTTTATAAACAGCTACCGTCGAAAGTATCAACTGGTTCTGCTTCACTGATTCACGCGCTTACGGAAATTATTCATAGTAAGGAGGCTTTTGCCCAAGTTTCTGGGCCGGTTTTGTTCCTGTTGTTCAGCAGCTGTCGTTCGCCTGAATGGCACAATTTGAAAAAAGGGTGTAGCACTGCTCTTTATGTTCGCAGCACGGGGCAGTATGCTTGCCATCGCGGGGATTCGCATGCATAAATGTCCAGTGGTGCTTTGAACTGTGCTCGCGAAGGAGCGCGGACAAACGTCAGAGTAAGGTCATTCCACGCAGCTACTACCCGAAATGAGGAAAAAATTGCCTGATGAATATGTGCGCACTCAGACTGAAAGTCTACTTACCATGCCCCCGCCATGTTTTTGCTGGGTCAACGGTGGAAAACCTGTTGGTCAAGCTTTGTTCAAACCGGGCATAAGTAAGAATTAGGTTCCCTCGGAGGCGACGATAATCCAGGGGGAAGAGATCTAGCATCGCGAGACGCGTATCGTGGACCACGTTTTTGAGGCCGGCAACCATTTTCGCAGCGGTTGCTCAATGAGGGTGCGTCCTAAGCAAACAACTTGGTTTGCGTTTTCAAGGAGCGCTCTGATGCAGGCCTCACAGAGTGTATGGAAATCCATGCGAGTGATACAGGAGAAAGTTCGCCGAACCATCCGTAAAATAGCGAATGCCTTTCGGGACGAATTCTTACGGTGCAGTGGCAAGAAGTTTGAGAAAACCCAGATACCCAAATTCTTTTTGTCGTCTATCCTCATGATGTTTTCTGGTCCTTTCTCACCATGCATAACAAAGGCTTTCGCTGAGTCTCCTCTGATTGACAAATGGAACGCACTTCCCGTCATTCAGAGGAAAGTGCCAGTCCAACAACCTCTGGTTTGCAGCGTCTACACCCATTTGGAGGGCACTGGCGTTGGAAATTCAGGATATCAGGTCGTCCGCAAAAGGTAGATATGGACTTGTGAGAACATCTGGAAGTTCGTTGGCGTACATCAGAGACAGCGTTGGTCGCTGGACGGTACCTCGAGGAGCTCCAGTGAACACTGGAGCTGGCGAAGAGTAGGTCGAATCCGAATCATCTGTCTGATAGGAACGCCTCGATGCATTGAGGGATTTTCGCTTGAATCCTGTAAGACTCGAGTTTGTGGAGCAGCGGGACGGGTGGGACCCCATCAAAAATATGGCGAAAAATATGGCGTCCGATATGATATGACACATACATATATATGATATGTATATGATATATTTGGCCAAAATAGATAGTTCCTCATCTGGATCAGCAGCGTGCATGGGTACGGGCCCGGCAGTTACGATTAGCAGCCGCGGTAACAGCGCCAAAACTAAACGGTATGACGGACCTCTGTTGGCCATCGAATAAGGTTATCGTAATCAGCGTCGCCGATGGACAAGGGCCTAGTAGTTACAACAGTAGTCGAGCTGAGTGATAACGCCTACGTGATCGGCAATTTGTGCTCCTAGTTGCTACAACTATATTTGAGCTTCATGACATATTCCGCCTTTGGAGCATCACGTTCTCAATGGAACTGATATAATTGCGTTGGCAATACATCTGCAGATATTTCGTCACGCGGTCTAGTTATGCATATTTGGGGAGGAAGCCCACCAACAGAGATAGCCGTTGCATCACTACTACGGAATTCATGAAGTTGTCTAACGCTGCTTTACCTGATGAAAATGAGCTTCATGCAGGTACATATTAGCCGCACAGTGCTTCTAGCTACAAAAAATCACGAGGAAAACAAAACATTTTGCGCCAAAATGTTACGTTTTGTTGCGTATGTGCTCAAACCAAAAACAATTCTGACCTACGTTCATATTTTTGCAGCTCACCAAATTTGGTTGTCCACTAGAACAATCATACCTCAGGCGAAAAAGTCTGGTGGAATAGTTCCCCAGCGTCGCTGAGACCCCGGGAAACCTAAACGGGGTTCACAAGTGTGGACTGGTACTCTCAACTCAATTGCCCGATTACTATGGTCCACCGGAGACACGTCATATTCTGCGGAAATTCCATTCAATTGGGCGAACACTAGCTCCACAGTACCATCTTGTATGCTAAATCTGAACTTTCGTGGATAGAATTTTTATTGGATATTCTGTAGATGTCATCTCATTTTTAAAGAACACCAAAAAACTTCGAAATATGCTGAAGTGCGATTTTGTGATTTATCTTTCGTAAACCGGTAAAAAAACGAATCAGCGATGATCTGTAACCTTAAAATCTTGTCTACTTAAAAAATGCCGTGTTTGGAATAACCTTCCTCCGACGGTTGTCCACGCTTTGTCCAGTCCAAAGTACTATTAGATACTTACGTGATTTCTCGCGCTGGTATGTTTACCAGTAAGCCCCTACTGACCAGCACTGAGAACTTACAGAACAGTGCCACACCCCTTTTTCGCCTGTGCCGGCAGCTGCTGAACGACAAGAACAAAACCGACCCGGGAAACCTGGGCGAAAGCCTCGATCATGTGTACCAATCCGTGAATACTTGTTTTCGTTATATGCACTGTTTGCCAGCGTGGCATCGAATAGGAAAACTGAACTAACCTTGACGATATCTCTGGTGTATATTTTGGCCAGAGCCTCTCTTCTTACTTTCGGGCGACGGAGAATGACGGGTTCTGAATATGGGGCATCATATACTGGAATAGAGTCTTTCAGTGAATATCGTGAGAGGCTTAATTTCAGATTAAATAAACGTAACTCTGAATACGCTCATCAGCCCTTTGCATGGGACTCTACCTCAGGGAGTGATTTTTCCGCAGCTGGCAGGCTAAAGGACCCTTTACAAGTTGGGTGAGGTGTATTTTTTCTATTGCTCAATCGGTCGGTTAAGTGAAAATCAGTGCGCTGGAGGAGGCACGTCGGGCGACGGGCACAGACCTGGTAACGGATTGCGTTTCATAGTTCTTACTCGATTCATTTAATTCAGCTGACGATACGAATTTGACAGGCGCCGATGCAACTGAAGAAGTAACACATACGTCATTGGTGGAATTGAAGGAATCCTCAACGCAGACGCAGCGCGCTTCAAGCGATTCACAGCAAGTCGCATCCCGGGGAACGTTTGGACCGTACAGTATCGGCTCCAACATGAAAGGACCGTCAAATGTGAGGTCACAGTCCAACGTG
>NW_008751672.1:2185124-2193463 GCF_000715545.1 Opisthorchis viverrini | reverse complement strand
ATATATGTATATATATATATGTATATATATATGCATATACCTATATATTTGGCAGGAGAAGCAGGAGTTAATAGGAGCTCTCGTTTTGGAAGTAATTAAGGTCGGATCTTTTATTCCAGTTTCTGGTTCAATGCAGGACAGGACTGATAAATTTAGTGTGTAAGGTTGAGGGAACGATGCATATATACGCGGAATAACTATAATTCCCTCTTCTGGGGAGCATTTAATACTTTTGACACCTGTTTCTCTGATCCTTAATTATTTCGGGCTGTCTTGTGGTGGGACCGTCATTGATGATCATAAGGAACTGTCACGTCTCTTCACCACGTTGTCACCCATGATCCTGTCCTGTAACTGCGGACAATAAGCGGATACTTCCTATTCAGGATGAGGCGAATGTACTTAGAGAAAAACAGGCGGAATTCTAAGGTGTTTAGAGGCTCATGGGCGTTTTATCACTCAAGGTGTTTCGGCAGCGGCTAGTATTTATCTCATCGTATCTGTCTTTCTGTCCAGTGTAATCAACACACCTGGGTCTTTACCACTGCTCATGCACCTCTGGGATATTGTTGTGAGGGTGTTGTTGGTTACTGCCTGAAGAAGCCTTGTTGCAACAACGAGAGTGGGGATTATTGACAACAACCAGAGACAACAGGCTTTTCAGATTTGTTCCACCCCATCTTAGGAAGTGGGCTCACCATTCAGTATAAACAATGCACCAAGGGTACCTTGGTCCTAGATGCTGCGGCTTTCGTCTGCGGAAGTTTGGAGGATGAGTGGGATATAACCAACCATTGGATCCGATGGCGGATTGAATTGGTCTATTTGTTTAAAGGAACCGAATGTGTCAGCTACTCACTGGTGATAACTTTGACGTGGGAGCGCCTCTGACTCCGTGCATGCGCCTTGTCCGTCAGTGTCAGCCATTGGTGAGTTGAGTCCCGATAAATGAAAAAGGCTTCCCATCAATTCATTCACAAAACCGCCGACTGGAAAAATGGGCCGAACAGCTAGCCTCCTGTAACACAGCCATTAGAGGTAGTTCCTGCGGGCGAGTGGGATGTAAACTTTAGTCGCCCGTCGGAAATATCCGTACTGAGATGTGAGAAGGTCTTAAGACGGAGCGATCGGTATCCAGCCATTTTCACAGAAGGCGGGGAATCCCTGGTAACTTATCGAACAAAGCTCACTGGTGCGAATAGGAATGAAGACAACTTGCATCCAAGACAAAACATTGCCGCGAAGTATGGAAACCCTTACAAACTTCCGTGACATTCTTTGCTGGCTAGGTGTTTTATGAAAAAAGAGGTCAACCCAGTCGAATACGCCTTGGGACTCCAGGATTACTAAAATTGTGAGTCGTTATTACGTATGGTTGTATTCTAGCACTGGCGGAATGTGAAGATTTGGCCAATGCAACCCTACTGGGTCGCAATCCTGCTTGCTGCTCTCGAGTCAGTGCTGTACGGGCCGCCATATGGTGGCGAAGGACAAGTGACGCTAAGATTCTCGTTGCTCACTCAAGCGGATACCCGTGTGATTGCCGTGCTCACTGCGGGTTTCTCTTCAAACGGGCACTATCGCCGATTCTTTCCTTCTTTTCTCAAGATAAGGGGGGAATAGATTAGACAAGTGCTTACCGAAGGTTCACCCATTCTTGGGAGACGTGATTGGGAGGTCATTTGGACCAGGAGCCTAGTGGCCCTTGGGAGGATACGCAGTCATAGAATTGTGGGCCTTAGGGAGCTCCAGGTTCGCTGTCCAGGGTCCTGTTGCGGTTCAAGGATCCGACTGATTAGCAGGTGGTCAGGAAAAGTGTTCTTCAAAGTCTAATGGTCCGGATGTCCTTCATTGGGGATGGTTGTGCCATTTTGATCCTTGATGGTTTCAACTACAGGCGGTTTCCCTCGGGCGCGTCGCACCAATCACTGGAACTAATTTGCGGGCATTCCTAGTATTCGCCTCTTCCATTTGCTTGGCCTTCGGTGTCCACCAAGCTTCATGGTCGGCGTGCACGCTGAGTTTCATTTGACAGCTGATAATTTATCAGACCACATTATGTTCCAGCGGGAACATTTATCGTGGATTCAAACAGTGCCACAGATCTGTCTTAAATCTAGTGTAGTGGCAGTAGTGTAGTAGGCAGTGGAGCAGTTGGAAGTGTTCAGAAGACAGTTCTGATACGTTCCGTCAACTTCGGAACCTACCAGCCTTCTAATCTGTCCGTGGAAACCGAAGAGAGAAGCGACTCCGGACGGGTGCATGACCAGAATACACACAGGTGTTCCAAAACGAGCAGCAGTCAGTTATTTTCCGTGCCACTGGTAGCTGATGGCGATGTGTTCAATTTGGGTCCGTGGCTTAGGCGCTGTTAGAGGACACTGTATGGTCAGATGACTTCAGTTATTCCGGAATTCGGTACAGCGTAAAAAACAGTCTGTGGTCACTACTCTGCTGAACGGTCGTCCGCCGTCGTTCGCACACGGAGTCTAATCCAAGCTGATCACATATAGAATCTCAGAGGCGCTAAGTTTTCCCACTTGCGCATTCATATCTTTGGTAAACACAACGATGTCTGAGCTTTCAGCTCACTGCCGCGGCTCAAGTCACTGATATCAGTTCTCTTTTTCGATGATATGGCTACATTTGCTTGGAGAGTAAGAAGACACGATAAACAGACAGCAATCAGCTTATCGCTTGTGAGATTCCTTCACGGGTGTCCTCAGGCGAACCACATAAAGGACTGCCAATGTACATGCAGTCAATCAAGGGTTTTTCTGCCTGACAACTTGGGACTAAACCTACCCCTGCACATTCCGCCGAAGCAGCCTCTTGATTGCCAGCGGTGCGCAGCCAAAGGCGAGTGAGGAGTGATGGGGCAGTTAGCTCATTGCTTGGATGTTGAGTTCTTTTTTCTGGTGTGCAGCACACATTATCAGGCGATTCCACTGTGAGCAAGTGCAGCTTGTAATCCTGCGTGCTTCAGAGTACGAACATTAAAAGCAATCAGGCATATCAGAAGTGGGTGCTTGAGATTGATTTGTGATGCCTGAGGCTGTCGACACCGACTGCCCCGTAGATGTTGTGGTCAACGCTGGTGCAAAACGAGTGGGGTCGTCCCTCCCGATGGATTGGTCTACAAAGGGAGTGATACTTTTGCGATGGGTGAGAGAAAAAAAGTATGTGAAGTGGAAAGGAAGATTTTAACTGTAGTCTTTTTCGGTCACCCTCTCTTTGTATACAGCATATTAAGCCGCTGGTGACGGCTACGGCCGATGTGGGATGACAGTATCGTTAGTTGTAGGAGTGATAGTTGCATGTCGGCTTACAATGCTCTCATGACACTTAAACGTAGAGGAGGACTATTAGGGTCATCAACCAAATTCTGGCTATAAGGCCTGACTGCAACGTAGTGGTGCTTGGCAGGTATTGCCATTATTTAACATTTTTCACACAAGAATTCGTCACTTTTCCCCAGCCACTAACATAAAGGATCAGGGGACCTTTGGTCTGACCTCTTATCGTTGACCAGTCTTTGCAAGTGTCACATGGAAATCCATCCCCAGTATAGTCTAATGGGTCGCGTAGGTACACACTATGTTAAGTTGCAATGTCTCTGTGTAGGGGTCTTGTATGTGTGTTTCGGAAACAGTTCGAATTGCCAGTAAAGGAATGATAAGTTTCAACAAGGTATGCCTGTTGCTCACCTTGACTGAGAGTTAGGTAGTGAGAGCTGCAGCGTGAATCAGGTCTTTTTGGTGTAGTCAGAGCTTCCTTTTTTATTTGCAGTGGTTTGGGCTCGGAAGAATGGTTAGGGGCTTGGTGGATTGATTGAACGCAGTGAAGTTGGAGGATGAGGATGGTGTAGTTGACAGCTGGTGAGTGAATTTGTGTAAGAAGAACGAGCATGTCTAAACTGGCTGCCTTGAGCCTTCGCCTCTGCACTCGAAGTTGCAGGTAGTGGGCCGTTCTTGAGTTAATTTGCCTCAGCCGATGAATTTATAGTCTCACCTCCTTGGCTCCATTTGACTGACCTATCCCGGCAACGCAGGGAGTTAGGCGTGTTTCACCCGTGATGCTGTTGCGCGTACCTGATACGTTTGGAACAGCATCAGGTCATTCGCAGCTTTTACTTGTATTTATGCTCTCCGTCAACTGCTGGGCGATCGGAGTTTGCAGTTTATAATGCCGACCTTTTCTAACCTGCCATTCCTCGAAGAAAGGCAGCGTCCCTGTTTTGGTATTCTGATCGCCTGGAGGGAACATCTTACTGGCACATACTATGATTGTTGTGCAACCCACGGGAGCATTAGAGCACTCAAGCACGACACATCAACCTGGTACCTTTTGATCCTGAGTCAGGTTGCAACAGATCTTTCAACTGCCATCCATCAGTTGAATATTGGATACTGAGGCTGAAGTCAGGGGGTGCGAGTAATTGTCCGTGTGAATCTAGATGCCTACCGGTACCGCCCGTACGGAGGGTTGACCATTGGGACAGGGAAATTCACTGGTCACCCGAGTTGTTTAAGTGGAAGCGGATGAAAGGCAATTTCACTATTGGCTTAGTTTTCACGAATGTTCCGCGATTAATCCTTGTTTAATTCTGAAACAAGTGGAAAGATCTAGCGATCACTATTTGGAAATTACTAGGCATTAAGTGAACCACAGTGATAACAGAGATAAGCAGTAAAAAATCGTTCAGCTGTAGCACCCTTTCGGTGCCTAGCTACCATGCCACCAGAAGAAAGCACGAGGGCTGGGATACCGTCAACTTGCACAATTCTAGACAAAGGAAGTCGGGAGGCAGAGTTTGGGTTTGAACCACAGACCTTCCAGTCAGTAAGTTCGCGCTTTAATCACTGAGCCATTTCGCCTGACCAGCTGTTGGCTTATTTAGACGGTCCACAGTAATGCCCCCTCAGCTAAAAAGTAATCGATTCTCGCGAATGATTTGATGTACACCAAGTTGTGTACTCAGAATTTTACCGGATGTTTAGTAAAAGGGACTGTGGTCGGATCCCGAAAATTTCTGCCATAGCAGGCCTTCCTCGTTTTGTCGGGAACGATCGAGTGGGCGTAGTGGGATCGCTCCTGTGGCTCACTGGTTAGCTGTCTGAGACTGCGTCCACCGAATAGCTTTAAGCAGCTTTTGGAGGCGAGTCTTCATTTCCCAGGAGAAAGCCACCGGAATTGAAATAAGCACTTGAACAGGTTAACAGTAGGCAGACCAAGAATGGAACCTACATCACACGTGTTGACGGTGCAGATCAGACCGTGGGCGAGTGGTTCATTAGTGAAACCTTTCTGGTTTAATATGGGCAGATAGCATAGCTTCTATGCACTGAGCTAATCAGCTAAACTGTTATTATTAATAATTTGGAGTAGATTAAGCGAAAACTTTCTCTTCAAAGCCTGGACGTCTTGCCGATATGGCGGGGTCCAAAATGGGGACGTGAACGCCTGGAGAATTTGATCGGTGACTTCCAGTTCACTGGCCATGCACTTTGTGTACATATATATTGTTGATACTGTAGAATTTAGGAATTTTAATGGTAATTCCATTCTGTACGTGAAGCCAATGTGTGCTGAAGAGTCGAGAAACCCTGTGCAGCTGTTTCATCCTTACTG
The DNA here is from genome assembly GCF_000715545.1 of Opisthorchis viverrini. Lineage (NCBI taxonomy): Eukaryota > Metazoa > Platyhelminthes > Trematoda > Opisthorchiida > Opisthorchiidae > Opisthorchis > Opisthorchis viverrini. Next base: position 2,187,832 of record NW_008751672.1, on the reverse strand, counting down.
GGTGTCATCAACAGTGCACATCTCACACTACTGATCAGCTGTTCGTGGCCGGACGGTAAAGTGCTCAAACTGTTAGCGGGAAGGTTGCGAGTTCGAGACCCTGGTGATCCACACTTCTGATAATTTCCTATAAAGATGAAGCACGTATGTAGTACTTCTCAGCTTTTCAGCATAGATTGATCTCACTGACAGGACCGAACCTCAATTGAAAACGAAAACTGCACAAGAGGAAGAAGTTCCTTTGTAACCTGCCGGTAACCAAAATCCCTGAACACAATGTACTAGAACGTGAGAATTGATCGACCAAATCAGATTTGATACTTCTAAAAATAGAACATGTTCAACTGACAAGTCCAATGTCAGAGGCTCATCGATACACTCGCCAACAGACTAACCGGAACAAACGAACAGAATCATTTAAAGGAAGACCTCACGCGAACTAATGGAATACGTGCAAATCGGATCGCGACACAGCACAAATTCCAAGCAGACTAATCAAACAAAACTCCTGGCGGTCCAACATATTACAGATATCAACCAACCTTAAGAAACTACGTAGACGCAAGCATAACTGGAGTAAATGCTCTCTAAAGGGGCACCGACGATGTCCTTACGTGACAAAACGATCGTTATCCAACTGCCAAAACCAGATAACAGACCAGATGGCACCTCTTCAACAGAAGTTTGTGACCCGACCCTCGAAAATAAACGTGCATTTTACCTTCCGTTTTTACCCAGATCAAAGCATCTTGTGATTCCACCCACGTATATGTAGTTTTGTAGGAATGAATTGCCGAAATTTGAGGATATTTTGCGGATGATGCGCAGTTTGGAGATCAAGCATAAAAATGAAATCTCGCAGCATGCTTCTTTTGCATGTGCAGGCCGATGTTGGTCTACCTGTTCTTTGATACAGGCCTGTTTTCGAGGAACTCCACGTTCCCCAAAAATAGCGTGCATCTAAGGTGAATTCCAGCGACAGAAATCCTGCCGTCAGGTGCTATAATTCTTGGAGCCAGAACAGCTTGCTTTAGTAAAAAGTAATCTACCGAAACATCGAGACATTAACTGCATCTGATGCACGACTTAGTCAAGTCGAGGAGAAAAACTGGCAACGTTGACAAGTGTTTGCGAAGAGAATAAGTCAAGGGTGATGATAGTTCGAGAATCCCGCCAACACCTTCAAATCTAAAGCGGAACCACTGCACTCGAAACGGTACTAAACGAACCTGAACCAAATCGGCAACACTGAGTGCACAAGTACTAAACAGTCCGATAAAGCACAAAAAGTGACAGTTTTCGTTAACCCCTTTGGTCATATTGGTTAGAGTTGGTTAGAAATCAAGTTTGAAAATTGGCATGTCACGATGTCCCGATAAGAACACTGACGTGAAAGCGAAATTCAAGTATATGCGCTCTGAAAGGAAAAGCACCTCTTGAGGCAGGCTCGTCCCTATTGTATGCTTAAGTTTGCGTACTTGTACACGGCAGTACTTCCGTTGTATTAGTGTTCGTCAAGGTAATTTTACTGCCCTGAGGAAACAGTATGGAAGTATTCACCTCAGTATGTGGGAAGCAGGCCTAAACTCAACTGAATGCACAAAAATCCCACTCATATACTCAGACATTGAAATTACAATCTGAAAAAGTTCAATCAACTGCATACAAGAGCTAATACCGTTCGCGGAACCTGCATTTTCGGTGAATGACCCAGTTAGCACTCCAAAGACTGCAGGACGGTGAGTACAATTAAGCAGTATCTGCAGAAATTTATCGAAACTTCGGCTGCGAAACTCGCAAAAAATCCCTTCAAAGTTCAAGTATGAAATAAGGTCTTTCATATTTGTGTCATGTAAGCATTTCTGAAAGCGCAGTCCGGCAAGCATGGTACCCTGATTGTAGCTATCTTGACTCTGACAGGCTGGCTCTTCACAACAGACCCCAAGGCGCTTTCATCTGGACTGCAGTGGAAAAAACGCATGGCAACGAAACCGTGTTAGTTAGCTAGTTCGCCTTCAGGCGTACGTAGAAAATAGTTAAATCCGTCTGCTCCTGGCTTGTTGAAACGCTGGCTTCATTATGCATAATAAAACTGGAGACTCGTTGGATTATGCTACATCCGAAAAAATGTTACTATTCTTTAGCACAGGCTGCCTCTCTGCTTACTTGCAAGACCTAGGAGGACGTAAAGATTACACACACAAATAATGGTTCAGCTGGAGAATTCTTTCGGAGCCTGGCTCCGATGCCACCCGAAGGAAGCATGAGAGCTGAGATACTGCCAGGTTCCCAAAGCCTAGACAGGAGAAGTCAAGAGGCAGAGGTCGCGGAGTAATCGATTATATATTCACCGAACATATTGAACATGAGTCCCATCTAGCCCCAGTAGCCGCGATTGTACACGGAAGTGCGCTCCAAAATCTGCTTGCTTCCTTAAATGACGATTGACTGCAGTACCTACGAAATTCGGTTGCTTTAAATATAGGATGAGAAATGGGGAAACTAGATCATTTTGGTTTTGAACAAGCAATCTGCCTTGCCGACTGGCCTCCCTTTTGATATCACTGAACACCAGGGCTACCATAGATTGAATGTACAAAAATGCCCCATATAAGGAGATGGTACCGTGTTTAGAATGTCTCACAGCGGCTACCAAGCGCGCTTGAAAAAGTGCTTGTAGGTGAGCTTAATTTGAAGCAGATCCTCTT
>NW_008751672.1:2122349-2182774 GCF_000715545.1 Opisthorchis viverrini | reverse complement strand
TATATATATATATATATATATATATATATATAACGGACAATAGAAATGATTAATTTCACTGCATTCAGCCCGAAGGTTTTTTTAGCAGACAATAACATTTGCAAGGCTGAGGCAGTTAGTCTGAAAGATAATCGTTCATTAGAGTAAAAAAGAACGACCTGCGCATCAGCCTGCTCGGTCATGAGGCCTGTTAGCTAGAGTCTCTAGCCGCGAATACTCATCTTTTGGAATCTAGCCAAAGCGCATGCAGATGACTGTTGAGGTTCCTTACCGAACCAGCAAAGCTGACTGCCGTATGCTACACGGCGTCTGGTTGTCATCCCTGTTCATCTTCGTACGTGAAAAGCGGGCACAAAAGGTCAGCTTAGTGAACTCATCCACGTTCGCATTATAGATGCTGCTTTCGTCTGGGTTGTGAAAGCCCAGTTTGGCGGTCTTGGCGCGCACGAGAGCATTTTAGGCTGATGTAACTCACGTACTGTCCATAGCAGTGACAATGACAAACGCTTACAGCTGCTCTTTCGTACGGTGGCCTCTGTGCACGGTGTAACCTGCGTGATTGTATCGTTTGGAGATCTCTCCACTCTGACTGACTTTGCACTCAAGCAAACAACGTCATGAATAGCGTCATAAACAGTACGGATTTAGGGTACGGACCATTCTGCGTCCCACTCATGAGAATATGCATCCCCAACTTTAGTGCGCCCCTCCCAAACTTGCATCAGCAGGGTGGCCTTTCTCCTTTCGCTGAACCACAGGCTGCCAACCGTTTCCATACCTAGCTGCCTTCGCTTTGGGAACCAAGTCAATGGACAGCATCACGGACCGTTAGTGGAATACCCAGGATTTGGGAAAATATCGCTTCATATCGTGCTTTCATGGTGCTCACTTGATACCTAACCCTCCCTCAGTGCGCCTCAATATGCACCTCTGTCCTTCATTAATAACACAACGATTACAAATTCCCTGAAGTCCAACTGTCCTTTTTCTTGAAGTAGGCTCGTACACTCCGTTGTCCTGGGCGCATATCGGAGCTCGGAGCCTTGTCGGCCTCTAGAAATCTCCAGGATCTGTTTTAGTTGAGCACGAATCGAGCACGAGAATCGACAAACGTAACCGAATCAGAACTGCGTGACAGAAGTAAACTGGTAGTCAGTCTTTAGGCGCGTATTGAACTGTAGACACGTCACTTCAGTCAAGAATTCAGCTGACCCCAGTTCCTGGCTTCTGGATCCCAGCGCCGTCAGTACATAGTAGCTCATTACTACAAACCCATTAACTATGCATAAGGTTATTAGACATCGTAAAAGGGTGTCGCTTCCAAAACTCAAAGAAGGCAGTCCGCCTCTGGTGACGGTTCACCATTTGATCCGCGTCATCGGTAACTGATAGCAGTCGATTTGAGTTTGCGTTCGGCCTGCCGTTGGAGGATACCATGTGGCCAGACGACTTCGGCTATTTCGGAAGTTATCACGTATCGTACGCATCGAGTCTAATCCGTGTCAGCTTCCTGATTGAGTCTCAGATGAGCTATACCTGCCCACTTGTGCATCAAAATCTCCGACAACCACCACGATGTCTGGGCTTTTAGCTTGCCGCAGCAAGGCATTCAGGGCGTCTTTGACGGCGTCGGAGCTGCAGTCAGTTGGGGCGTAGGCAGACACGATAAACAGACATCTACCAGCTTACCGCTTGTGAGACTCCTTCGCAGACGCCAGACGAACCGCACAGAGGCGACTATCAACAGGTATCCAGCCAAGCAAGGATACTTCCGCCGGATGACTCAGGACGATACAAACCCCTGGATATTCCGCCGTCACAGCCTCTGGATCACCAGATGTGTGCAGCCGTAAGCGAGTGGAGTCTGACGGAGTGGTTAGCTCAATCACTGTGCTTGCATCTTGAATTAGAGTGCGGACGTTGAACGCGGCCAGATAGACTGGTGTCGAGGCTTGAAGATTGACTTGGGAATACCTGAGGATGTCGCCGCCGTGTGACGAGCAGATGCTGCATGCAAAATCGGTGCGTGACGAACGGAGTCATCAGTCCTAAGTGCTGGGCCTACAAGGAGAGAGGAAAGAAGTATGTGAAAGAGAAAGGAGGAAGACGTCAGCGGTAGCCTGTTTTCGCTTACCCGCCCTGCTGTATGCAGCAAGTAAGGCGACCCGGCTGATGGCACCACGCGACGGCCGATGTGGCATGAGTTTATTTGTGTATGTGTTATTCATGGTTGTACGTGGGCTGGGATACTGCCAGGGCGCCCACACCTAGACAGGAGGACGATTAGGGTCCTCAACCAAAGTCTTTAGCTCACAGCCTAATCGCAAGGCAGCGGTATTTGGCGGGAAATGCAAATGCATTGCTATTTCTACGGAACAGTTCGCCACATATTCCAACTCCAATCTGGGGGATCAGGAGGCTGTGTTCGTCAGAACTCTTGCCATGGACCAACCCTGTATGAGAGACTGTGAGTGTCGCGGGGACACCCTCCAGTATAGCTCAATGGGTCGCTGAGGTGCGCAAACCGTCACACCACGGTAAGGTCCAGTCTCTTCATGACATGGAGAGAATCCCTGTTTTTGTCTCCAGGAGCCGTCTCTGTTCAACTTCTTTCGTGGTAAGTTCCTGAGAACAGCAGCTGTGAACTACTTCACGGGACCCCACTTCGTGACACTGACTGTGTGGGCGCTGTGGTTCTCATTTGGGCTAGTTAGCTTACAGCTCAGGTTATGCCTATTTGGCTGCTTCGACTATTAGTTTCGTGAGTTTTTCTCCACAGAACTGTAGGGTTGAGGTGTCCGATTGACCACTGCATTCACCCAGTGTCACTCAGCACAGCTTTATTTGATTTGGTAGACAGCTTCACCTATCGAGTTACGGTTAGGATTGGGCGACATCGCTTAGAGCGCAGGTTTACTGACCAGAAAATCCTTGGTTCGACCCTGACCTCAGAATCTCGACTCCCTGTTTCTAGGCTTGGGCAACCTGGCAGTATCCCAGCCCTTGTGGCTCCTTCAGGTGGCATCTCAGCTAGGCACCGAAAGGGTCTTACAGATGAACGATTATCTATTATTATTACTATGTATCTTTAGGATCGGATACCCTTGGGAAGCGAGTAGCATCGTCATTTTCTCCTCGTGAAACACTTCTAAGCGAACTGTTGTCGCGTTCTATTCCCTTCCCTGGCGGTGTTCTGACCATTGTGACAGGTCGAAACTATGCATCAAGTGCTGTGACCAGACTGACGGTCTGTATGTTGCACGACTAGGAGTGGGTGGATGGTTGAAGGAATCCTGATCCTAAAATAACAACAGCTGAAGCATGACTCATCCGGTTGACCCACTGGTAGCTTTGTGGATATATTTCAGACACAGACCCATGAAACGTGTTACATCCTTTTGTGATGTATCAGTCAGACTCGTCAGTTCACCAGAATGGAGAAGACAAACAACTTCGAGGATGCTATACTGCAAACAAGTGGATTGTTTCGTGATGTGGAATTCAACTGAAACAGAACTTAAAAAGAGATAACAATCCAATAGGATATCAGTGAGAGGCTGAAATGTAGAAACAAGGCTTCCGTATACAAGACAATCGTCAGCAAAGTGGTTTCGTTTGTTTAAAGAGATAAAATCCAATAGGATATCAGTGAGAGGCTGAAATGTAGAAACAAGGCTTCCGTATACAAGACAATCGTCAGCAAAGTGGTTTCGTTTGTTTGGAGGTCGTCCTCCTAAAACCCCCTTGAAGCACTCGATCGTCGGAATGCTGATGATGTTTGAGCTGCACTGGTATGACGGGCCTTCGTACTCTACCGGTCCATCTTCTGGGTGCGCAACTTTTGGAAATTACTGGTTCATTCATCGGCTCTGGAGATTCAGGCTTCCGAGCCAATTGCAATGTATCGAGAAGAATCTCCAGTGGTAAAACAGGATCGAGTGTAACTGACACTGGAAGAGCTTGGCATGATGGACCTAGATAGAGGAGCCTAGTTTAACTCATGGACAACTTTTGCAGTACGGTGCACAATCACTCCTTGTGTCCACTTTCCCACTCCACGATAGTTTTTAGCTAGGACACACTGGCCAGGTATAAATAATCTACTTATAGCACCGTGATGTCTGTTGAACTGAACTTCCATATTCGTGTTTCTACCGGCTGGCGAATGTGATGTTGGGTGGATGACGTTAACGAGTAAACGGATTTTCTGGTTCGTAAGTACCTCCGCCGGGGACTTACCATTCGGAGCGTTAACATTTGATGTCAACCTGTAACTCAACAGAAATGCCTCGGTAATTTCCGGTGTGGTCCCCTCCCCTTTGAGTTTTAGGGGTGCGCGTTTCAAAGTCTCCACAAATCTTCTAACTTGGTCGTTTGATTGTGGAACGGTGGTGGTCGCACATGTTTTATGCTATTTCCTTGAGAGAAAGCAGAAAATTAAGCACTGTCGTTGTCGTAAACAATGATATTTGGAACTCCAAAGTTGTAGTTTTGAAATGGCAGCACAAGCAGTGACATGGTTCATGTTAAACACTGGCCATTTGCTATAAACATCTACTAGGATCGGATATTGTTGGCCGTTGATTGGTCCCGCAAAATTGACATGAAGTTGTGACCGTAAAGTTTCTGGAACAGGCCATGAACATAATTATGTTTTCCGAGGGGATCTTGCAGATTGTTGGCATTTCAGCTGCTTTTCAGGCTTGGGCGTAGTGGCAGTATCTTCCGTGGTTTCCCAACGCCCACCGTAGAGCCCTGCAATCGCGAATCCTTCGGATAAGTAGATAATACATTGGTCTTTTTACTTTCATTTGGTTTAAATTGATTCTGGAGTGACCCATCTCCGATAAATCCTTTCGAGTGGAATATGCAAGCATACATTGTCCTTACAAGACTAGGTCTCCTTCTTTGCCCACCTTTTTTAAGATTTGTCACTGTTTATTTTTCGTCTCATATCTCTTTGACAGGTGTATTCCTCGGCCGCTGGGACCGACAGACGTCGTAGAAATAGGTTGACGGAATTGCACTCTGGGGTTGGTGGACAAACCGACACGAGGCGCAACCGAGGTGATCTAACCTGCCCATCCAAATTTACTGCGCTACCTTCGACGCTTAACCGAGCTGCGCGAAATCGCGATGGCCAGCCGTGCACACGTGGCGGCAAGTGTGATATTTGGCTCTCTGAGTACAACCGGCAGTTTCCGGTCTATCCTACTTCGGTGTACACTCGTAGTGCTTCAGTTGCCGCTGGCCGATGTCGGCCACTCGGCGGACGACTCTCTTCAAGGAACGCACAACCAAGCCTGGTAGCTACTCACCCGGTACTTTTGAGCTCGCGTAAAGTTGGCGCGGTCGTCGGGAACAACCAGTCCAACATCTGTTCATGTAATGGATAATGAAGGGGTCATGTAGTTCTACCTATTTGTGACCTTAAGTGCGTTTGTGCAGAACACACTCCAACTAACAGACAGACGGGCTATATCGTATCGGTTATGCTTGGTTCGTCCTTCAAAATCCGGTGATTTTTAGCTTGTTTTTAAAAATTCCAACTAACTTTGATTTTATTCACCTTTATTCTTCCGATTCGTCGGTCTTCCACTAAACCGTAGTCATCCTTGCATTATGTACAGTAGCCTTTGTCGTATCCATGACAATCGGTGCTGTGACATCTTTTATTTTCGGTTCACTTCTGAATGGTATTCTTTCTAAAGTTGAAAAATACAGTATTGCTTACCTATTGGGTTGTGATTATGGTTGTCTTTTATACGTGTGATTCTGGGACTGTTTGTGTGGCGTGTTTTTTTCTGTTGTTGAATTATATTGCAGTAACCCCTCAAGAAAGGCCACTCTGGAAATTGAAACCAATAGTTTTCCATCGGTTGTGACCAACCTAAGGAGAAGTTGGACACCGTCTACTTTATTATTGTTCTCGAGGGATTGAAAAAAGTTAAAATCAAACTCTGAGCCGGGAATTCCTCATTTTGAATAGTCTTTCCTCGACCTCCAGTTTAGATGATTAAATATGAGAGATGAGGAAAAGGGACTGAGCACTTAGTTTGTCTAACCACCTCTCTGATACGGACTTGTGGCTGTGCATTGTACTTGCGATTTTCGGTGATTCTTCTATTTATGGCACCGCTGTTTTGCGTAATTTAATGCACATGGTGCGCATGGAACAGGAAGTCGAGTGAGAGACGGCATTGGCTACCCGTCAAGGAACAACTAGTTCGAATCACCAGTAGGACGACCTGAGTTTGTCGGTGCAGGAATTGCTGTGGTTCTGTGTTCAGCACGGAATGTATGTGTAAGAAGAGTTTGGGTGCGTCCGTTAATCATCCTTCTTTGCCTTGGTTGCGGTGTCACTCTCCCAGTCACATAGCCGCGACCGCCACTTCGAAATGCAGACAATCGTCCAAGTGGCGCAGGAAATAACAGTTGAGCGAAACAAATTGTGTTATTATGTTGGGTCAATGGGACTCACCAAGTTTCTAACTCACTGTTGTGGTTGTGTTGTGGTTTGATGGAAAATCGTGCAACTCTGTATCGGTCCCCTGGCTTCCTGCTCCACCCACTATGGTATATCAAAAGGCACGGTAGCTCTAGACAGCCCTTTATGGAGACAAAGGAAAACTATTACAACTGTATTTATAGGGTAGTCATAGGGTGTTCCACAAGGTCGTGCCAGAATCTCCGTGAGGGGGCGAGNCAAGGTGCTTGACTCGGATTGGCTGGCATTCTGACCAATCAGGGCATGCCTACGTCTGGCCCGTGTCCTGCACGTGACACATGCGTCCAAATGATGTGATGTTCGGTTATTAGGGACGGCTGGCCTCCGAGCACCTCCCCCTTGAGAAGGCTGTTCAGCCGACTGCTGCTTTGGACTCCACTGTGACGACTCATGGAGTTGCTGTCGCATTTCGGCCCGTCCCTCGGACTGCGAGCATGCTGATCTGGGATCTGGTACCCTCCACTTGGGAAGTATATCACGGCTGTCCGCTGTCCTATGCGACGTGGTCCCCTCACCGAACCGCAGTCTGTTGCCTGAAGTTGGTTCACTTGACGTGGCTGTATTGATGATCTTACGTGTGCCTCGCGTTTGACATAGTCGACCCTGCGTCCACCGTGGAGAGCATTCCCCATATTCTTGAATCAGTGGCTAGTTTCTGTGTGATTGTTGTGGCGCCCCTTCTGCTGACTCCCTTTCCTTGACTCTCCGGATAGCAGTAGAACGATCCGCCTGAACCTGTGCCTGTAAACTGAAGAGTTCAGACCGCGGGTGAAACGTTGCGGGCTGCTGGCAGGGTTCACCAAATTGGACTGAGGTGAGAGGGCTACCGGTGCCTGATGCTAGGAGATGAATAGCCGGTGCGTGGCGTATGTTCCATCCGGTCTCCGGTTTGGCTATAATTGTGGCGACCACAAAATCGTCAGGACGTAATGTCCTCGTGAACGTATCGGACCCATTTGCAGTTGTTTCGTTACAAACGGCACTGACGGGTTCATCCAACAGTTGAAGCTCATTAATTCAATCCAGGCCCAAGAGATCCAGGCCTGTATAGTTCGTGAGGTAGCAAGTACCATTGAGTTGAATCCCCTTGAACGTTACGGAACAGTTCGGCTTTCCGGCCAGTTTTAGGCTTCCACCAGATGCATTACAAACGGTGCACTTTGGGGGTTCCACTGGTGGCCTTCCAATTACGTTCCAGGTTCGTTTTGAAGTCAGAGTGAGGTCAAAATCTGTGTCCATTTGGAGTGTAACTCGTGTACCATTGATACATAATGTGACGAATTCCCATCGGCCAGGTGATTTCATCCTGAATGTGGCGGTCATGGCCCCTGCCTGCGTCCTTTTGTCGGGTCGATGTTTGCGCGAGCTCCTGAAGTTGTCTCTGCAGCACTCTTTGTGACCCTTTCGACTGTACTTACTGCACCTGTGGTTCCGGTAGGGATAGCGGCGTGAATAGTGCCATTCTTCACAAAACCAACGGGTTGTGGACGGTTTTCTTGGAGTTCGTTTTGAATTTGACCTTCTTTTTGGAAGTTACTTTGCATACCATATCATGCTGAGGGAATTTGGAATATCCAATCATAGCACCGTCAGTCTTGAGATTGATAAGATACTGGCACTCAGTGGTAAGTTTCTGAAGCGTCCACTCTGGATCCTGTTCAATTCTATTGAGTAGCCGGGTCCGAATATCTGCATCATGCGGCGATTGAAGATCAGCCACGAAGACGAATTGATCCTCGGTCATGGAGCTGGGCTGAAAGCACTCGCATTCTCTGTTGACAACACTGGCATAGATGATGAAATCCTCAGTATCCCTTTTGGTATTCTTGAGACACTGATAACGAATATTGAACAAGGAACTTTGCTAACCGAATACTTGGGTCAGAATCTTGTCAGCATCTGCGAAACCAAGGTCACGAGGGAGTTTGGGGAATTTGTGAACCGATCATGTTCAGCTGTCCCCAGTTTCCGCAGCAACGGTCGAACTTTCCATGCATCATCAGACTGAGCAAAGTCGGTTTGAAACACGTCTTCATACTTTTTGAACCAACTTTCGAAAGTTCGTCCAAACTCATCATCGAAATTGAATTCAGTAGTCGAGCTGGCAGCAACATCTGCGGAAGTACTGGCTGCTGGCGTCCGAATACGCAGTCTGTTGGTCAGTGATTCAGTGAGATTCAGTTATTCTTCTGTAAACTGACTTCGTTGCAGCTGCACTGGTTCTCGGAGCTGATTAAAGTCGATAGACATCATGGGTTCCCCTTCGCTAATTGTGATAACGGTGTTTCCCTCAGCTTAGTTATAGTCTAAATATGCCAAGCTAACGACTCCGTCAACGCACAACGTGTATTAATAGCCAAAACCAAGTGAAAATACATGTACAACGCGCTCTTTATAGAGTGTATGCGGCGGCAACCCTCTGGAAATGCTGATGCCTTCTGGGTGCGCAATTGGCAGCCGGTATTCGACAGCTACACGATCAGGATTGACTGTTGGGTCCAAACTTTCATCCAATCAGTGTTCGTCCCTATGCTGGACGGGCAAGTGGCCCGATCGTTTGGCCAATCTTGCACGGGATAGGCTTCATGGCCGCAGCAACGCCTAACTGCGAACAGTAAAGCCTTATCGATGCGGGATTCCGCCTAACTGTATAGGGCAATCTTTAAGGATGGGAATGTCTTTTTAGAGAGTGCTGTTTTTCTTCACCTTCGGGAACTTCTCTTCCCAAGTATCGACTGTGTCGATGCTTAATCTTGACTGCGCCGTGCGCTGACGGCCAAAATTCAGAAGAATAAACTTTTTTTTGAGGCTCCAGTACCACAACTGTAGTTATGTACTATAACGGCCACTAAAGTGGTAAGTGCCTACGATCATTCTGGCCTGGTTATGTTTGTGATGCTGTGTGGATCCAGTGTACACGCCTGTGGATGAGTAAAACTACTCGCAGCTTTACCACACATATCTTTCCCTGGTATTGTGTAGTACTCGTTAGACAATTATTGGACGACAAGCTGTGTCCGTACTTCAATTCACTTTTTTCTTCAGGGCAACGCCGGAGAGGTGTACCACCCGAGCGATTTTTTTATTTTGCGCTGCGAAGCGATAGTCTTGTTTGCTGTTTCGTCAACTACTGTCATTGCGCAGCGGAAACACCCTTTGTACGCTTGTTTGCGAGGTGCAATCAGGTGACAGTCTAGGACTACTAGGATATCCTAAATCCCAAGCCATACCGTAATCAATATTCATTTTGGGGTTCGTTTTTGGGGTTGTCTTTCGTACAATGTAGCTACTGAACAGCTGACTTAGTTTTTTTATGGCAAACTACCTTTTACACTTAGATGACTGTGTTTTCATCCCATCCTACCATTAAAGCGGTCACTATCGTTTGACACGAATGAACTCGACGAGGTGATAAACGAGACATCTTGTAGCTCGCTGGGTCGCCAAGCAATCTTTGAGAAGATTAGCCTGGGCAATAAGGGCTGGTTTCGTCGGGGATCACTTTTTCATTTTGTTTATTTAAGGAGAGGTGGGCCGGTAAGAGAGCTCAAAATTCTTACTTCTGCGCCACTGAAACATGCATACTGCTTACAAAGTCTCATCGTGTTCATTCCACTAATGCGGACGTTTGAACAAGAGTTAGCAATCTCTATCATTTGTGCACAACCTGAACCTCCTCCCACTCCTGCTTTTAGCGTACACGGCATCCATCCATAGCTAGCGAACTACTCAACTGTTTGTCACTTACCGCGAACGATTGGATCGATAATGGAGGTGTCACGCAGTCGGCGTCGCAAGGATGGAAAACGACACCGTTCCCCTAACAGTTCTGAGTCACGTTCCCGGTCGCGTTCTCCAATTTCCAGGCGGATGCATCGTCGTCGCTCGAGGTACGCACCCTGTCTGTGTATTGTCCACTGGTGTTTTACATTTGAAATCCTTTATGAGTGTTTTTCGACGGTACGTTTCATGCACATGAGGCATGATTTTCAGTTTACAACTTACAGGTTGAGGGGTATGTATAGAGTTGTAATTCCGTGGGTAGTTTCTATTCAGCCGGTGTCTGTATTCCGTCTTAAAAGTGATAGTACCGAAGATCAGAATTTTGGAGGGTTGCAACAGGATTACTAAGAGAGCTGAATTATCGATCGAACTGAATCGGAACGTGCAGGCACTATCGGGCACCTTTTTAATGCCTCATGGAAACATCATAGGAAGGGCTTCTACTGATGAGGAATTTTTTGGAACTCCACTACATCTGTGAACATCTTCTAAAGGTAGGATTATTAGTTGGTATTCGTTTTCAAGTAGTTCATCTACAGCAACCCATGTACTACATCGTGCTTATTCAATATTATCTGGATCACTCGACTTCCCACTATAAACTAATGTCCACTGGGTGTCAGGAAGGCATCAATATCTGACCCATTATGTTAAGCCTTAGGTCTTGACTGAAGGCTCAACACCACTGTGAGTTCTTTGTGAGTGATTTACTTTTTACGAGATGACTGCACTAACCTGTTTCTGAACCCTCGTTCTATTACCCGTACGGAGTAGCTAGATCCCATTAGGATTAGATTTCTTGACGCCACCTACTCCACGCTATTCATAAGCTGATATTGTTCCCCCATCTCTCACTTAGCTCCCGGGAACGTTTGCGTTCCGGTGATTCGTACACTCGTGACCGGTAAGCCATTTGAATCAAATGTATGTGCTCAAGTTTCGTTCACAGCGTACGTCACCACCACTACTACCACCACATGAACTACTCTGATCAATCGTCTTTTTATAACCACTCTGTTCTTTGTCCCCGTCTACACAACTCTCTGTATGATTGATGACCCAGAGCCGCGGGTCTAAGTAAGCCTACGAAGTGAGTTTTCCGTGTATTGAATGCATATTGTACATATGACTGCTCTTCATGGTAGCTAGTAACAAATATCACGTCCTATCATACTGTACTTTGTCAAAAACGCCAATTAACATCTCATTTGGGACTCACCCGCTTCCATGGTTTCTTTTGGATTGCTACCGTGGATTTTATTCCAGACCGTTTTCAATACACTCCATTACTAGCCTCACATCTTGAGGCTCATAAACTATATCGTACTGGGTAAGTTGTGGACCATTCACGGGCGGGGGTCACTTTATGTCTGACACTCGACATTTTTTGACAGCTATGCTGTTTGGCATATCAATTTAGTTTTCACGAGAGGCTCATGAGGTGGCCTTCGTACAGCTCATTCAGTTGAAGAATGTCATAAACGAGAGATTCAGCTGAGTATCTCGTGAAAACCAAATTGATATGCAAACGAGAGCATTTTTCAGAATCTGTTCAATTTGGGTTCAAATTGATTAAAACTTGGGGACTGCGCCTACCTGATGAGCTCTAATAGTGGCGAAACCGGTTGTGGGCTGTCGAAGAGTTTCCAATAGCCTTGCGAGTAGTTTCCTTCATGAAATCACCTTGACTTGTCTTTCGACCAACGTGCCTCGGTGGTTCAATGATGTTTCTGGATTGATTTCTGTGAGCAGCACCCAACGTAGATGCTGCGCGTGTGCCGTTACTTTTTTTAACGCTATTCTGCACTTTTTTGCGTGAATCTTGCTTCACGAAGCCCAGTTCGCATTATTTTTTGCATGCGAGGGATGGGTTTTGTTAGTTCATGTGTAGCACCTTGCCCATCCAGGGTTTCGATTCGCACGAATCACAGACGCGAGCCTCCTGTTTTCTCTGTATGCAGCCAAATCAATACCACTTGGTTGTGCAGCAGTTCTAAACCTAATTTGAGCACCCCACACCCGCCAATCGCTCTATGAGGACGTTCAATATAGACGGGTTCGCACGGTAATCTTGCAGTGTTCAGCTTTTTAGACATGCTGAATTAAGCCTGTAATGCGCAGCTACCTACTCCCCCCCAATCATCGGTGAACGAAACTGCGGCAGCTACAACCACTGTACGACGGGCACGCGTTTATTACAGCTGACAATGATGATGATGATGATGAATGATTGTGGGACCAACAGGATAAAAGCCTCAGCGGCACCTGCACTTTTGAGTAAATCTGACACAAAACCAGCTATTCAATACATGGGACCCAGTTACCACCTCACACTAGGTTGTTAGGTGAGTCAGATAGAATGCGCACTGAATCAGCCTGAGATATTTGCACAACAGTCTCCCTTCTCCTTCTGGATCGCTGTTTCAGAGGTAGCGTTTTCTGGCCGCAATTCAGTACAAAAATCACTACTCATAGCATTCGGAGTCATGGCATCGGTGCTGGTCAATAACTGCAGTCATAATTGTTGGACGCGTGTGTGGCGCGCATCTTTTTTACTTACACTAAGAATGCTTATCACGTCAAACTGTGTGTGTATGCATAATACGCCTTGCTTTCTTGGTAGCAGACGAATAGCCTTGAGTGGATGATTGGTCTCGTGCTACCGGCAGTGACTGTCAAGTGACCACAAGAATATCTGGTCGGCCATCCAACTTGGTTGATATATATAATTCGTTTCGTGATCGTAAGCACTGGATCCTGTAGCAATTTTTCTAATCCCAGGAATGTCTACGCTCTCAGAGCTTCGATCGGCCTCTCCTCTAAGGGCGGGTATTTATCACATCTATCGACATCGACGCCGCTTTTATTTTTACGTTAGATTCCGGTTTCAACACAGGTATGTTTAGACGAAGCCGCTAGATAGTTATCCAATTAGATTCGAGGCGATTCGACCAATCGCGCGACAAGTTCCGTGATTGGAGCATGGCAATCACAGTCAGATCAAATCGTTCTGTGCGTAGTTACTCGGTTTTTGAAAAGTCGGAGTCCGTTTCATTCGGGGAGAGTAGTAAGAAGCTCCAAATTCCTGGCGTTTTGGGAAAAAATCGACGGGGTGGAAAACACTGTTTTCATGGAGGAGTTTTGTACCATTGGCTGAACATGAATAGGCAAGTTTTAATCCTGTATAGATATATCTTGAACAAAATTTATCGTTATCGAAACGTTGCTTGTCCGGCGGAACAGACCGAACCAGGTTAATATCTTCACGGAGAGGCTTAATCATTAAAATGCTCATCACGTAGTAAAATGCAGGTGGCGGTTGGTGCTTCTATCGGGGGAGGAATGTACCAGAAACAATACTTACCTAGACCGCTTCTTGGAAATTTTTTTATAACACGTATAACACGCCGCGGAATGACACCATCTCCCGGGGAAGGCCCATCCGAAATTGTGCTACCTCCATGCAACGTTTGCCAAGATTTCTCTCGGGCTAGGAGATTGCTTTACAATTTTGGACGTTGTGATTATAGATAGCTGATTTATTCTATCCAGCCAGCCAGTTTGAGTCCTACCCCTGTTAGGCTTGTGGACTTTTGTGTCTGGAACCGCCCTCGTGCTCGAGAGCTTTCGCATTATTATTTAGAACTACAGCGATATTTCAACAGAACAGGAATGGTACGTCAGTGTGTGTTCAACATGCTTGTTGTTCCGTTTTGATGGATCGGCAAGCTCCGCTCTTCCAAGTTATTATATTGTTACCGGTCTCACCTTTTGTCACCTTAGCTGGATCTGGTTTCGATGTGGACACAACCCAACCTCAATCTCCTATCTTCTGTTGAATTTGAGTTCATACTATCACGGAGGCAGATCGGCCTTGTTAAAATTAGAACAGTGATTAAAGTTGACCCCCAACTTCCTTGATAGGCCTGGAGCACAGTTTGTTGGAGAAATTAAAGTCTGCAGCCGAAAGCAGAAAAGCCCGAAGTTGTTATCCGCGTGCGAGTGCGTTGTTGAAGATTGGGGCCAGTACGTGAGATGTGGTGCGCAGAAAATTTTCCTACAAGTTTCATAAGGATATCCCAATTCACCATGGACCTGAGCGTCCCTTCTCTGTCATCCAGAAATCATGAGGTCTACTCTCTTGGACTAAAAAAGAGAAATTTGACAAAAATCGAGTTGTTTCTAGTGTCATAGGAAATCCGTACACGCTTTTTCGTGTTTGATGCGTAACTACTTGTTACGCCTATAATCGAGTTAACGGAAGCATGTCATACATACGTAACTATTTCGAAGAACTCGGCGATATTCCAGCCAGCGAACCAGTGCCGGAATAGATGTACATTTCTGGCGGACCCAGTTAGTAGCTAAATCCACACAATGGTGTCTCGTATGACGAATACAAAGCCCTAACCTTGTTTTAGCGGAGCCATAATGTACATTGCTTCATCCGCTCACGTGGCACATTGAGCAGCAAAAGTTTGTGCCATCCAGTCGGATTGTGGGCTTTGATGGCTTTACGAGATCCGGTGTTTATGTGCCTTGGTGATCTGGTACTTTCAGTCGCCCTGTGTTATTGGTTCAAAAATTCTAGAACTGAACTTCTAATGCTTTTCCGGTTACACCTTGTGCAAGCATCTGCGTGCTGATTTCACAGACATGCTAGCTGTGTTTCTTTGCAGGACGTGATTATACTTTATCTCCATTTGTGTGCTAGCGCTGGTACCCTAAGTCATACGAATAGGACAACTATCTTTTGGGCGTGTCCGCAGTGACTGAGTTTAGAGTTAACACCTCCAATATTAGGATACATCCCTGACTCTTGTCGCTTACTGGCGAACACATTTGTCAGCTGGAGATTCTCGAGCAGATCACGTGCTCTGTAGTATCCCTGATCCAGTTTGGTAGCATGACTTTGTATGTTGAAAGTGCAGTACGTATTCCGTAAAGGCCTAACCTTCCCGCGAACGACCCTATAGCCTACATTGAGTTTTTCTGCACAGTGTGTGACCGCTACAAAACGCTTTTGTGCGGACAGCAAATGCACATCCCGTGGTCCTAGCTGACCAGCAATCGTTTGTGGATGTAGCGACCTCAACTTGCTCACCTGCTGGAAGGAAATTAGAAGGAAGAAAATAGACGATCAGAAAAAGTAACATTTATCATTTCAGTCCCCAGTGAGGGTCATCAGGTCATTTGAGTGTCAAGTCTTGACCAAGAAATAACTTCCCACTGCTGGCGGCCATCTTACTGCACATCTTGCTCGGTGTTCTGTTGGATCGATGTTAGCAGCGATGATGGCATGAACCAGGTTCGTTCGTGTCTCGGCGCAGAGCAAGAGCACTGGACCTTCGTGTCATGGTACAACATACGGGATTGATTGCTAAGCGATCATTTTACCAGTCCGTTTGTGAAGTGGGCACATGAGCTCTGTTCCATACTGGGGAA
Source organism: Opisthorchis viverrini (assembly GCF_000715545.1). NCBI lineage: Eukaryota > Metazoa > Platyhelminthes > Trematoda > Opisthorchiida > Opisthorchiidae > Opisthorchis > Opisthorchis viverrini. The sequence goes on along the minus strand of NW_008751672.1, from coordinate 2,167,038 downwards.
GCATGCTTAGCTGTGTGGTTTGTAAACAACGACTGAAGGGGTTCATAGTAATTGGCTGTCGGAAGACTACGTCCAGATTATTTCGCATAGGGAGACCACCGGCAAAGCTTATTCCATCCGTTTGTCACTACCACGTGCTATTCAGTCGGCGTAGTGTAGCAGGCCTGGCTGCATAGGCGGGTGTGAAGTGTCAGCGGGCTGATAAAGCCGGTGTAGTTGGGCCAATCCTGGTGGCGACGTCGTGATATATATGAATGAAATCGTCCACCTTGAGGTACGGCGTCAAGTAACCCAGTGGAGCTTCGATGAAAACAGCCTACATAGCTTGCGTTGTCCCCACGCAAGATCAGAGCTCCTGGATATTCCCCACTCTCCTTTCATCGTACGCTATCATCTGAGAAGCCTTATGTCGTCTCTTATCCCAAGGATTTGGGTCATCCAGCAAACTTGAACCAAAGAGCAAACCACTGACAAAAGGCTGTCACCCGTATTTAAGCCATTTTGCCTGTACCTTTCACAGGTACTGTGTTGACATTTGGTTCTGCCTTTGTGATTTCGTTTCCGTGTAATGCAAAAAGTCGATTCACTACACACGTGTCCCAAACGATATCTCTGCAACCTTCGTCAGTTCTGGTTTTTCGAGTGTGATTCCCATCAAAGCCTAGGTGCGATGGTAACAGCATTCGCTCCCCAGGATTTCAAATTCAGCAACCTTATGAGTAGCGCGTTAAGTCAAGGTGTATCTTTTTCTTGCGATACAAGGAAAAGTGAGATCGATGTTTTTTGTTTTCCCTTTTGTGGGCCACTGAATCTTTTGCTGGCTAAGAGGCAATTTTAAACTGAACACGGTTCTCAAAAGGATAGATTAATCGTTCGATGTCTAATGCCAGAAAGACACCGATAAATGGTTTTGACAGTTGTGAGTTCTTATAATCAATCTGTGTTGGTTGATAATCAATCTCGTTCTCACCGATAGTTTCTTTTATGAAACCAGAACTACTGTTACGATTGCCTGATTTGCACAGGATGTTCCTACTTATAAGGAATAATGCCACACGATTAGCTATGAAGATTATCCAAACAAGATCAATGTGCGTTTACGTTATATGCTTCGCATTCGGGAGTATTTTCACACATGCTTTTGCCCATTATTTCCGCACAATATATCCATCAGGAAAAGGTAAGCCCTCAGTACTGACTAATAAATTTGCCAAAAGTTAACGGTTGTTCTTTAAACAATACTACTGACAATCACTTAGTGCTATTTATGCCTGTCTTTTCTTCATAATAGAGATTTAACCGCTCAATACGGCAGTTCTGCTCGTGACCGTTCCTTATCTCCTGTGCGCGCTACTTCCCCGTTCCCTTCGGCTGCGCACATGGATTCGATGACGAGATTGCGTCAGCCGGAGATCCAATCCTCCGTGTACTATGTACCCGATTTTCAAAACGAATCCGGTCGTTTCTCGTCCTCTCACGTCAATCCGCCACCAATCACACTCACAGAGCGGTTTGCTCGTCTGACAGCCTCAGGCACGACTGTCTACAATAAGCGATATCCTGGAAAACTTCTGGACACTAGACGTATACCTCATCTGATTATAACCAATAATTCGCAGCTCCCACCCGCCACCCTTCTCCGACAGGCTAAAGCAATTTCCATCGTGATTGAGCGGAAGATTCCACCAGGTTTGTGCTCTAGTATTCTTTTTTTTAAAAAGCCTGCGCTTACTCCTTTCAGTGATCCACCCATTCGTAATTCATGTTGATTTCTACTAGGTCGAAAACGTACGGCCGATGTTGATACTTCTCTGGACACGTTATTCATACCCCGGCGTTCGACGGAAGGTCAGAAGCCGGTTTTCGATCGTCCAGAGGTGAGTGTTTCTGGATCTGGTCGCACACTTTTGTTTCAAACACTGGACAGTCCACAGGTATTTAGTAGCTTGTTTACTGGGGTGTCGTTTAGATGCTGGAGATTTCAGGTCCCCTTACGTAGTTTGACCCAATTTGTATCATACGCCAACATTTACCATGCGCTGAATATGGCACTTCAGTGTCAGGAGGACTCGCCCGTTTAGGGTAGGGAAAATCAACCAACTATAGTTAGCACACCTCCCACTAACATAAAAACACCTAAGTAACATCAGTAAGATCAGTACAGCTCAGTGTTTAAGTCACAGAATTACTGGCGGGGAAGTCCGCGGTTCGAACCGAACCTCAACGTCTTGACGAAGAACCGATATCTTACAACAACTATGCGAAACAGCTTACAACTATGATTGTGAAATCACATGCCTTCGTACCGGATAGTCCGTGGTTCGAACACGACCTCGGCCTCTCGACTTCTCCTGTCTAGGCTTGGGCAACCTGGCAGTATCCCACCCCTCATGCTTCCTCCGGGTAGCATGGCAGCTAGGCACCGGAAGGGGGCTGAACGAGTATTTGTGGTTCCTATTCACACGTTTGTTCAAACCTCTTACAATTCTCCATGTGCACTCCTTAGCGCCACCAAGTAATTTGGCCCTTCTCTGTGTTTGTTCGTTGTAGATTCGTTTTTATCGTGTCTCTTCGGACGAGTCGCTAATTAGTGAGCGCCTACTCGATTGTATCAACTCTTCGTCCTCCAAGTGAGTCGTTTCGGAATTAAACTCTTTTCGTAGGTCCAGATGAAAAATGTCTTTCAGTCGTATGACTTGAGGTTGTGGTCAGGGAGAAGTTGCAACGGGACCGAGAGATGGCTAATGTTCCGTTTGTCTTACGCTACTGTCAACCGTCAGTCGATATAACGAACCCAGGGGCTCGGTACTTTTGAGCTTCAGGTATTGGTTACCGCAAACATATCCAATCTTGCATGAGTTGCGAGAGATGCTAATCAACTCTTCTGCCGTGCGTTTTTTGATAGCTGGTTACCTATAAGAGATGGAAAATGCAACCAATCTGTACGGTGACTACTACCTAAAGTCTTCGTTTTTCACATATCTCTACACTTGTCGCTTTTGACCAAATTTACTGTTGGCGGAACACACTCATTAGCGTAGCAATTTGGTTTTAATGGTAAATTGTTAGTTGTTTCGTTTTTGGCGCATTTTATCGGCCTGCTGCCTTCCTGCCATGAACGTCGTCCATCTATGTAGATGTTAGCTTGTGTACGCATATCAAACTGAACGGTTATCCTACTGGATGCGGAAGTGGAGTGCTCACTTTTCAGTACGACCTCGAAAAAGCTAAGTGAAATTCTCTTTTCGATCAAGGAAATATGTTCGGGAGTTTGCGACGGGGACGTTCCCTCATGTAAGGGTGGCGAATAAGAACCGTATCGCATGCCTTATGAATAGAGACGATAAAATTCCACTTGTATCCGATCACTTCTCAACAACCTCCTTGAGGATGGGATGAAATTTTCCACTTCGTTTGAAGCGAATGCTCCACATGTACAACAGTCTTGCTCACATTACTGTGTCTACTTGGTATTCATGAGCCTTCTTTATCTAGGTCACAAAAAGATTTAGTGTTTCCTCATCAAACCGAACTTAGATTGGAACCACCAAAAACAAAGCCATATTTACATGCAGCAATAAAAATAATGGTATGTATTCGGCACGCAAGAAATATCGGATTACGGTGTGCTGCTTAGTTTTCTACTTTAATCTTTATTCCAACTGTGAATTCTTCAACAGGCTGATGAGTTGTAGCCATCCAAAACGAAGTTATTGATTTAAGCAAGTCAGCTTATATCAGTTCAATAGTACGGCGGTTAGGCATACGAGCCTTGTTTGTCACATAAACCATAATACTCCACTCTTAAATCTGGGCGGACAATAGAGGATATTTCAAGTGTGGTATCTCTTTGTGGATTAAAACAGCTATGTAGGGAAGGATTTGCTTTCTCGTGGAAGTGTTGCGACGAAAAAAATCGGTGTTTCCAAAACTGTCTTCTGGATGAATGTTTTTTCTTGAAAGACTTTCTCAAAGACTGGCTATTGTCGAGAAACGTGGTCATCAGATAAAGTAAAGTGGGATTAAGTAAAGCGGAAGGCCTAGATGTGTGATTTTTGCTTCAAACATTGTAGAAAAGCGAACCTGTATGCGTGTAGATGTTTCTGCTTTTGCACCTCAACCCACTCTTCCACTTGTGAGTATGCAGTAAACCTAGTCGCTTCTTTCAGTTTTCCGATCATAGATAGGCAAGATGACCATGAGCGTGTGACCAGATTTGATTTCGTCATTAAATTCGGGGCTACTATGCAGTCAAATAAGATCTCCGAGAACAAGTTCGCCTAGATAGTCCATCAATTAACGAATCGGGTCGTACAACTAAACGTCCTGCCAAGTGAATCCGAATGATGAGTACAGTTCGTCAGTGATGAGTCATTTCCTAGGACGTTCGAAATATAGAATAACCAGGTAGCCAAATTTCAACAAGTCAGATGAAGTGGTCGAACTCATGTTGATTACATGCCGGAAAACCTTGCTGATATACCTTGAGACACCTGAAGCGGATAAGGCGCAGAGTATTTCACAGGCCGGTTGATTGTTCGCTCGAGTAATGGAAAGGCCGTTCGAACGGTCTCCGTGATCACGTCGTTCTATGTTAGCAGATCACTTTGAGACGTTGACTGATCGCGACCCGATCTGACTTTGGGCTCCAGGTTTATGAGCTGCACTGGCTCGCCAACACGAACTGTCTGTCAGCTTGAGGTGGTCTAATGAACCGTCGTAGTGGTTCTTGTGGAAGAAGAGGCCGACGAATTCGACCTATCGATGTTAATGGATTGTAGAGTCTATACGATGCATGCCCATGTCATTTTGATCAAGGCCCATTATTAATCTACTGCATGAGGATATCGCGAACCCAGCCGGGCTATCGGCGTGAGAGCGTGGCCGGTCTTACTATAGAAGGGAAAGTCAGTGTTACAAGACTGTAGATGAAATGCTAATATAGCTTTTTTGCGCATACTGTAGGCTTTATCCATTCGGCTGTCGTATTTCGGGTGTCATGGCACTGAAAGTGTCACGTGGAAATCTTTTATCTTTATTTTATCACACTGATGTTGCGCAGTGAATGATTGATTGATTAGTAGCTGGGGTTTGATAACTCGCTCTGTCCACTGCTCTATTGTCCTTCTCTAGGAAAATTGAGTACGTCCTCTGTTGTCGAGTGTGATCTATTTTGCGTTGCTTATTAATACCTCTGCTGCTCCACTAACCTATGATTTCTTGCCAGTTCCACTTCAGCCACTCGGCGTGGTTGATATGCACTATAGCAGCATACCTTTCAGTTGGCTACCATTTCTACATTAACTTGAGGTTTACTGCTTTCCTCTGATATGTCCTTCACATTTGTAGATATTGCTACCATACTTTCAGTCACTCTGCTTCCATATATATATATATATATATATATATATATATATATATATATATATATATATATATATATATATATATATATATATATATATATATATATATATATATATATATATATATATATATATATATATATATATATATATATATATATATATATATATATATATATATATATATATATATATATATATATATATATATATATATATATATATATATATATATATATATATATATATATATATATATATATATATATATATATATATATATATATATATATATATATATATATATATATATATATATATATATATATATATATATATATATATATATATATATATATATATATATATATATATATATATATATATATATATATATATATATATATATATATATATATATATATATATATATATATATATATATATATATATATATATATATATATATATATATATATATATATATATATATATATATATATATATATATATATATATGCATTGCTTTAATCTACAATGCATCTATTTCTGAATGAAGTTGAATGATAAGATGAGTTGTTTATTGCTAGACGGAATTCCGGTCTGATACCATATACCGCTCGCAGTTAGGCGTTGCTACGGCCAAGAAGGGCGCTGGGTATTCGCACAATGGAACCTATGATGTGTCCCTGATGGACTAAATCAATCGATCAATTGAGTTAAGAGTACCAGTCCAAACTTTTGAGCCCAATTTAGGCATCTCGGGGTCTCAGCGATGCTGATAAATTACTCCAACAGGCTTTTCCGCCAGAGGTATGATTGCTCTAGTGGATAATAATGAAATGTGGTGTGCCGCAAAAATATGAACGTAGATTAGGATGATTTTTGGTTTGAGCACATATGCAACAAAATGCAACATTTTAGCGCAAAAGGTTTTACTCTGCTCGTGAAGGTTTTGCAGCTAAGAGCATTGTGCACTAATGGGCACCGCCAAGAAGTCTATCGCGCACACTATTGGCCAAAAGATCGGACTGTTTGCCAGCCCAACATCAAGGCGAGCTCTGATTGGCCGAAAGTGTGCACCCACCGCCAACCATGATCTTCTGAATGAAGTTGAATGATAAGATGAGTTGTTTATTGCTAGACGGAATTCCGGTCTGATACCATATACCGCTCGCAGTTAGGCGTTGCTACGGCCAAGAAGGGCGCTGGGTATTCGCACAATGGAACCTATGATGTGTCCCTGATGGACTAAATCAATCGATCAATTGAGTTAAGAGTACCAGTCCAAACTTTTGAGCCCAATTTAGGCATCTCGGGGTCTCAGCGATGCTGATAAATTACTCCAACAGGCTTTTCCGCCAGAGGTATGATTGCTCTAGTGGATAATAATGAAATGTGGTGTGCCGCAAAAATATGAACGTAGATTAGGATGATTTTTGGTTTGAGCACATATGCAACAAAATGCAACATTTTAGCGCAAAAGGTTTTACTCTGCTCGTGAAGGTTTTGCAGCTAAGAGCATTGTGCACTAATGGGCACCGCCAAGAAGTCTATCGCGCACACTATTGGCCAAAAGATCGGACTGTTTGCCAGCCCAACATCAAGGCGAGCTCTGATTGGCCGAAAGTGTGCACCCACCGCCAACCATGATCCAGTATCTTCCGCTTGCCAATGGCGCATCCAGAAGGCGTCAGAATTTTCAGAATGCTGTCGCCGCACACACTTTATATACGGGGTTCTGTGCATGTTTTTGACCTGGTTTCGGATGTTAATACACGTTATGCACCTTTGGTGGTTGTTTCGACGGAAACGCTAGCTTGGAATGTTCAGACCGAGTACTAAGCTTGTCTCCTATCAAATTTGAGGGTGTGTTTTGGTACTGAAGGTACACCTCTCTCTTCAAAATCCTCCCCCATTCCGAAACATTCAATCAGGCGAGAGAAAAAATCCAGAATCAAACAAGTCTTTGTCTTCTAGTCCTCATTTCGAATCATGAGGCGTCTCTGGTACACAATACAGCGCCAGCGTCTATTTGTTTCAATCACTTTGGGACATCTGCGGTTTAGTCCATTCATTTCTCTTAGCTGAACTGTCCACCAGTAGAACTGTTCCAGCTAGTCATCACTAATCCACCACGCATTTCCTTATGGTGATGTTTCATGAACAAGGATGTTCATTTGACGAATCATTACCAACTGCATTTCTTTGAATCAGTCATCGTCCTCCAGGCTTTCGAGACATCGCGCCCTTTTCACTCGATGTCTTGTGTTTCTAAACGGGCGCCATGCCGGACTGTGGTCAACACCGAACACATTTATGCTTTTTCGATCGTTCTCTCTTGCTGCGTTTGCACCTCTAACAGGACACAATCAATCAGAATGGATATCAGTCAGTCCACTGTCGTTGCACACCTGGCCCTTTACTACACACTACTGTTGGATTTTCATGTCCTAACTTGTTACACCTGAGTTGAACTTCCTACTTTTCATTTCACTATATTAGAAAGCAGGAGAGCAGACTACAGGAGCGAGACTTGTACGATCATGTTGCTACGTTCCCATGTGACAGCTGAAATAGATTGCTCAGGATCAGCGTCCCTCTGCAGCAATGCTTTTGCTGTTAACTACTGGAGGGTTTGCTTACAAGGGGGCCGCACTCTTTAAAGCCATGGCAATCGCAGGATTTTTTTTATAGAACCGGGAACGTTCTGGCTACTTTTTGACACCATTATCACTTCAACCCATTTTTTCCATCGATGTTCCGTTGTATGTAAACGAAGAACTACTTCAAGTTCGTGAGATGTTCGATAGATTTTAAACTCACACTGCCTAACCTCCTTATGGCCATCTTCGAAACGCTCAAATTGGCAATCTACCGAATGCTGTGCCCTTTATGTTAGATGTGCTGTTCTGTATTCCAGTATTGCTGTCACGTAGCGTTTCTAAGATGTTACTCGACTGCCACTGTGTTCGAATGCATCCATCATCAGCATGAACAACAATTCATTATTTTTTTAATTTTTACTCTAACTTAGACATGATTCCAAACGCCACCCGACTTCGAGTCAGTACCACGACGTTGTGGTAATTGGTGCAGGCCGGTTTTATGGAAGTCGTGTAGAGCAGTCCGGTGCTGGTCCACGAAATGGTAAGTCACCGATCACTTCTATGTTATGCTTTCGGGCGCTGCTGAATGCTTTGGCTGGGTCATCGTTAAAGCCCAGTTATTGGGATGTCACATTTTCTTGACTACCATTCGATTAACATTTATAATACACTTAATCACATGACGTAGCGGGTTGACACTCTGTTTTCCCTGTGGAAACTTTGTCTTTGAACGATGAAGATTCTTCAAGGAAGTTCAGAGCTGGTGCATGCAGAGGCGACTTTTGATGCACCTTGTGTCCTTGGAATTACGCGACCAGTATTCACATGCAGGCCGCAGACCATACGAAACGGTGATTGCTAGTAGCCGGAATGTATCTTGCATCCAAGTGTCGCTACCAACTGCGCCCGCATGGTTCCATGGGGTTTGCCCGAAATACAACCAAAATGTTTATTCGATTACGTGTGGTCAAAGTGTATCACGGTAGATGCGCTCCAGTTAATTTCAGGTGAATGTTTTGCTTCATGTACAGTTAGTAATAGTGTCTTCGAGAAGAAGAATTTCGTCGCTGTATTCTTCCCGGAAGCTTTTGTGTGGACCGCTGAGAGATTAGCCTTGGGAGGATGACTGCATCGTCCACGAACCTTTTTAGGCCTGAAAGTCAGCTTTTATCTTCATGATTGGTATTTTTTTCACGTCAATGATGAACAAACAAGTTTTTTTTCTGTTTTCATCTGTAATATCCCCAAATATACCGCAGTCAGTTATGTATGCACTATACGGTTGATGCAGTTGTTGACATTCATCTGACTTCCCCGTTGTATTTTTCGTTTCATCTGTCCACGTTTTCGTCTTGCGTGTTTTAGTCCATCCATTGGACCCGTTGGATACACCAAGAAACTCGTCATATTTTCTGGTATGTTTTGCGTGCCCATTCATTCCTCTTGAAAGGAGTTTTGTGTATGCGATGCCACTTCCCTAATACCGTCTAGAATCAATCAGGTCATATTGGAAGGCGTTTTTTAAATTAGGATTGAGGCGAACGGCCTGACGCTTGCGACTGTCATGCCATCAATCGTATTCCAAATTCGTTACAAGGAGACCTGTTAGACAGAGCGTTGTGCCTTACCTTAGTAATGTGGACGTCTTTACTGACCGTGAAATGATGAGATTATAAACAATTCCTTCCATCGGGAACTCATTCCGGTCAGATAATCCGGTAATGGGTACTGTGCCCCTACTCACAGGCCATGAACTACGCAGGCGTTAACAACTTTGACTCTGAAGTAAGTGTTCTTTCTGTTATGAGTTCCCAACACCGAAGGCGGTTCTGCCTGGTTTAGAAATCCAAATATCAGGGCTGATCTTCGCTTTTGTTCACCTACCTCTCCAGTGGAGGTTATTTGCTCGGAACACCTCATTCCCCGTTCTGCTACTCACCTGCCGACTACGATCACTTGCTAATGCTCGCTATCGAGGCGTTTAGGTAATATTTCCGGGCTAGGAACCAACAAACAATGCCGTCGGGTACCTGATTTCACTCATTGTTCGCAATTTGTATGTATTATTTTTGCTTCAGTTTGAAGATTAATTTTGTGGGAGCCTATTCCCACATTTCCGCGTTCGCCAACGTCGGATCCCAACAAGACTAATGACTATCACTGTTCTCAGTCTTTTCGTACTCTTCTACTTATTTGTCCTGTAGAAAGAACGGCGTTTTCATATTTCACTATTTAATGCGTACAAAAGCCAGTACCCAGGAGATGACACAAATGAAGGACAGGGATAAAACATTTATTTTTCTGCACCATTCGTAGCCAATGCCACTGAGCTTTCCGGACAACACCAAAATGTAGTGTCTGTTTAAAGCCATACGAGCGGTTCGCCAGCGGTTCTGACAGTCCTTGACTATCAACCCATTATGCTCTTGTGACAGTTCGTGGCAGGTTGGCTGGTCCGGAAAACTATAACTCCCTTATTGTGGTCTTGTTCACCGACATTTGAATTCTTTTTTGTATGATTGTTTCTGGAACTTCGTTCCAAGTCTGCGTCCAATCAACATTTGTTTGACTAAGACTTCTAGTACACACTTTTACGTTGGTGCTTCCTAACTAGGCAACGATTTTCACTTTAGTTTCCTCCGTTTCACTCGTTTTTTTCCGAAAATAGCATGATGTTCGTGGCGAGTTGGATTTGACCAGTCGTCGAAGTTGGCGAACACAGTTTGCGAGCCAAGCTGGTAAGCATTTTCCCTCATTTGCTTTTCGGCTCCACGTCATGTGATCAGTGATTCTTGTTTATTTTGATTTTTACAACGACAAAAACAGTAAATGCTTTATCTATTTCTCAAAATCTTAACAACCTACCGTCCTGCGAAGTGCAGTACTAAGACCTTTCCCCAGTTGTGCCCTATACGTATAGGCAACGGCGTTTCCGGACGTCAACTTGTTCAATCTTTGTTTGACTATACGCTACCCTGCCACATCTGTTAGAATATGATTATGTATTCGACTTTTCAGCTGCCTTGGAAAAGCTTGCCAGTACGTTTCAATTGTAGAGTAGTTTCTATCTTTAGAAAGTCGATCGAGTGTTTTTTACTGGAGGAGGTCCCAAACCGTTGGATTTCAGTTTGTCTGGTTTTGTGCGCCCTTTAACCTACTGTGACCATATCGAACATATTACTTCTCCGTGTCTGATAATGTCATGCATTTGGGTGTCGCTCGGTCTGAGAAAATCGAAATTTCCCAAATAAACTGAAACTATGCCTGAGCAGCTTGCTGATGTCCCTACTAACAGATCCGCTTCGTCGTCAAGCGCTTTTTTATCCGGTCCGTTGTTCCACTCATTCTTTCATTATCATTAATTGTAGCCAAGGTTTTACATTATTAGAACCCTAGAGGGTCGTCTTAGTTGATGATAATCTACAGAGCCCGGTTATCTTGTGTTGTACTAGCATTCCTCCCTGATTGTTTTGCTTATTGTGTGCGTATAACCCTGTGACTCCAGATGGTGGTTCTGTACATTTCTCACCTCGCCTAGTCGGTATGTTATGCTGTGATGTCGTGTTTACTCTAGCGCTAACTTGTTACTGATGTTCACTCTATGTTTCGTGCTCCAAAACATCCGTAGGAATTCGACTAGACTCTCACGTTCAAGGATCCTTCCAACATGTACTACACTACCAAATATATTTTCCTGTTATCCTCTTTCAGGTGGTTACCGACGTGAGTATCGAGATCGACGTTCGCCTGGATCTCCTGAGCGACCGAATTCTCCACGTGGTTTCTCACCACGTCGCAACTATCGAGGCATGGATAGTGGACGCTGGCAGCATGATAAATTTGAGGAATTGGAGCGTCAAGAAGCTCCGTCTCAGTCCAAGGAGCCATCAAAGGCAGTACCGAAACCTGTACCTGCTCCGAAGCCGATTCTATGGTCAACGATTGGTAAAGAGATCAACACAGTTACCAGAATCAATAGCAATGAAGAAGGACACTTGTCCAACTCGTTTGAAGACGGCTCTCCGCGGTCAGTTCGGAGTAGTCAATCGAGCAAAACAGCCGGTGTGAACCGTCGTGGTGAAACAGAGAAGGGCGTTGCTAGAAATGATGACTCTGAGGACGTACGAATCGATATGGAACCTGTGCTGGATGAAACGATAGACGACAGTTGAAGAACGAAGATAACAGTTGACGTTGCTTCGTTTAACACTGCCTTTGGCAAACTCTATTTGTACAGCGTTTCTGTTGTCTGACCGCTGGCATTTTTTGCAAACATCTCGTTTCAATTGGGTTGTTAAATGCACGTTTCTACTTACAAATGCGAATTTCTGAGTGTGAATACCGGACACCACCAACAATCAGCCTAACAGATTGAACAATTCAACTGCTAATCAGCATCCAGCTTTGCGTGATACCTGTACGTAGGCGAATAGTGTTACAAGCGTTCAACGAGCTATGAATTGGTGCTCGTCAGTTAGGCAAGGTTCTTATGGTAGCGAAGCATCAGTGTTCAACACTGATGCTTTGCTGTCAATGGTGATGATGATGATCCGATTGACCAGTTAGGTTAACGTAACCAGCTACTGTGTAATGATGTCCCCGAAGCTACTGTTTTTCAAGTGATTCGGGTTTTGGGTTTCACAGTGGCATCTTCCGTACCATCACTGACAGTGAACAACCTGCCACAAAAGTTAACAGAATTAAGGTGGCCATGGAAGCACTCGTCATTCTCACAAAGGATTGCATTTACTTGCTGGTCAATTAACGTCCTCATTCAAGAATTTCCGTTTCGACTGGCAACAGCATCCAGAGGTAATAATGCAAATGATAGTTTGTTCCAGACGATGGTCTGTCGGAGGCGTCAGTGGTCGATGGAGGGATGACAGTGTACAACGGAGTATTGCATGTTAAACATGGACGGGAAGTACATAGGTGCCTTAGTACAAACTTTCTCTGCCAATTGGTACCAAAAAGAAGTCGAATTTATGGCGTATTTGAGTTGGCTTGTTGTGGTGCATATTCACACGAGTCCTGAGAATTTGAGATCGAAAAAAGTGGGTGATACTGCATTCTCACGTCATATAGTTTGGAGAAGGGACGAGGCGATTGGGTCGGTCTGATAATGGAATGCGGACGGATTATTCAGTGAGGACGGACCACTGGGGAGACTGAGAGGTTGGAGGAGAAAGATGGTAAAGATTATCTCAAAGGAACATCTCCCCTGTTGATTGCGATAGGACGGATGTAGAACAGCCACATCTGCACGAATGATATGGCAATGGGACAAATTGCTTGTACCTAATCGATCAGTGTTCAAGGGTAAGGCGAATTCGGTCCTCTTACAAACGAGCTCCGAGTTGGGTTAAAGTATTGTTGAAACCGCGAAAGAAAACTCATTTCGGTTCAGTTTGTCAGCTGTGAACCGTTCAGCACGGGTCTCCGCTGAACGTTTTAGCCACCGAAAAGTGATAGAAGAGCAGGGAAGCTAAAAAAAAAGCTAAAAAGCGTTCAGCTATGGCACCCTTCCGGTGCCTAGCTGTCATGCCACCCGAAGAAAGCACGAGGGCTGGGATACCGCCAGGTTGCCCAAGCCTAGACAGGGAAGTCGAGTGGCGGAGGTCGGATTCGAACCACGAACCTTCCGGTCAGTAAATTCGCGCTCTAACCACTTGGGCCATCTCGACCCCGAAGAGCAGGGAAGATATGGTCAGTTGTTCTTCCACCGGTACTCAATCATACTTCTGGTTGTTTCACAGTGGTAGACCATGGGATTAAAACGCTTTTAGTCCAAGTATGATAGAAGATGAAGAGTGCGAAATACGGTCGGAACCCACAGAGAACCACGAACCAGAGGGAACTTACACATGCACCAAGAATGTGATTCTCACAAGTAAGAACTGGGTAACAAGCCAAAGAACCCACCAGCCCGAACAGCACTAGTGATCCCTGTAGTGGGGCTATTCCTGTATAAACTTGAGAACATTTGGTTCCCGTAAAGACTGGGCTAACAGTCTATTCTGTGAATTTTTAAACTCCTGCGGCCGCCACTGTTGGGAAATCAACAGTTCTGATCTGGACGTTCGGTGAAGAACTACAAATGTGGCTGTTTCGTGGTTATTTACAGCCGAACGATGACTGAATATGACAATATAACCAAGAAACGACGATCATGTGGTTGCCTCTTGGCTATCCACGGTTACAGATTTCGTTGTGTTGGTTGTTCGCTGTTTACAAATGCCCACCGGTAGCGACAAACGTAACCAAAACGATAGGGTCAATGTGCCAGCTTGCGCACGCCGGAAGTTTCTAACGTCAACTCCCGACGGTCTTCTATCTCTCCCCTCACAAGCTTATAAGCAAGCATGGTATACACGAAGGTCATCTCCGTGATCCATACAATGCTGATTTTGCAGACACTGATTCGCTTCGGAAATCTCCATCGGCTGAAGACGGATGCGCAGTAGAATTGCTGAGTGCACAAATGGAACATTTTAGCGGGCATTTTATTGTGCTCTGGAAAGCAGAACGACCGAGTAGTTCTTCGAACTTCTCGGCAGCCTTATCATGACTGCACTCATTGCGGAAAAGTTTTCTGAATGACCCAGAATGCTTCGAAACATATGCAGCAGTTGTGTTGCCAAATCTCGAGAAGGGCTATGCAATGCCAGTTGCCTCTGGTCTGATAACACTACAATCAGCCTCAAGATGTTACCTGCCTCATCACGCAATATGGAACATCAGAAAGCCTGGAAAATTGCGGGTCATATTTGACTGTGCAGCTAAGCACCACGTAAGGTCGTTGAACGACATGCTTCTCCATGGTTCAGATACAACTGCTGATTTGGTAGGCGTTCTTTTGAAACTTCGAAGAGACCGGGTTACTATGTCGGCAGATGTCGAAAAAGTATTAATGCAAGTTCATGTAATACAACTCGGTCAAGGGGCTCTGAGATTTCTGTGGTTCTCCAAGAATGACCTTAATAGTTAGCCTATTGAATTTCAGATGACTTCTCTTGTTTTCGGTGGCGTCTCTTTGCTATTATGTGCCAATTTTGCCTTGTGCCAAACTGTCTGTTTTTGGCAGGGATTCGACCATAGAATTAAATCATCTGTGTTAAACAACTTCGTAGTTGATTGCTTGGTGTCAGTACCTTCCGTGTTTGACGCAAAGATTTTTGTGCAAGGAATAACCAAGCTTCTGTCAAAAGGGAGGTCGCACCTTCATGAGTGGGTGTGCGATATTCCAAATATACTGCAAGGGCTCCCGCCATCTGAACGAATGGAAGCTTAGTGGAAATGTCTCCAAAACGACGAATATACAGCGAGTGTTGGGTATTTAATGGGATCCATCTCCTGACACCCTCTGCTTTTGGTTTCGTATTCCTGAAAACCCACTAACCCAGCTGTTTGTTCGCTTTTCGATCCACTAGGATTGATAGCCACCGTATGCTTAACTGCGAAGCAGCTGCTACAAGAACTATGTAAGGCCGGCCTTGGTTAGGACTCTCCTATCAGTGAAGATCATTCAATTCGATGGAATTTATGGTTGAACTTGGTCAAGTCGATTGGAGTTGTTTGGTACCCAAGATGCTTGCCCCTTGTCCAATATGTGAGTGTCGGTAACCCTGAGCTTCATATACTCAGATGTGTCAGAAACAGGTTATGGTGTTGTTGCATACGCACGTTCTGTGTCAACCGATGATCGGGTGGCATGCCGTTTGATTTTCCAAAAATCCAGAGGTGCTCCTTTGAAGACCGTTACCGTTCCGACGTTATAACTTGCTGCCGCCACATTAGTCGCCACGGTCTACATGCTGCTTATTTAGAGTTTACCTTACTTCTTCTCCGCGGCTACTCTCTGAACAGACTCACAAATAGTGCTTTATTACATCAATAGTCAGTCCATGAGATTTTGTACCTTTGTGGCCAATCGACTAGCCATTATCCAAGAATACTCCTTGCGGAACCATTGGAAGCACGTGAAATCATCATAAAACCCCGCCGAATTAACATCCAGAGATAGTAAAGGAGTGGACAACTTAAGTCGCTGGATGTATGGACCAGAGTTTATATACGAACCGAAGATTCTTGTGTCACTTTTGATCCCTGATCGGATACCTGATGACGTGGAAATGAGAACGATTCGAGCAACTTTAAACGTTCTTTCCAACTGAACTGTTTCCGAGCGTTTGTTTGTCCGATGGGCTAGCTGGTTTAGAGTGTTGAAAGCAGTTGCGTTGTTGAGGCTCTTCATACGCTGCCTTATGCCGGTTGCTGGTCATCTACAAGTGAGAAAATTGAAAGAAGCTCAAATGGTCGTTATCCGTCAGGTCCAAGCAGAAGTATATGAAGACAAATTAAGTCGTTTAAAAACGGACACTGAACATAAGCCGACTAGGGTCCCAGCATTACGTAAGCTTTGCTCCATTCTTCTTGACAGAGTTCTTTGCGTTGGTGGACGGCTCTAGTATTTCAGCTATGCGCTATGCTTGAAGCCCTATCCAATCTTGCCCAATAAACACCCAGTTACTGGTCTATTCATTCAACATTATCATGAAATGGAAGGTCGTTTCGGCGCTTCTCCTGTCCTAGGCGTTATTAGGCAAAATGAGTATTTCATGGGAGTCAGGTAGTGAAGCGCATCCTCCATAAGCGCGGAAAACTGTCAAGGAACATATTTCAGCAGATGATGGCTCCGAAACCATCAGTGTGATCTAAAAGGGGCAGAAAATGTTTCGAATCTGTGGGGTTTGGTTACTTTGGACCATTTTTGGTTAGACGTGGTCGCAGGATGGAAACTAGTTACGGTTGCATCCTTTCATATATGACTACCTAAGCGGTTCACCTCGAAGTGGCGCACTCATTGACTACCGATTCCTTCATTTTGGCCCTAATGAGGTTTGTTGGTCGAAGAGGGGAATCATTGGATATCTCAGGGATAACGGATCTAACTTCTCTGGGGCTGCTGAGGAACTCAGGAAGCGCGTATCGCTTTGGGACCAAGCGAAGATTAACAACCAACTATTGGCTCGAGGTATTCAATGGCATTTCAACCCACACTCGCCACACTAGCCATGCAGGAGGCGTGTGGATTCCAATGATGCGGTCAGTGTGGCAAATTATTTTGTGCTCATCCAAGAATAAACTTTATCTGATAATTGTCTTTCAACCTTTTTCTTCGAGGTGAAACTTATTCTAAGCGATTAACCTTTAACTTTTTTGTTGGCCTACATGTGGAAAACTATGGAACAAGCTCTCCTCCCATATCCGCACCACATCCTCTTATGCAGGCTTTGGAAACGCTTTCTATTGGTACCGTTCGATCGAGGGTGCCGGGAGTATTATTGTGACACGGGTCACATCAGACACTTTATTTGGGAGATGCTCTAAGCCCGTTTACTTTGCGCGATCACTCAAACTGTTCTATTACTATGTCACACCATGCACGCTCACTAGCTTGAACTGTCTCATTTTGACCCACACATGTGTTACCTCGAATACTGAGTGTTCTTATCCACTAATTACCCCCTTGCCTATCTCGTGTGCAGAAGACTCACTCTCTAGGACTGAATGTGCACCTGCTCTTTGAAGTGCAGATCTGTTGCCTAGTGTCCAGCACCTGCCACAGTAACCGCTTCCACGCCCGTCTCCACTGATCCCGTTATATTTCCTGACCTTCGACCTTAAACCTGTGTGCCTGACTTGTTCTTTCAAGCCGAATCTCATCCCTGAATAACTCTCTTAGCTATGTTTATTGACTGGTGCTCTGCTCTGCCTAGGCCAAACTAGCATTGACTAAAACGAAGCCTTATTTCCTCACTCTTCAGAGCCATTCTGCATCCCCTAAACGCGTGCAATGGGCGCACACCAAATAGAAGGTCTGAAGAGGCACAATGAATGAAACGCCTGCCTAGTTCCGCAGCCAATTCATTCACGCATGAATAGCATTGTGATGCACATTTGCTTGACATGGCGACTCACACTGACTCTTGGGTGTCGTTTAGCCATGGAAAACAGACTGCCATCTCCGTTCAACTCCAGTGGCCCAAAAAGTAGCGCCGCTACTTGTTTCTTCCTGTGGCTGTTTGCTGTCTACTGTTTTCAAACTGACTGAGGTGTTTTACTTGACTTAAACGCGCCTTTCTGAACCTTCTTGGATATTAATTGACCGTTACTCATTTGCAAGCAAATGCTACAGAGCGACTCCACAACTTCCGTAATAGATCTCACTTTTCAAGAGGTGCAAAGCGGATTTACGAGGACACATTTTACTCGCATGCCCCCCAGTCAGCAGTACCACCGTTATGCATCTTCCCGTTTTAAAAGTCGTTCGCATGCCACCGATTTTCATTTACCTCTGTCAGGTTGGCTTAAGCAGTGAGCCTACTCGGCCGCTCTTAGGGTTTATGATGCCATTTACGAAGCTGCGTCCCGTTAACTCTTTTTGATCCTCGACTATCTTGAATGGTATAAACGTTCCCCCGGCGGTCGGTATCGACAAACGGCCCTCGCCATTGACGGCCTAGCTTCCGCGACCCCAGTCCACTTTTCGAGGATTCTGATGATCCTTCCACTTGACCTGGGAATTTTCGTGCCTTTCTACTTACCGTTTTCTGCCTAGTCACTTCCCGAACGACGGTCAAGTTTTCTCGAGCTCTCCTTCTTTCTTCCTCAGACTGCTCCGTAGACAAGCGTGTTGCCGGTCACAACCCAATTTCCTGATCAATGTCGACCGTAAATCAGCATAAACGAAAACTTGCCTGTGGTTGGTTGTATGAAAGCACGATGAGCTAGCAACACTATTGGCAAGTTCACTTCTCATTCACCTCTTTGGCCTCCAGCCACTCCTTGATCATTGAGTTATTACGTTCGGTTAGGCAAAAGCCTCGATCCTGTGTATCAATCCGTGTATCCGTGAACACGGCCAGTGGTGCGTCGGTCAATTACCGTGCCAGATGCACCAGCTCCTCCACACGTAACTGGCAAGTCGTTCTTGCCAACCGCAACTGGGCACCCAGCGCGGGCTGCACCTCTCCGATGAACTGGTCCGACAGCAACTGGGGGAGCGTCATTCCGTCCAGTCCCGGCAAAGTGCGATCCAACCCCTGCTGCGGGCTGGCCAAGAACACGATCGGGTAAGATCCATGTGCCTCCCTGGTCGTCCTGAACCACCCCCAGGCCTCCTGGCGGTCGGCTGGCGTGTCGAAATCCGCCACAAGGACCTCCTTCGCGGTGGTCTAGTCTATCATCCAAGGGCCACTTCTGGCCGCATCCAGGGTCACCTTCGCCCGGCCCTTGAGGAGGATCTTCAGCGCCGCCAACTTATCCTGGTCGTTACCCAGTCCAACAGCCTCCGCAACCTCCTCGAAGTCCGCTAGAAAGTTCCGAACATCCCCATCCTCAATGGTTTGTGGCCACGGGATCCTCATCCTTATTATGGTCACGGCATCGATTGAAATGGAGAGGGCCTCCGTTGCGGACTTATTTGATGGGAAACACCAACCGAATAGTTACAGACGACTGGACGGGGAAGCGAAACTCTGATATACACCTTGTTTTAAAAAACTGAATATCCATCTTCTCCCTGAATGCGTCTTCTTTAGCTTTCCTGGATATTCATTGACTGTTACTCAATTACAAACAAAGGCTTAGGACCGACTCCACAAATTCCGTAATAGATATCACTCTTCAAGAGGTGCAAAGCGCAATTACGAGAAAATATACTACTCGCATGCCCCACATCAGTATTATCGCTGTGACGATAGCATTTAAATATGCCGCTTGCAAACAGACTCAATTTCTGCGTGCTTCACATTGTCCAGACAATCAACGGCTGTAGTAATTGGAAACATTTCAAATCTTTACCGTCACAGATGTGAGTAGAACATACAGAATGACCCTCGAGATACTGAACAAGTACTTACATGAATTTTGAAGAATTAAAACGCGCTTTTGCTAATTCGAATTCCCTGACATTTCCAGCGCCCATCCTGTTTGAAAAAGTCAGAATTATTTGAAAGCTTCTCTCGTTCATCAAACCAGTTAGTTGCACTAAAAGGGAATATCTACCGTCCTGGGCCAACACTTAAACTGGTATAAAAAACAGCATATTAACACCAACCGGTGTGACTCCAATAAGAGGCCTTGTGATATTTTACGGTAAACCGATCGCCATTGCTTATCTGGTATGGCGGTCTCTCATTCGGTAACCTTCGACTTTAGTTACCAGTTGACACACTTTGTGTCTTCAACCACTCTGCTAACTGTCTTGAGCTGATCTAAGCCAGCAAAGTTATTCTGGCTATCGAGAAGCTTCGACGTTGCGGCTAGTGTTCTGCTAGTTGGTCCCCGTAAATATTGGACTTCAAACTACAGAGACTTTACAGCCGATATTTTTGAAGGATTTTAAACTATAGCGTTCACACCCCTACACCTCGCGAGATTTCACTGCTTGCATGAGTGACACATCTAGTAAGCACACAGAGACGTCGCCCAGTGTCGTGTGCTACGAAAAGGCAGTTCGTTAATAAAAAGGATGATGTGGGTATTTCCCACTCACTGATAGCTGAGGTTGACAATCCTTGTCTCCAAAAGCACTCAAGTGATTTAACAGGACTCAATGCGGAAAATAAACCGATCATTACTCGAATTCCGCGAATACTCTTATTGATACACAGGGTCTAGGCCTTAGCCAAAGCACCCTGGGCGGGGTTCGTTCTTGCCCTTGTGCAGCTTCCGTCCACCTGGAACGCACAACCAAAATAGAGTATAGCAATGCTCTTTAAATTCTTAGCAAGAACAAGAAAGCTGGCCAGAGTGACGACTCATTAAAAAGAGCCCAAATGTGCTCAGAACTGTATGCGGCATGAACAAACAGAAGGGATATGATCGTCTCACGCACGAACAACCCAAAATGCGAAAAAACTGCCTGATAAAACTGTGTTTCGAGCTTGAAAATCTTCCTCCCACGTCTCCGCCGTGTGCTTGTTGGGCCAACGATGAAAAGCCCGTTTGTCCATGGAAGCTCAGCCGAGCGCGGCCCGTAAAGCCGTTACGATCGGACTCTTCTGCTCAATTTCGGGGCAGACATAGATCGGTAATTCGCAGCTTAACTACAAGCACATATTCTGTAGACCTTTTTGACTCCCAGAATGACAAGGATGACGTCTGATTTTTTTCAAGGTGACCCCATACATGTCCTCTTCAAGGCCGCATTCGGGCATTTAATCGCAATAATTGCAGGATTTCATCTGATGTTATGCGATGCAAATCCTCCCCAAAAAGTAAGGCCGGTTGATTGGCAGCCATGTTCACCCCTCTATAGCTTCAGATTGCCTTGCATTAAATGCTTTGCCATTGGACCTGAAGAATTCCTACTGAGTAGACTAATTTTTCATCGCCGATAATGGGAACTATCGAGCGATTGATAGGTGTGCATATCAAACTTTATTAAATGATGTTTCAATGCTCTTACACAATAGCCAACTGAAACATTGTCCCGCGAAGTTCATCTGCGGAATGCAAAAACTGAAGCGGCTACCCAGTACGTTTCTATCGGTACATCGAGCGAATAAAAGCTTAATTTGCCGATGTTTTTTTCATGAATTTATGGGGGACGAGTGCAGTTAGGACTGAGAGGGCCTGATGTTGGCTGTTTTCTTAAGTTGCCTTGCAAAGTTGATTCCTCATAACCAGCGTTGCAGACAAAATTTGGCCTGGCAGTTGCGATAAGTAGTCAAGGTGGGTTACTACGACTACCGTTATCATGGTGACCGGCGAAGAATACCTTTAGCCGCCATCATTATATTTGTACTTCATGACTTCACTCACGGAACGCGATATATATAAAAGGGATAATATCATCGTGTTCATAATTTACCTGCAGTTACCTCGTGACGCTGTATTATCCGCACGCAAGTCGTGCATATTTTGGAAAGTATAACATCCACTGAGATAGCCATGGCATCAATGCTGTAGAGTTCATGAGGTTGTCTAATACCTATACGCATGCTTGTACTATACTTAGATTTAATGGGAGGCGAGCTCCATAGAAAAGTGTTTTACCGAAGTTCACTGAACAAATAAATCACATTTGCTGAATGTGAGGAGTATAGAGCAGTCAAACGTGACTTTCCGATTTCCCAGAGTGCAATTTGTATAGGATGTTCTGTAGACGTTATCTCATTCTTGAAGATCACTAAAGAACCCCGGAATATGCCAGAGTGCGATTCCACCAATTATTTCTCTTTAATATGGAACTAAATATGATTCGGTGGCCGTCTATGGTTATGAAATCTTGCTAACTTAAACATCATACCACCGAAAGGTGCAAACGGATCAAACAACCCCCCATAAACTTGCAACATCAAAATCCCTATATTTTTGGCTTCCAATGAGAGGCTACAGAGTCGTAAGAGCCATTAAAAAATGAACTCCGTGCCCAAAGTATATCGTGAGCATGCTTCAGCGGATTTCTGGGGAGATTTTGAGAGTTCGAACATAATCCATTAAATGCTAAAATTTTGCGTAAACTGGGGTGTCAGAAAAATTTAGGTTGTGCCTTTATGTATTGGCAGATATGGGCCAGAACTCTGTTGAGAAATTGGTTTCTCTTCAGTTTCCATCCTTCATGTATTTGGGAAAGCATGAAATGAATACTTGAATATGACGAGTGAATATACTAAAAATGGGCAGACGGCCAGTAAAAACGAAAAGTAGACCGGTCCTAAGAAGCCAGTAGGTTTAGTGCACTTTTAGTGACAAACGTTCACGGGCACCGGCTGTCCAGTTCGTTTTCGTCTAAGGAGACATGGGAAACAAATTCTGGTCGCATTTCATTGCTTGAAACACAAGCACGAGTTTCCCAAATTCCTGTACGATTGGCTAACTTTGAACCGGAGGCTGGTCACAGAGGAGCCGAGTGCCCGCAGGGCCCTGCTGTGGTGCGTAACACCCTCGTGTGCAATGGGGTAGCTTTTAATCGATGAATACCACAAGGTCCTTACTACTTGGTGATTAAACACGTATTGCCGCACGCGTCGGCAAACCACCAATACAAATAATTTGCAAAGAAACCCATTAGACACAGAATTTTTAACTCGAAGCGCAGTACGTTCGAAATTGGTTTTGTTTAACCTGGCTGAAATTTGTGAAATATTTTTTTAATTGTTTACTATGTTTATTGGGTTTGCGCGTGCCATTCGTTCATCCTTCACTCCAACAAAAAACTGATTTATAGCTTCTTTCAGTCTGCTCTCAGTTATTGCTGTGCACCCAGTCCCAATCATGACCCAACTCAACACAGGGTGCTGTGTTCAGGCATCGATGGGTCATATCAGATTGGGCGAAATTAGTTTTCATCCCGTGTAAGTGATGGTATGCGTGCCATGCCTGCAAGGTCTTTTGGCACTTCGAGTGCACAGGTTTACAAGACGTCCGGGTGAGCCAAATAGCTAACTATCCTGACCTGTTTGTCTGAGAAAAATATCTCTGCCTCAAAGGTGCTATGCATTCCACAATCAAAGAGAGCCATCGGAAACAAAACACAGGGTGCTGTGTTCAGGCATCGATGGGTCATATCAGATTGGGCGAAATTAGTTTTCATCCCGTGTAAGTGATGGTATGCGTGCCATGCCTGCAAGGTCTTTTGGCACTTCGAGTGCACAGGTTTACAAGACGTCCGGGTGAGCCAAATAGCTAACTATCCTGACCTGTTTGTCTGAGAAAAATATCTCTGCCTCAAAGGTGCTATGCATTCCACAATCAAAGAGAGCCATCGAAAACAAAACCAAACCCTCACTGCCAAGTCAGATAGACCAGAAAGAATGTTCCGCTTTGGTTAAGGTGTTTGATCTGAAACTGAAGCTTTGTTTTAATGTTCTGGAGGACACAAACACAAGAAATACTGCGACCTGGACGAAAGTTGATAAAGAGTTTCCGTTGCTTAACATCCCGGGCCGGCTGACTACTAAGTAGGCAACTAGCTATCTGGTGCGGCAGTAAGGACTGCCATGGCGTCTATAGCGAACAGCAGCGTGAACGAAAGTAGGCTGATTATCTGGGAGTTATTATCCAGAAAAACCACGCCAACGAAGTGGAAGAAGTCGCTCCATGTTGGCGCCCTCAGTAAGCCCGACCACGAATTGCTTCACGCAGATTGGCTGCGCGAGGATAAAAACAAGAGAACACTTGGGCTTTTAATCCATCTTTCCTTTTCATCTGCCGTACAGAAGATCTTGAAACGGACTGTCAGCACTCAAAAGACCCAAATTCAGAATCCCTGAACTGGACAGGTTCAGACGTGCGGAAACAAGTGAATCAAATCAAGGTAAATCAAGTTAAATCAAGGTTATATTGGTCTAAAAAGCATTTTGCTTTACAATGACCAAAGGATATTGGTGTGTGTGTATGTATACGGGTAAACGGAATGATATGACATATATTTTCTATTGTTTGTAATCTGCATCTCAAATGTTGATGAGGGAAGTTGGGTGAGATCTTACGTATTCGTCAAGCGAATGTTTGAAAGTCTCGAGGTTACCACAATCCACAACAGATGGTAGTTTGTTCCACGTGAGGGATACGCGGACTGAAAAAAAGTAGGCCCGACAGTTAATGCGGGAACATGGAATGTCAACGGCCAATGGATTCCGTCGGGTCTGTCGGGCCAAATTAACTGTGAACAAATGTTTTAAAGGGTGATTAGGGGTGTTTATTATCTTGAACATCAGGATGAGGTCTCCTCGTATACGCCGATAAGTTAAATCAAACAAATCGAGTTTACGTAGCCTTTCACTGTAGGGAACGTTTCGGAGGCCAATGACCAGCTTGGTCGCGCGGTGGTAGATACGCTCTAGCAGTTGTGTATCCTTTTGCAGCCATGGAGACCAGGCTTGGATCGCGTATTCCATTGTCGGCCGGAGATATGTGTTCATGATAATAGGGAGAATTTCAGGCGTAAAACGATAAAATATTCTCCTAAGCATCCCGAGCAGTGCCGAGGTCTTGCGATATACTGATAGACAGTGTTTACTCGGCTTCAGGTTGCTAGAAATCCAGACGCCGAGGTCTTTTTCCTCAGCCACCCATTCCAGTTCATTGGATCCCAGTTTGTATGGGAAGTGGTAGCTCTTCCCCAGATTTATGAGTTTGCATTTCTGGAAATTCAGCGGCAGCCGGTTTTGGATGGACCATTCGTCGATTCTTTGCAGATCTTGCTGTAGCGCATCACAATCAGCCTTTCCATGAATTTCAGACCAGATTTTTATGTCATCAGCAAAAAGTACGGTTTTGCACTGCAGAAGTTTCGGCAGGTCATTCATGTATACCAGGAACAAAATTGGACCAAGAACCGAACCCTGAGGGACACCACTTGTGGCGGCAATTTTATCGGAAAACGCTCCATCGACACGAACTTGGACCGAACGGTCACTCAAATAGTCTTTCAGCCAGCTCAACAGATTTCCCGTCACGCCATACATTTCAAGTTTCCGAAGAAGGATACTGTGATCGACTCGATCAAAGGCTTTGGATATATCCAAGTAACAGGCATGTACAGTAACTCCCGCATCGACTGCTCGTGTCCAGTCATCGAGTGTCACGAGGAGATTGGATAAACAAGAACGATTCTGTCGAAATCCGTGTTGTTTATCGCTCAACAAGGAGTGAATTTCAAGGTGCGATTTCAGGGCTTCTGCTATAATTCGTTCCATTACTTTTGATATTACTGGGAGAAGAGTGACAGGTCTGTAGTTAGATGCACACGTTCTGATACCTCCTTTGAATATGGGGGCTATTATCCCGCATTTCCAATCCTCTGGTACCAACCCTTCTTCCAGAGAACTAGCGAACAGTTTAGCCAGAGGATAGCTAAGTGGTTCAGCGCAGTGGCGCAGAAGCAGTGGTGTAACGCCATCCCCACCAGGTGAAGTGTGTACCTGTAAGCCGCGAAGGTGTTTGACAATGTTAGCCCGATCAATATGCACGTCCGATAAAGTTTCGTCCGTTAGTACCTCCACAGTTTGTATAGGAGCGCGGGTATCTTCAGGAGAAAACACGGAAGCATAAAATGTGGCAAGGGCATTAGCTGTTTCAAACGCATTTGCAGTCATTCCCGATTCTGTCTTTATGGCAGATATACCTGGTTTAACTTTAGCCTGCGCATTCACGAATTGATACAATAGTTTGGGGTTTTTCTCCATCCTAGTCATCAATTTGAATTGCTGTTGTAGTTTGTCTTCCTTGATTAGTGACGTGACTTTATTCCGCAACTTTCGGTACGACTCCCAGTGTTCGTCGGTCCGGTTCGTTTTATATTGAAACCAAGCGATGTTACGTTCTGTAATCCATTTTCTTGTTCGACTCCTCACTGTGAACATCTGTACGCAGGTGGCTCGAGGCACCTCTGTCGAATTGTCTGCAATCAAGGTCTGCAGCTGGGCTATGAATGATTTCCATCGCCTATTAGTATTTTCGTGTTCGTCATCCAGCATATTTAGGTCCTGGAAGGCTGAGATTATCTCCCGAAAATTGGTCTTCAGAACATATTTATGTGGGTCGCTTAAACGTACGGAGGAGCAAGTGAAATCGAACAAGAGCACGAGATGGTCGCTCTTTCCCAGTGGTGGTCTATATATGATTTGTTCAACCATAAATGGCTCACTAGTTAGTATAAGGTCAAGTAACGAAGGTTGATCTGTTCCACGAAACCTCGTACATTCGTTAACATGGTTGAATAAAGGTACCAAATCTAACAGCTCCTGAAAGTGTGCTTCAACTGAGTTGAGCGAGTATGAAGCGACGAAAAGCTGGGGAAAATTGAAATCACCCATAATGAGAATGGGAATGGAGTAGTAAGAGCATACGCGACGGATTCGGTCACATATACTGAATGTGTGAGTGTCCATTGCGGTTGGAGAGCGGTAAATGACACCAATAATGCACGCATCTATCTTGTTTGACTTCAGCATACACCAGAGGGTATCTTCAAGGATGAGATTAGCGTCAGGTATTTCAGCACATTGAAGACTACTGTCATAATATAGTGCAACTCCACCGCCATGGGTGGCTCGATCGTGTCGTATAACACTCATGTTTGTAATTTCGATTTCCTTGTCCGATATTTCCGCTTGCAACCAAGTCTCAGTCACTGCCACCAAGTGAGGTTTGTATTGGTCGCAAAAGGCGTTTAATTCTGCCACTTTACTGGGCAGACATTGGGTATTTGTATAGAGGCACTTAAGGCTAGTCGTTGTGGTTAATTCTGCTGTGCTGCAACGCACGACTCCCGGGGAGCCAGCAGTGATTCGTTTTTTGGTAAATCGTTTTTTGACCCCAATTTTTCCATCATAGTCTGAATACCAACCGTGGTTTGTTGGTATTCATCAGTGATCGTTTGCGTTTGAATAGTTCCTATTTCGCCAGTCCGAATCGTATCAGCAGATGCGTTTGAGCGTTTAGGTGAGCTTATTCTCAGTTCCCTCGGAAGCAAATTACGGTGCCTTCGCCACTGAGCTTTCACCAAGTTGGCCATTTCGGCACGAAGAAATGTCAGCTTTAAGGGTCTAGGGCCGTTTCCCATGTATTTTTCCGATTTAGGAATTCTGAAAGCATCAACTACTGCCACCTCTTCCGTTTCGAGCGTACTACTCAGAAACTTCCACTGTAGAACGTCATGTGAAATGCGTGCCGTTTTATCGGAGGCATCGTCAATCTCAGGGACACCCAGAATGATCAAGCTCCGATCATCAGCACGATTATTAGTCGCTTGATTTTCGACATTACGAGATCGTTCTGTCCATGGTACGTCAGCATGAACTCGCGCGCTATTTTCCGAATCGCTCTGGAGTCGAAATGCTGACAACAGTATATTTTCTAATTCTTTTTCTGTCTTAACAGTTACTCTGAGAAGTCTGGGTTTGTCTTGATGATGCGATTTCGGCGGTCGGCTCAGGCGAGTCAGCGAGACTGGTTCGATGGGATCAAGCTGTATTCGATTGCACAGCTTTAACCATTCTTCCATATCGTGCTTATGCTTAGCCGATAATAGTGAGTCGCTTGGCTCCTTGATATTAGTGCATATTACGCTTAGTTTAGGTTTCGGTTTCAGTTTCCTAGTATGGTCGGTAACCTTCGATGCGGGGCAACCGACAATTCCCATGTTCTTGTGTATACTGTTGAGTTCCGCTGGCTCAGGTTCAGTAACATTCGTCTTTTTTGTCTTGGTGCTGTTTGGTCTGGTTTCCTCAACAGTCCTCGGAGTGCAAGCAGCGTCTGCCATTGACCTAGATGCCTTCGCTGATTTTACATCAGTTGTCTGGTTAACTAGGGGCAGCAGAAGCTCTCTGAGTTCTTGTATTTGTTTTTCCAAATGGGATATTTTATCCTCCGTCTCTCTGTTTGCTCTAAAGCCCATAGTGGTCGGTATATCTACTTGGCCAGTATCGACATTGGAGGCTCTACACATAGTGCATCGATAACAGATAGATGGATGCTTTGGGTCATTAATCATCTGAGCGCTCAGATCAGTCAGGGTATTGTCACAACGCGCATGCACCAGTAATTTGCAAAATGCACAATTAACTACGGTGGTGTCTCGACTTACCGGGCCTTGGCAAACAGCGCAATGACCGTGAGGTGATTGTTCCATGATTGGATGAGTCAAGGTCTCGGTCGGGTTTGGCACGGCCGTGTTCTTTGTGTGCGCAGCGGATCGCGTTGCGCGTTTGCACGTGTTGGTCGGTTGGTTCGACGTATGCGTGGGTGTGGACGCTTTGCGGTTCTTTGTCGGCCTGGTCGCCTGCATCGGGTGAGCGGATCGTGTGTGCGGTTTCGACACTGGCAGGGCAAGTGGGGTAGCACGTAGGACGAATTTCGGCGGATGTATGAAAGCTGGTAGCTGGCGTAATACTTCACCGATCTTAGTGAAATTTGCTGCACTAGATAGAACTCGTCGTCAGCTTTCTTCTAGTGTAGAAACGGGATAACGGCCAATAAAACTGGGTATACTTGTACGCGTGGATGTGGAGGCCGCGTACGTTGTAAATCCGTTAGTCGTGAACACCGTGAAAAATTTTCACAGATGAATATAGATGGTATATTCCAATAGATCTCCCAAAGAGAAATCGAATGGTATGTCGGTGAGCGTTGTAGGACAAAATAGATCCGAGAAAACTGTATCGGAGTCGGAGCGCCAAAAGTGGCGCAGCCTACGAGCGTTGACCTCAACATCGGGGAATGCTTCGAAAACCCTGAAAACAGTGATAACGTGGAACCACTAAGCTCCAGCTCGCCTCAGTAAAAAGTGGCCTCTTCGATTGTGGGCACAGTCGTAGTCCAGAAACCCGAAGCCAAGGCTACAAACCTGGCAAATCTAACCCGAATATTCTTCGTGTACTTAGTTGGCCACGTTGATCGCAGGAGACCTGGGGGTCCACACCGACTGCGGTCAAAAAACCACGTAAGTGTCACCAAATTAGGAAACTGCTGGCTTGCGTCAACGTACAGTCCTCTGCGAGAGCGAACCTCCTTGAAGCGTCACGAAAATGAATACCTGTTGGTGCTACCACCCAAATCTCAGGATCTGACAGAGACACCTCACCAGTCAAATCACATCAAATTGCCAGGAAACCAAGCAGGCCCATGTTTGCTTCGGGCAACAACAAATCTCTTAGTCCAAAAACAGTAATGAATGATCCACGAGTCTCAGTGGTCAAAATTTCCGCCCACGGACGGAAGAACTACGTCCCTTAAGGGTAAATGTTCGTGAAAACCGGGCTTTCATGGGAAGAAAAAAGGAAATGAAAAACTGTTCCAGGAGCCACCAAGATACGAAGCAGACAGGTATGCCGCAGAGGCTCCTTTGGCGCCTTCAAGTGAAATCAGGGGTGCAGCTATTAAATCTGCTAACATCTCGGGTCCCCGCCTTCAGAGGCTGCCTGTCCGAAAACTGCATCAGCCATAAAAAATTTCGCGACATTAAACAACCAGTTTGGCTTCAACAGTCATCCAAGATTGCACTCACAGAGACCTCAATCAAACAAGATTTCTCTGGTGCGGATATATCCATGGGGGACTACTACGTTTTTTGAGCTGACCCAAAACGAGGAAATCTGATAAGGTCGGTTTATAACTGCATGTGACCCAGTCTATCCCCACTGTCCTCCCTGCTACCACTCCTGCACATTATAGCGATGCATTGTTGATTCCGATCCCGCTTTACGGGTCAAATTTTCTACTTCCGATCAGCGTCGTCCCTCGAGGCTTCTGATGACCTATTCCTCATACAACTCCTTTAGGAGTTTTCCTCTAGTTCCCACTTAACTCATCTCTTGCTGATGGGTGAATTCAACGCACAAAAGCCCCCTAAATGGAGCTCTAGAGCGTCGGATCAAGTGGGCTTTTTGCAGTGGCACTGACGGAAGTCGCCGAACAGATCGCTTGGACTCAAGGTGTCGTTGCATCGAACAGATGCCGTGGAGGCCAACTAACATCCCTCTTAAATTTGGTCATCATCAATAAAAGAATCTTGGTCGATCAGATCATAAATAACGCTTAACTCGGACTTAGTGACCACTGTATGCTATCCTTTAATTTTATCTGCTACTGAGTCAGAACTCCCGAACCTCAAGCGGGTTCGAAAATTCTTCCGTACACACTTCTGAAGAATGTGCATCCTCCTCGAAAAAGTTAAACTGAGAGGAGCTTTAGTGCAAGATTTATAAAGGACCGTCGTGCAGAAATTTCGCGAGGCTGACGCGATATTCATCCCGAAAAATAGCACACGAGCGGACGGACCGCAAGTTACTTGAAAGGATTGCGGGTTCGAAATTCTTCCGTACACACTTCTGAAGAATGTGCATCCTCCTCGAAAAAGTTAAACTGAGAGGAGCTTTAGTGCAAGATTTATAAAGGACCGTCGTGCAGAAATTTCGCGAGGCTGACGCGATATTCATCCCGAAAAATAGCACACGAGCGGACGGACCGCAAGTTACTTGAAAGGATTCAGCATCTTCTGGAAAAGAGATCTCAACTTTTGTTTCAAAAATTCGACTTCTGGAGGCACAGAAGATAAGCTGGCACTTAGTAAAATGCGGAATCGCTGTAAAACAGGAAACCACCAATGCAACGTACGAAAACGAATCACTTTCCTGGACTCCAAAAGGAAAAACACCAATGTGTTGTTTAAATACATGAGGCTTTGACGCAGAAATGAGGCCTCCAGCTTCACATTGAGTGGGAGGAACGCGAAACCCATGCGTGACCCATTGTGGTATCTGGGTTCTACAAAAATCACTATGCTGGTCTTTACTCAGCCTTAGCGTTCTCGTCACATCAAATCTTGTCCAGGCGTTACTGCAAATGGCCTCTTACCGAATGGTCTTCACGGAAGAGGATATTCGTCAACTCTTGCGTAAGACCAACCCGTTCTTTCAGATGCGGCTAAACGATTCCATCCAAATACCCCGAAGGAGATGTCATTCCCACTGGCAAAAAGTTTCTATCAGTCAGTCATTTGACGAAAGCCACCTGCCCACTGCTTAGAAGGAAGCGATTGTCACGCCAATCTACAAAACTGGTGACCGACTATCGCCTGGCAGCTACAGGCCCATAGGCATCTTTAGCGTGCCATGCAAGATGGTGGAACGCATTCTGAAGAAAGCTATCCTAGATCACCTCACTTCCAGCAACCTGATATCTCCAGCTCAACACGGACCTCTCCCAAACCGCTCTTCCCAGGACAGAGCTTTTGTGAATTCCAATGGAGACCGGCACTGGGGAAGAGAAGGTCGATCCTATTCTCACGCGGAATGATCTGTCTGATAGGAACGCCTTGATCCAGTGAAGGATTTGCCCCACAAACCCGAGTCCTACGGGATTCAAGGGAAAATCCTTCGCTGGATCAAGGCGTTCCTATCAGACAGATCATTCCGCGTGAGAATAGGATCGACCTTCTCTTCCCCAGTGCCGGTCTCCATTGGAATTCACAAAAGCTCTGTCCTGGGACCACTCCTGTTTCTGATCTACGTCAACGGCCTCCCAGATATTCTTGCAAGTCCATGTCTTCCTTTTGCGGGCGACATGAAATCCTGAAGTTACAATGCCAGTGCCCCCCAAATGGATGTAGACGCTGCCAAGCAGTTGTCGTTGGACTAGCAGCTTCCTCTGAATGATGAAAAGTGCGTCCATATGTCTTCTGGAGGGGATTCAGCGAATGCCTTTGTTATGCATGGTGAAAAGGGACCAGAAAACATCATGAGGATAGATGCCAAAAAGGATTTGTTTATCTGGGTCTTCTCAAACTTCTTGTCATGAGAAATCGGCTCAAAAGACATTCGCCATTTTACGGATGGTTCGGCGGACGTTCCCCTGTATCACCCGCATGGACTTCCGCTTACTCTATGGGGCCTAGGTCGGACCACTCCTGGAATACACGAACCAAGTTTTCTGCTCAGGATGAACGAAATACGTCATCATCATTGAGCGAAACACTACGAAATTGGTTACCGGCCTCAAATCTGTGGTCTACGTTACGCGCCTCGCGATGCTTGATCTCTTTCCCCTGGAGTATCGTCGCCTCCAAGGAAACTAATTCTTACTTACGGCCGGTTTGAACAAAGCTTGACCAACAGGTTTCCCACCGTTGACCCAGCAAACACATGGCAGAGAGGTAATAAGTAGATTTTCAATCTCAGAGCTCACACATTCATCAGGGATTTTTTCTCATTTCGGATAGTAGGTGCGTGGCATTACCTTCCTCCGACGGTTATCCGCGCTCCTTCTAGAACCCAGTTTAAAGCACTATTGGACACTTATTTATGTAAATCCTCACGCTCACAAGCATACTGCCCCGCGCTGAGAACATAAATAGCATTGCTACACCCTTTTTTCACTTGTGCCCTTCAGGTGATCGACAGCCACTGACCGACAAGAACAAAACCAACCCGGGAGCCTTGGGCAAAAGCCTCGATCGTGTGTGTCAGTCCGTGAATCCGTGAATCGGTGACAACACGTGGAGTTATGATTATAAGTGGCCGTCGTTGGTCATTGGATTAGGGTACCGTGCATCGGTGGGGCCCCATGCTCAGCGCGTCACATAGACAATGACCCAGCAGTTGCGATATGTATTCGAGGTTAGTGAAGAAGTCTGCCGTTATCATGGCGGGCACCAAACACAGAGCGTCATATTCATAGTAGGAATGATACCTGCAGCTATCTCATGAGGCCATCTTATCTACAGGCTAGTGATGCATATCCGGGGAAGGGTATCATCAACAGAGTGGTCCCTCGCGTTGCAACTGTACAGTTCATGCTATAGTCCAATATGCTGAAATGCGACTTCACGTTTTCTGTAGCGTAATCCGGTAAGAAAGTACGAGTCGATGATTGTCCGTGACCTTAAAGTTTCGGTCACTTAGACAAAATACTACGAAAAACATGCTACCGTAAGATGCAAATGGATTAGAATAACTCCCCATTAAAGTTACAACGTCGAAAACCCTATAATTTCGGCGAAAATAACTTGGGTGTGCTGAAAGCCAGCGGCGCCATATTGTGTTTGAATGCCCTCCTAGAGCCACCAAGACCACGGGACTCCTAGACGAGACTGAAACTTTTAGGATCTTTATCTGAGCCTAACTGCCTTTCAGCTTTATCCGTCAGGAACACATCGAATCTTTCGAATTTCAAATCCATTGTGCGTTCGCCCCCTAGATTACAGCTCTGAGTTCACCTAGCAGCAAGAAGCAACTAAAATTAATCTCGCATAAACCAGAGAGTTTTCGAACTGTAGACCTTAGTGTTTCCCGAGCTCGACCGTAAGTTTGAATGATGCGCTGCTCACGTCTGTTTGTTTAGGTGAGCAAACCCTCAAGGTCACCAAACGCCACCGATTTGTACGTAGCTGGCAATTCACCAAACCCAAAATGAATCAAAGTTTAACAGCCCACTGTGTTACTAAGATAGGAGATAGTCTTCATTTAATTTTCGGCGCACATTTAGAAAACGTGGATGCTTGAAGTGCCCTATCCGTTTGTTCCCATAGAGCATTATTTTTGAGGTAAACTTGTTTGAGTTTGCAAAGCGAGTGTCACTATACATCGCTGTAATAGTTTCCGCAGGAAGCACAATATTAGGGAGATAATTTGTTGTGCTCTGATAATTTAATTAAAAGTTGCAACCTACTTAATCAGCACGCGTCCGCGCTAGGTTGCAGAACTTGTGCAGAACTTTCTGCACAGGCTGATAGGCTTTTACGTCGATTGAAATCAATATATTTGAGAGACATCAAAGCGTTTATATTTGGCTCATTGTTGTAGGAAATCAGAATCCCCGTACATAAAAAAGTACATCAGGAACTCGTAGCAACCGCCTGTTTATCCGTTGCAGATTAATTCTTCCAAAACGCCTTGGGTCGAAGCTCTGTGAGTGAGATTTTTGAATATCACTATCGCCACAACTTTTCGATGCTTCACTTTTGTGACCTATGAGGAGTTCATGAAATGTTCCCTAGGATTTTAATAATAAATAGAAGCTTATTTTGGTTTATATGCACTGCAACAGCGTTTTTAAGCGTTTGTTTCAGTCGCTCTCCGTCTTTGCGTAAGGTGTAATGCTTTTTTTAAATATAGTCCCCGGCGCCTTACACGGTCCCTACATGCATGTGGTGGGAGTGTTCTTGACACAAATCAGTGATATATAAAGCGCCATTCAGCGGCTATGTATAACTATACGGTCGAAAACGAGGTATTCATTGTGCAGGCTCAATTTGTATGTGACGAACTAACGAAAAATGGTTTCCGAGGTTGTGGTAATAGTATCAGCCGAGATTTTTAATTGATCGTTCGATAAGTTTCAGATGTGTCGCAGTTGAATATCACTATTACCACACTGCAACAGCGTTTTTGTACTGCTTGTTCCATGGAACAAGCGTTACGCGTGCATTGAGCCTGCCAGACTACGCGATAGGGAGAACAGAGAGAACTGTGGACACGGCTGTATTGCCAAGACAAAACGTACAGAGCGTCTGCGTAAATATATAGGATGACTACTTGGCCAAATATGGTCGTTCACTTGTTCGCTCCGTACAGCCAATGGTTGTGTCCCGGTCGTGAACATTCTCAGGCCCACTACGCTGGTCGTGTGTTGCTAAGCCGTTTGGTGAAAGCCGTGTTTCGTGGGAGCCGCCGACTCACCTACTTTCCGGACGTGTCAAAACAATGGTGACCTTGGGGATGCGTCACTCTCTGCACGTGTGCTTTTTCTTCTGTCTGGGCGCGCCCTGACAACAGTTTTCTTGGCTTACTAAGAATTATGCCAGTTTGACACAAGGTTAGATTTCTTTTGAGTCTTGGAATCTACCGGATGGTGTAATTGAGGATAAACGTGTGACTAATAGTGCGGACTTTTCCCGAAAATACCGATCGGTGGTAGGTGTACTCGTCTGGCTACTCGAAAAGCTACTTTACCGGGGGTGCGCGGCAAAGAACTAAGAATAACAACGCTAGACTCAGTATACAGTAATAATATCAAATGAGACAGACTCACTAAGAATTGTTCCCTCTAAAGTAGTTTTTCGTTGGCCTAGGTCATCAAATAAATTGTAATCCAATTCTGGTTATCAAAAGTCTCCTCTTTAACAGTTCTCACAAGACGTTAAATCCGAAGATAGTCTGAATTGTTTTTATGCCATAGTACCTCGCAACGAACCGCTTCAAGCGCGAAAAAAATCAAAAGATAAAGTGGAAGCACATGACCACGTTTGTCTTGTGTGTAATTGTGCAAGAAGGCGCTTTTGTAGTTTTGCGTATTCACACAAAAACATTTATGCAATTGACAGAATACGAATGGTGTACTGAAAACAAAGAAAAAGTAGAAAACATCCCAAAGGCTCCTGAATTATGACAGATCATTTTGTATATAAGATTCGTCATGTTAGGAGATATTTCACATTCTGATGTTGACGAATGCTTTGTGTTTTTTCTGTACCCACTTGTATAGGCCGTTCTTCTTTTTTGACGGAATCATAATAATTTTTAGTTGATGCTGCCATTTCAAAATTTCCTAGTATTTTCATACCACTTCACTTAGTTTACAATATACATCTGTTTTTGAATTTGTTTCGTTTTGTCAAATTCTGTGGTTGCTTGGATCGTTTTTTGAAAACAATTCCGTTAAAATAGTGCACGGATTCTAGTTTGTAACACCAGACTTTCTACTTTGACGTCCGATCCTTCAGTACCTGTGAGCATTTTGGTGCCAAACCATGAGCCCATCCTACTCTGGTCGTCCGCAAATAAACTGAACAGGTGCGAAGAAGTCCTTTGGGATAGTCCTTCAACAGTAATAAGTGTCAGTGTTAATCACACTACTTGATTTTCCAAAGGTGGCAGGGAGGCTGATGCAGGATGTAAGCGGTGTACATGAGTTTATAATGAACATACGTACACGTTGGCTTGCCGCACTACTTAAGTGGGGGGGGGTAAATGAAAAAAGAGCCTTTTTGTCAACTAGACTGGCTCAAAGTCTTATTTGCAAGTATTTATTGATTAATTTACACTGGCTTGATTTGAAAGAATTGGTAAATGAACTTTCATCACTATATTTTTCATTACAGACGTGTCAACCAAAAAGCTTCTGGATATAAGTGTACAACAAATCTAAAGAATCGTTCATCGCTCTCCGGAAAACGAACGACAGACAGTTCAAAAATATCCACAGAAGGTTATCAAGGATAACCGATGAATTATCGCCAATTTTTTTCTACTTCACTCACATAAATATTTATACTTCAGACCACTTATTTCTATCCAGGCAGAGATGCTGGGGGAAAATGTGGGGGTAGTTGGGTTATTAGGGCACGAGATAACAGTGTTTCGAAAGTTTGTGAATTATAATATAGAAGGCAATGAATGCGAACAAACTGTTTAATCCGCGCACCGGACGATTTTCGCTAGGTGCGAACTGTGGCGGAAACTCTGGCACTGGTTTCCGATTTTCCGCTTCCGTGTGCGGACTGGGGTCAGCAACTTGTTCCATTTTGGTACTGGGTCTGTGCTCAGGTGTAAAAATCTGCGGACATGGTGTGGAAAGTTCCGCGCCTGGGTGCAGATGTGCCGCAAACATTGCTGCACCGGTGCTAACTTAGTATCAGCTATGGGATCTTTTTTATCAGAAAACAAGACCTAATTTGGTGAGCAGCTCATCATCATCATAACGGTATGCCTTTATGCTTACCTCGGCCACTTTGTCGTACCTATGTGCACCGCTGATTATTAGGCATTAATTTTGCATGATATGGCTCTTTGATGACCGGTGAAAGGCTTTTTGCACCACAACCGTGTGCATTGCCTCTCCACCATACCCTGCCTGAAAATTATAAAAACGCCGTTGGTGAAGTATGGTCTTATTTATTTACTGCACGGTACAGACATAACGGGTGGCAACTCCGTTTTTCGTGGAACCGTCACTTGTCAAAGAATATGAAAAGATGTTTCCTTTGATTTTGTATCGTTATTGTGTTCCGTAGGTGTCCAAACATTGTATGCTATAAAAGCAAACTTACCGCTTGTTCAGTTAGCGACGATCCAGTTAGTGGACTGATACTTTGTGTCTGCTCCATAGCTAAATCCTTAATTCGCTTTACTTCTCCATCCCGATAATGTTACCCTGTAGCCTAATGGAAACAACAGCTTTGTTGTTATCGTAACTTGAAAACATCCCACATTCAACTGCAGTAGCACTTTCACAAACTAGAAGCTCCGTTCTTGGACACAGGTTATCAGCTTGTGCCTGCGTTTGTGAACAGGTTATTACGAGAAACTTAGTGCCCAGTTATAGCTAAAAACGGCTTCCGTATCTCAGATCTACCTACCAAATTAAAAGTCGCTCACTATTTCAGGCCACTCTGTGGCTGTATTCTATATCAATCATACAAATTTGGACCCCATCAAACTCATCATCCTTGCTGACATAGTACCACCCACCTTCACATTCCCGGCATGTAAAAAAGCTCTGAATACGTAGGTGGTTAAGAGAACCTAAGACGACCCAATTGTGGATTGTAACGTTTACTCCTCCCCATTTTCTTCTGTACCCTGTGCTGAGACTCATATTTTATGTCCTGTCGGTGGTTCATGTACCACTGCTACTCCTTCCCAAATTCCCGTATTGTCAAGCTCTACCGCAAGCATTGTTAACAACTTAGTATTTGGCGGGAGCAGATGGCCATTAAATTACCAATATTAACGATTTACAAAGAAAATTGAGACAAATGCTTCAGTCAAACGCTTTTGTTGCTGATTAAAGCTTTTCCCGCTGTTAGCATATATCCCAAGAAATCATCTTATAAGTGAAAAATATCAGCTTCGGCAGAGTGAAAACGTCCACGATCGGCGATCAACCACCTTCACTGGAGCGGGGGCAAAGACAGGAAAACATATCTCAAAATGGACCAACACATATCTGACTCCGGTCCATTTGACTCGGCACACGCAGAAAATCACTATCCCAAAGACATGGATTTTGTTAGCCAACTTCCCCCATCTACATTTTCAATAGTCAGAGGCCGTTCATTTTGGATACTTAATGCAGATATAGGTACGACCTGTCTAAAAAATCGTATTGTCTCACTCGGATTCCCAAGGGTCAAAACAAGACGAGAAATATGACGCTTTATGAAGGTCAGATGCCCACCTCTGGGCAA
Source organism: Opisthorchis viverrini (assembly GCF_000715545.1). Lineage (NCBI taxonomy): Eukaryota > Metazoa > Platyhelminthes > Trematoda > Opisthorchiida > Opisthorchiidae > Opisthorchis > Opisthorchis viverrini. The sequence continues at coordinate 2,128,363 of NW_008751672.1, read as the reverse complement.
CCCGATTTCAGGAAATAATAATGCACTCCTCAGAAAAAACACTTTCCAGAACGCTTACCGACGTCTCCAAGGCAGTTCCATTATCACACTAGAATTCCAACTGGTATCAGACCATAATACATTAATCGCCGTAAGTATGGTCAGGAATATTGAACTCATTTCTTTTCCCTACAAAAGGTGCTGTGTAAGTGCACATCAACTGGACAATGTCAGGCACCCCATATCTGTTACAGGTTAACGGATTACCTAGGACCCTCTGATCCACAGCCAATTGCTGTTACCATGGAACCATTTTCCACCTCGACCTTCAAGGTTTATACCAAGATTTGCACACATGACGGCTCCGCTACGGCTAGCGCCCGAAGCTTTCTGCTCAACACGGTGCCTCTCCTACTCGTCACCATAATTCCATGCCTGAGAAGTGTGACTTCCGATTATACTGCATGTTACCGACTCAGCCTACAATGAAAGTATAAGTTCATCGCTTCAGTGCCATTCATGTTTGATAATGGTTGATTCGGTAGGTGAGTTGTCACACATTCTTTATTTGGTTACGATTTACATCGCCACCGTCCTGATATCAGAACTGGTAAGGATAGATGAAATCCAACAGTCTAATGGAAACCAGGCTTTGTGATGTCCACTGATTAGTTTTGACGCAAAAATGTTTGCCCAGTACTCAGATTATCAATGTGAAGAAATTCAATGAAGCGCTGGTAAACGGTGGGCGAAGCCGAATATCCCAAAGTAGCCAAGTGCTTCATCTTCTAATCAGTAACGCGCGTGGATAAATTAACAAGGTATTACTGTACCCATCTATTACCAGGAGAAACCACAGCCAAGGGAACGGGCTTACCTAAATTACCAGGGAAAGTAGACCCTATTGAACCTGACATCAATACGACTTCGTGAGCAGACATAGCTTACTCCGTAACTCGGGAAAAATATTTTGGTCCCAAGCACATGACGGTATTTATGGTTCAACTGCAGGTACTGGTATCTTGGTCATGCCAAATAAGTCGTGAACTCTGTCTTGATTTTTGAGTTTGGATGTGATGTGTGACTTGTTCTGATGGCAATGAAAAGCGAGGAGTTTGATTGGGGCAGTACACCTGTCAAACAGTAATGTAGGTGTCTCACGGTGAGCCCAGTCAGTGTACGGAGTAAAATGGAAAAAGTTTGCATGAATAAAAGCTTCAGTAAGAATACAGACCATAGAGGTGAGACATATAGATCCTTTTGGTTTTGATATTCGAAGTTTGAAGCAAGAGGTGTCAAATCAGTTGACACAGGGATAAGTGACTTCTGGAAGTCATTCGTTCATAGCAACAAAAAATTTTGATCGTTTGATGTCGGCTCCGCATAGCATTACGACGCATGATTAACCAAATGTTGGATTGTTCACCCACCAATAGGGAACTAAAGCTTATTTCAGGCAATTGTGAGACAGGTCAGTTTAGTTAGTGACCTGATTCAGTTTAATACAGACTGGCCGTCACTATGGCAGTTCTGTGCAGTACAGGAGGAGCCGCAGGTTTGAACACGTGCTACATTTGCCTAGCCAAAAGGCTAATGGTGCAAAGCTACTACCTGAAGGATTAGGACTGAACTCTACCAAGTCTGAATCCTGTCCGGATGTGAAGAAGTACATTTTGTATCTAGTATGTGACAAATCTTGCCTACGCTTTCCTTTTAGTGATTGGCCCAGACTACGTGTATGACCAGGTTAATGCCAGAGCAATTACCGAAACCGTGCACCGGACCTCAGTGTGCGGAGGACGACGTGGTATCCAAATGTAGAATGGGGACGAAGGGGCTAATCTGTCAGTAGGTGACCCTTTTTTCGGAGAGGTGTAGGCGTTCGAGTAGCTATCATACTGTGAGACGTTCAGCCCTACTTATATATGGTCTAGTGACTTTAGATCTGGGCTCTGATTAATTCCCTTTGGTTGCGATGCTTGTTATACATGAAAACCCACTTGGGCGCGCTGAGTTGAGCTTGTAATTTTGCCAGTCGCCTAGTTCGCTTGGGTGCTGGCAGCTTGCATGCACTTTTTCATTTGCAAGGTCATGTCTTTCCTTGGGTGCTCAAGCTCGCGGATTGCACTTGTTCACTTGTATGCCGGCAGGTAGTTCTGGATGCTGCGCATGCGCATCTCTGTATTTTTTTTAATATTATGCTCACTACATTGCTTTGTTTGCAAAATGTTTTACTATATATTGCCCTTCATCCCGAACAGGGAATGAGTTTATTTCCATCTGAAAACTGAACAAGTTAGACCGTCAGTCGCAAACGTAGATTTTGATTTCCGTATCGGGACCTAGGGTCAGCTCCAACTTTTTCCGCATCCGCATAGCTATACACGTTGCGAATCCGTGCGCAGAAGAGTATGTTTGGGTCAAAACACTGCGCACTATATTCATTTGCGCCCTTGTTTCTAACTCCACACGGATTGTGCATTTCCACCGCACATTCATCCAGATTCGTGGCACATGTGCAGCGAAATACAGGGGCGAGGGGAACATGACGTATTGTTGGTCCATCTGCGTCCGCAGTTATGCAAGTTAGAGACGTCCCTGTCCCCAGTCAAATGAATGGAATTGCAGCCTGTCGACTGCGTTTCTGTTCCCAAGACAAAGGATTGCGCGTTCAAATCACGTGCTTGTTGAGTCCTGAGATGCAAGAAGCGGCGCAGAGTTTTTAGACTCGTAATACTACTTTGCACGGCAGGTGGCTTTGTTCCACGCGATCTTACTAACGCGTCGGCAATGCTAGTAATTCTTTAGGTGATTGGAGCGTGTAGTCTTAGGGTCGGTCCATTCAACCTCGTTTTTTAGAGGAATGCAGCGTGCTAACTGCTGGTAGGACAAACACTCAATGGACCTTGTCTAGCCGCTCTCCAGAAAGGCGAAACCTAGAAAAACGTTGTTCCTGGTGGTGTGGTCGGCAAGAGAATAACAGCATAGCAAACCAGCCATCACGTCAGTGTAGCAGCTTGTAGTCGAGAGACTGCTCAAAACCACATATGTACAGGAGAGGGCTAATTTGGCCACACATAAATCAAGCGATCAGAGTAAAGATCGAAAGCAATAAATAGATAAAAGCAATGCAGTGGCTCCATACAGATCTCTGGAAGTGTAAACTGGCGAAGTAAATATCGCAGGTTTTTTAATCTCTTTGGATGAATTAGAATGAGGACATTTATGTGGCAAACGATACTAGCTGGTTTGAAGTTATTTGCCATACCGCTACAGTTGCAGATCGTACATTAGAGGTTTGTGGGGTAGAACTATCATTAATCCTAATTCCACCTTTTTCAATTGGAGGGCAAAGATGTGACCTACATACATGGAAGTGGCGAGTCACTTAATGGCCTCCTTGCGTCAATCACATGTGCTAGCTTTTAAGTACCAGCTAATATGGTGACCTTCAAAGTGATTTAAGCGGGTATTATACCTGGCCGGACATGATTTGTTCGTCCATCATTTGGGGTGTTAGTGATGAGTCACTTTTGTTCCATTAATCCGTGTCAATATATCGAAATATGTCATTTGCCTACCTGCTTTGCGAACCCAAGGTACTGTTTTCAAGAAATATCAGAACCACTCAAGAGAGGTGAGCGGGAATAGCTCGGATTACTTGAGGTTAAAAAAAGATTAAGTTTACTGTGAACAGCGTCATCAACCTCTCTTATTTTTGTAGTGCTTATGGTTGAACAAATCAAAGGTTGAGAGTTGAGCTCAGATGAGTATTCTATTGTCTAAATCAAGTGGAAAAGGTTTGGAACCGATTAAGAAGTCATCATCTCAGAAGAGCTTTGATAAACATCGGTAGTTTTTATTTTATTAACGAACCAAATCCGATCAGAATTAATTCGAAACTCCCCCAATCCACCAAAGCGAGATTTTGTCAACTTCGCTAATTGACATTCAACACTAACCTAGTGTAATAATCTGAAGAGGACTGATTTACTGATTGGTTCTCCGCCTGCCTTCTAACCTAACCAATTTGGTGACCTGCTCACTTGACCTGATGAAGCTTTTGTGTCAAAAGCGATATGTTGCCCAAATAAAAACCACCGATTGTTTACCAAGCTCTTCTGAAACGATATTCTATGGTTTGCTCTGAATTCAATTCGGGAAAGGAGCATGCAGGCGACTTGTAGTCTAAGTCGTTTCTTTTCTCCTGAACGGAAGGCTGGTTCAAAGATAGATATGCCTGTCATCTGGCTGGTGTTCTGCAATGGTGAATTCTAGAATCAACTAGTCTTAGTGAGAACAGCATTTTTATAATGTACTACTCATAAGGTTGCTGAAAATCCGCCGACAGCCCACGACGGGTATCGCCCTTTTTGGGGCTCATCAGGTAGGCGCATTCCCCGGGTTTCCGTCAACCTTATGTTCTACTTGGTCGTGGGCTGTCGACAGATTTTCAGCAACCTTATGAGTAGTACATTACAAAGATACACATGTACCGCGATATTTCAAATATCGTAGCGACTGAAGCATGAGGCGGCCTGGTGCAGGACATTCAGTTGCCTGAGAACACCATAGACGATAGATTCAGCTGGGTTCCAGGTGAGTCTCTCGAAAAAAAACAAATTAGTTTGCAAATGAGTGTATATTCACTAACAGAGCATTTTATTCATTGTAATGGAAAAATCTGGTAGGTCAGTCCTTCTAAGATGCATACTTTCATATGTTGCGAGATTCCCCCCCTGGTTGAGAATAGACTGGGTACTTTGGGTCCTTCTGGATATCCCGAATCTTTCGTAGGATTGAAATGCGTCGGATCTTGACATCTAGTGGGCCTCCTTGAATAGCACTCAAAAGCAGTTTATTGCAGACCAGGTCTCTTAAAAATTCAACAAATGCTGACCTAGAAGCGTTATAGATTTCGAACACCATAACTAGACCAACAGCATGGGACGAAAGTTTTGCATCATACTTTATTGAACTCCAACACTGTTGGATTTTTGATGAACTTCAACCTTTGAAAGTAGGTTTGTCCGTTAGTAGGAGGAATTCTGCGCAGACACTATAGCGAGTTTTGTCTGCTTAGTGTCTAGATTTGACTACCGTTCTACCATTGTATAACAATGAGGTTGAATGAATCTTAGTCTTGATATCTTTGGGAAAAAGTCAAATGTGCTGGTTGCCATTCTTAATGGAGCCAAGTTTGGGGCTGGTCTTTGCAGTTCGTGCGTTCTTATTGCTACTAGGCATTCGGTCTGTGTAATCATACCACATAGATGGTACAAATTCGTGTAATATATCTCCTAAACATTTGGCCGCATATTCAACGGCTAATGCTGTAGTCCACAATGTAGTCCGATGAAAGACACGTGTTTTAAAAACACCGTCTTAGAAATACTGTTCGAGTCAAAGCAAGGTGACGCCAAAAAAAGACCGCAGTCAGCCGCTGTATGCTTGAGCACATAACGCTGTCGTTCATACTGGATTCTTGCTGCAGTTTGATGGCCATAAAATTCCCCAAACTAACCATTCAATCAGTGTTGACTTATTACACCGCCTTCACAATGGTTCATCGCCCCTGAGCAGAGAGTTCTCAAATAAAGAACACACGTGGCTGGGATGAGGACACAAATCAGACCTGGTCATATCTCGACTTCGAACTTGCTGGGGGTAGTTGTGCAGATTTTTTTATCGGCGTGGTAAGCCGAGAAGTTTGTCCTCGTGTAAGTTCCCGTGATGTTTCTTTGCTTGATCCAGTTGACTTAGAAAACAGCGGATAGGGCGCTTTGATACATATACGCCATATTTCTTTGATTTGTTCTGTGGCAAAAGTGGCGTTAATGTTACTTCATTAGCTTCACATCCACACTGCTCTTCAGAAACGCTGAACTCCAGACTAGTTGACCTAGCAGGATACGAGGCATAACAGTGCTGCAGTTCATAGTTGTCTAACTTCTGTCGAGGTCTCTCCTTTTCATATCGGTAGATTGTCATTATATCTTGATATATATATATATATATATATATATATATATATA
>NW_008751672.1:1998637-2122282 GCF_000715545.1 Opisthorchis viverrini | reverse complement strand
TCTAACTTCAAATGAAATGTGCAGGACACCAGTAGTCCAAATAATGGACGCTGGCGCTTTCTAACAGCTAAAGCAGCGTTGCGCGCAAAAGCCTTTAACTACATTGTGAAACTGAGAGAATAAGGTTGATGGGCGAACGTAAAGAGTTTCGCAACCAGATCAAAACACATAGATGGTTATATATTTTTACCAGGCTAAATTTTCCTTTCATTCGCTGATGCTGTTTGTCATTAGCTGAATGAAATTCATCTGCAACGGTAGTCTGCATAGTTCCCGTTCAAAGATGTTGATGCGAGTGAACTAAGTTAGCCTGGGAAGCTTATACTTGGAACAACGGAATTCAACTGAGGCAGTGCATGTGCCTTAACGTGTGCCCGACCACGTGAAGCTGCGTTGCAGTTATGCCGATAAGCTTCCAATCTCGTGACCAAACAGCTTGGTTTTGAAGTTCTGTATAGTCCATACCGACTAATATTCTCATGCTAGTTCGCATGCAAACGTTGGTTGTGCATTATACTAACACTGCGTAAATGATTTTACTTGAAACCCAGACGGTTGTAGTAAACTGTCGTGTTACGTAGTCGACAACATGCGCAATCAACAATTAATAATAAACATGTACAAGTCTAAAACCAAACGAGAGGCAGTATTTTCACGACTGAGACGGGTGAAGAGTTTCGGTCGTAGTTGGTCAACTTGCTGATTGCCGCTCGAGTGCTTTTGCTATTCATCACATGTGCACTCACATCCAGGGTATGGTAAACTCGGGATATTTCTTTGTATAACCGGAGAAGTAAAGTAAGTGAGTGAATTCGTTTCAACTGAGTGTGGACTGTGGAAAGTAAATATTATTTCTGAATTTATTCTAACAATATTCTCGCCGGGCCATAGGTTATCTGATAAGTCTTTGATGTACAATGGGTGAAGGCTTTGATCCTTACTGCCAGTCAATGATTGAAGACGACCACTTCACTCTCCATAGACGGAACACTTGCCAGCTCTCCACCAGTATCAGCCAGAGAGGTTAATATATGAAACTTGCCACAAGTTCTGTTGGTAAAGAAGACTGGCGACGTTATTTCTGAATTTTTAGCAAATGAGTACTTGTGACTCATATAACACGGTTTTCAGCTGCCTGTCAACACGGGCAATAAGGAGATGGGGCTTAAACGGGTTTTTCAGCTACCCTCATCTAGTTGAAAGGTAAACGCCCAGCTCACAATTTCAGCGATTTCGGTTGCTGAAACTCCGGTAGTCGGTTTATTTTTTTAAAGGACATACAAAGAAAGGCGTTCAGATGAAGCGTGGTGGTTGTATTCCTTACAGGTGAGCTGCTAAAACCGCAGTTGGACTAAAATAAGTAATAGTAGAAGAACATCCGAAGCTCTTCATGGTTTCATTCATAACACATCAGTTCGGCGTTATTCCCATGATATATTCCACGCCACAGGGTGGGTCAAATCGTTCTGAGTCGTGTTTACGAAAACTATGTATAGGTGAAACCTTACTCCAACTGCAGTCTATCAGGCGAGAAAGTGTCATATTCGTGATACCAAGGAAGCCAAAATACAATGACCACGTTGCTTTGTGTTTCCTTGACCTTTTGATGAAGTAAAATCTACTATTGAAGTCAAGATTCTAACTAACATGTACGACACATGCACATCCACACCCGTCGGGCTTTACTGAAACTGTTACCGAAGCAGGTGCGAAGCAATTTGCAGTCACAAGGCAGTAGACGTAGTTAATGTCTTAAAATTGCGCAACACTTGTTTTACCTTCACCATCAAAAGCTTTTGGAACGTGTTACTCTAGATTTTCGGTGACAATCTTTGGTGTTAGTCACTGATGCAGTCGGTTCGAAATACTTTGATTAAACAACAAAATCAGAGGAAGACCACAGGCCAGGATTAAGCTTCCGTGAAGTTGGTTGAACTTTTCGGAGTGAACTCATAGCTGACTGGTCGGTGAATATGATGACATCCCCAAGACTCGTGCTCGATTTCGCTTACCGCCGGAGACTGAGTGAAGAAAATGCCCATATTTCCTCTGTTTCACCGAGTGAATAATGTGCATCACTAAGAGCTGAGCTCATCGGAAGGCAGACAGATTTTGGTTCCAAACCAAACTGATGGTAATTACGAGTAAACAATGGTGACTTCAATCTGCTCTCCTTCTGGTGACACTATTCATGCAGACAAGTTGTAGTCTTGTCACATCGTGAATGCAAGATAAAGTACTTGTTTTGCTTGAAACTCAGAAGACAACTTGTTGTCCACACTAGGTCAGTCAAGACTGCATATTCAAGATCAACGAGGCCGGATATTGGTCGGAATGGTGAGGCGATAACTAAAAGGCAAACAGGTGACAGGCAAATAATCTATTAGATATGAGACAGCATCGCAGGGTGTTATATTCCTCTCTCTTGTAGGCCAGGCGCAAAAGGACCAAATTGCTGCAATAAATGCTGAAATAACAGTAGTGCACTTTGTTCATCCCGTAAAACACACTGATGTCTTCCTGAATGGACCTTGGTAGATCTTCTATTGTCTGTTCTTTGGGGCCCAGTCATTCTTTCTGTCTTCGGGTAAGCACACCTTACCACTGTTCCAGGACACAATTCGATCATCAGCAAAGTGTAATTCACCACGTTTCCGAAAAGGAACGATTACTGTGGCTGGCTGCTGACGGATTTCATAGGTAACTCAGTATACACTGGATCACTCCCAGAACATGGAAGGTCATTTATGCATTGTTAAATTCTTTTTGCATTTCTAGCAAAGATTTAGGGGAAAGAAAACAGGTTTTACCCTTAATCCAAAGCTTTAAAACTGAAGATTGTTTAGCCGGAAATCTATATCTTTTCTTTGTCCGGGGTTGTCCGGTAGATAATCATAAGCCTATTTAGAAATATGTTGTTAATGTCAGGCTCAAATGGGTATACGCTACGCTTGCTGTTTACCATAACTTTCAACTTCACGTTTCATATGGAGAGATATTCAATGCATTATTATTCTTGATAAAATATTACCCAGAATTTAGATTAAAGCGCTTCAAAAATCTACACGTGGTTTTGCCTTTTTAAGGGCTAGTCTCTTGGGGACTGTCCAAAGTTTCCAATAATATCGTTTCCGGGACAGTGTCCTGAATCTAATGAAACACCTCTGTGGAATGTAAAAAAACGAACGGAAAACAGGCTTTATCGGCTTAAATAGAAATAGTTCCCTAATTTAATTTTCAACTCTTAATTTGATCCTTCGTGACTCAGGACACAGGCACCTCATAATGAGACCTCTCCAAGGAATAGTTAAGTTAGACAGGTCGTTATGGAAGGACGATTCCCGGTTCAGGAACAGCAAGCAATAACATGGTACTTATCACATGCTGGTCAGCTGGCTTCATTGCCGAAACAGGAGCACTTGAAACCGCAGTGCATTTTTTCGAACGTGTCTCAGTTTGGCTTTGTTGCCGACAGAGTAGAATTACAGGAAAAATGACAACATAGGCAGAGAAACAGAATCGAACGATATGTAACTACTTGTCGGTTACCGGTTTATTAATAAGTACAACAACATTAAAGCACTGTTTTTGCATACGAACGTGTTCATTTTTGGTCACCAGAAAAATCACTGGTTTATAAAGAAACCAGGAGGCATTCAGCTTATCAAATTAATTTAGGAGTGCATTTAAGCTGCATGTGTGTCGTCTCACAGTTGCCAATCCTTCAAAGAAGTACCGCCTTTGTGGGAAAATATTCAGGTGCTTGATGTCTCCATGCCAGAATAGTGTTGTACTTCTGTTTTGAGCGAATTTGTGGAGAAGAACAAAATGCATCGCATGAGAGTTTGCTAAGGAGATGAATATTGTTGCACTTCACATATTCGTACGTTGTATATTGTGTTTTTATCCCCTCATCAAGAGAGTTAATAAAGTGGAGTTCGACATTTGATGAATTACGTTGACTGACAAACTGTTCTTTGCTCCTTCAAAACTGCGGCATACTGTGTGTAAGTCACGGAGGCTTTCCAAATTCTAATTGAGGTGGCCTACCACTGATCGCAATTATTTACTTCTCTGGGCTTGTTAAACAAGTTACCAGTATGATGCCCTATATTATTCTCAAAGGTCCGACTTCAGTTGAGGATTTGTAAACAAAACAAAGTGGATAATAACTCTGGACTCCGTAACTCATATCAGTTGTTCCGCCAGGAGCATCCGTTGAGGACTGGCGGACTTGACTTCACCGAATACAACACTACTGTCCACAAGAATGGCTTGTCGGGGAGGCATTACTGCAGCGCGATTGTTTAACGACATTCTCGGTCCCGGGAAATACAAAATGAGTAGACATATTACACTATTTTTAAAATGGCATGTTTACCCTATAACGATGGAAATACTCCGTGTAAATGGTCAGCACTTACTAATTAACTACCAATTTTTACTGGTGGAACTGATTTGCACCGTCGGTAACCTACCCGGCGACATCAGTTTGCCATTCTGTACTTTCGAAAATAGAGTCGAGAAAACACGCACAAGTCAGGCTGCAGTAAAAACAAAGTAGCTGAATGAAAGGATGCAGCAAAACTGAGTAACTTGTTGCGTCAAACCCAATCGTTTTTACTCTCATAGAAACTTATCATCATGATTATTTTATTTCTCTGCGACGGCTCCTTGGCATGAGTGACACTAGTGAGGGGCCATTACCGCCTGTCGGACTTATGCTTTTGCGATTGCGTCACTTGTGACGCCAGAAGGTCTCAAGTGTTGCAGATACCAAGGACGTTGTTTTCCATGCGGGCATGTGATCTAAGGCGTCGTTGGTCCCAGAAGCGTTGCTGGTATTCGATAACTTCTACGAGATAAGTGCCTGTTTGTGCCGCATGCGTACTGGCCGTGGAAGACCTCTATCAAGACCAACTCTAGTGGCTTGGCCATTTGTGGCGTAGCCGATTAGGACGAATGTTTTATTCCGCGCATCTTTCAGAATGGCACAGTCTGCATGGTTGACAATGTGCTGCTTGCCGGAAGGAAAGTAAAAAGTTAGATGCATTTGGTACACTCCAAATTCCCGGACGACATATCGATTGTGCTCTCTGTGCTTGACTAGAAACGGTAAAAGCAATAGTAGGTAACAAGTGTACATAATCCTCGTGTTATTGGTTTCTTTTTGGAATGTTCGATTGCGTTTTTCAAGGTGTGGGCAGCTGAGGATACTTGCTTTGGGCTAACACCAAGTCCGTCCTCCATTCATTAGTCTCTTTTTTCACTTCAAGGTTTGAAGTATACGTAAACAACCTTTACAGCTGTATATCCTTCGGATCAATGTTATTTTTGTTCTCTCCGATGGAGCTGATTATCCTCGTGCATCGTCCTGGAAAATTCCACACGAAATATTTCGCATCTTCTGCGGAGTGGGAGTTGATTACAACAAACCTGCCCAAAAAACAGAAAAATTTTCTAAAAACACTTCGAAAGCAACGGCAATTTAGAGCTACTATTAACTGTCCGTTCAGTGTTAGTAATTAGGTCCATACTCTTTGAATGTACTCCGTTGCTGCATCTGTTATCTAATGACCTGAAAACCCAGATCTTTTCTTTAAACAACCGTGTGAATGAGGGTCACCGAATGCTTCCAATCACACACTCCTCTGAAAGTGTGAACAAAACAATGGCGAACAACTTTCTACCCAAAAAAATCAGTCTTGTTGTTAGAAAAATGATCAGGCAGAACGGTATCAAATTGCATTCATCAGATTTACCAGAACTGATGATTGCATTCTCAGCTTGTGTTTGCAGTTCTTGTTCAAATAGAGGATCCATCTGTGTCTAGATGGAAAACAAGCTTTCGTTCAGTCGGTGCTGGGTTTACCAGAAGAATGTTTGATGTGATTATTCCGAATCACCAATGATTTAGGAAGAAGCAGATATCTACAACAAAGGCATCGATTGCAGTGAGAATAAGGTCCATAAAATCAACAAATAATCAAGCTCCCTTTTTTCGTACGCAATTTTATCCATCTATGTAGCATTTCTCTACGTTTCAGCACAGATGAGCTCCACTCACAAGATGATATCTTTATCGAAAGCCGGATTTTATCCACGTAATCCGTCGGAAGAAGGCACTGTCGTGCGACCGATATGCATTGCCTGACACGAGCTTGCGAATGAGCATATACAGAAACGGGTGGTAAAGTTTAACAGTTTGTTCTGAAGATGTCGGGGCTGAACACAAAGTGGTGGTTGTGTAGGTCAAGACAATGCTTTAGCTAGTGCTTGTTACCAGGCTTTTTCGTCTACTATTGATCAGTCTCCTTGTAAGTTGGGTATAGAGAATTACCTATTTATTTGGTTACCATGAAAACACCAGGACAAGGGTATCTACGAAGGTAACGGACTTGAGACCCTTTGGTGCATTGGAAGGCACTAAAATTCTATCCTAATCTGTTAGCAGTCAAACGAAAGCTGTTCATTACGTAGAGCATCACCTTGAGAAAAAACATTTTTCAATGTCCAAACAAAAGGCAGCTTGAAAATGCAGTTAATTTTTCAGGTAATTCTGGCTCAGAAAGGCCGCCCCCTGTGCATAAATGAGTTCTGTATGATGCGAAAGAGTCACAGTTACAGTGTACCACATACATAGTGTGGATGATGGGACACCCTCTATGATGTCCGGATGAGTGCCAACACACAAGCATATATGAGAATTGTGTGCTTTTTCACGTATTGTTTCTGGTTTGGAGGGTCAAGCTGTTAGTATTTTTTCATTGTTAACCCACATCTATTTAGTACACATTGCACCATATTGTGTTTCATTTTATTAGATTCTGCCGTATCCTACTGTGATTTATTTGTTTGTGTTCTGTTCTACAAAATCGAATTTATTTTTATACACTGTAGGCGTGTGTGTACAAACGACCCAGCTGAACGCACCTGAGTGTCATGCTTACAGCGGTGCTCGAGGCTTTTCTTTGTAGCTCTCGTTGTTCGGACTATATCGAATAGTGGTTAACCTCATACACTTATCTAGGATGTCTTCCGAGTGATGCAGTCTACCGGACGCATCGAACGTTCGGATGTACCCACTTGAGTGGTCAGCTACGGGTCAACATCGGGTATGTCAATGACTTTAGAACTTCACCGTCTTGCAAGCCCTCTGAGCTTATTTATTCCGGTTTATACGAGGTATGCGGAGTTCATTTGGCTGCATGTGTCACGCAGAGGAAACCACTTTTGGCACAGCCCATTGTCCCATTTGGGTTCGTTTGACGAGACATGGCAATCCATAGACCGATATCGGCACATCATATATGGTATCGATTCGCCCATGATCCGATTAGTTAAACAACGCCCAATCACTGGGCTGTCAGTTCATCTGAAGTTGTTAAGCTAGAACAATGAATGTAGATTTTATCCAGTTACCCTTGTTAAAAGGTGTTTCCTCAGCATCTTGATGTTTTGTTTCCTAGACCTCTCCGTCCACGCTACAGTGACATATAAGATTGAAGAATTCTTGGAACTTGTTAACTTGGTCTTAGAAGCAAGATAGTCCGTAGGTCAGAGTGGTTTAAATTTTAAGTTTCCAGCGTTGTAAAAAGTCCTTTGCGGTAGGGTACCTTCGAACTGGTATGATCTCACTGAATTCCAATTTCTGTGACCGGAACCTATTATAAAGAGATGTGCATTGCTCTGGTATTCGTTCTGACTAAGCAACAAATGTCCTATTGACTGTTTGTATGGAATTAGATAAATTCTGGTCTATCGACCAGTTAAACATTGGAATCGCCTACCCCCTGAATTATCACATGGTTGTGTTCACGTGTTAAAAAGATTCACGCGCATAAGTGTGAGCTGCTGGTCAACGCAGCCCCAGTTTCACAAATGAAAAGTTCTAGTGGATACCTTACACGTTCGAACAGCCCGATTCAACTGAGAGGCAAAACACCAAGTTTGATGTCAGCCGCACAATTAAATTTTTAACGGAAACACAATTGTGGCTAGCTTCCGAAGCCTATGGCGCGCGTCGGATTTCGCAATCAACACCAACAGTAAACATCCAAAAGGGTGACTTGTTTGATGAAAACACTTTACTATCCATTTTAATGAAACTTCTTGCGTTCTCGCCCATATATAATCAACTGAACACTTGTTAATATGTAGATACGATAACCTCAAAGGCAGCAGAGAACATAGCAATAACGTATGGTTGGAAGAAATGAATCCCGTCAGTCTTTCGACAGCGATGCCCAGCATCGAGAAAGTCATTGCACATTCAAAGCTTGATTGCATCTTGTCTGTTTCAACATAGGTCACGTCCCAAACTTTCGCTGAATGATATTTGAATGAATATGACAGGGAATCCTAGTTGACGAACTGCATGACTCGCGAGTCAATGCACACGAACAAATGGTACCTCGCAAGTGGAAGCACCCTTTCGATTAGCTGTGTTAGCTTGATGGAGACTGTTGCTCTCTGAAATTCTGCTGCCGATTACCAAACTTGACTGCGACTGTTTGATATTTTTTGCCCAAACGTCGACAAGCAAAGTGACAGATATACTTCAGGACAATATCAAAGTGCCCTCGCCGAGGGAACGTCCGTATATGCATATCTTTCAGTCATGTGAACCATATAAATTCCGGCCTATGTAGCTAGGGTTAAGTGGGTACTGAAGTAGCATTGCCATTTCACTTCATAGGACAGCTTTCAGCTAGATGGATAGGATCGAAGAGATGAAGTAGTGCGAGTTATTTTGCGCAGACAGCTCCAAATTTCATATATCTCAGGGTAGACACCGGAAAGGAAAAAAGTATAAAAAGTAAGGTCCAGTATAATATAAGTGGAGACGGCCACAAATAGTAAAACATCTTATTGTCTCAAGTCGAGTGCATTCAGCTCAACCAAGCATTTTTCAGCGTATAGCTTGAGGGATGTGGACGTGTGCCCTCGTTTAGAATAGTAAAATTTCGAGCGTTTGTCTACCGCAAGTTGCTCTGATCATCAGTTCAGGAGGATTCTGATGGTATTTCACACTTCAACAAATACATTTTTGTTAATAAATCGATTTCACTCACGATGAGCTCAGAACGAAGTAAATATGTATCAAATTATCTAAACCCACCGGTAATTGTGACTGCACATTTCATCATCCTATGCTTTAGGTTATTATAGAATCTGGAGTAGAGATGCTCTGCGTTCCCTACATTGTCATTTGACTGTAAGGATGGTTGACTTCAACCTGAGCTAAGGGTTTGACAAGCTTTCGACCCCGCGTCTCTATTGTTTTAATAATTCTGATCATCGCACTTCGGGTGAAAGCCATCTATGTTGAACAAACTGTAAGTCGATATAGCTTACAATGTAATGCTTGCAAGCATTCAGTCTTTGAATTTGGAGATCGGAATTCCGTCTACTTGGGGAGGGGTGAATTCAGTTTTACCGCAGTCGGAAACGCCACCCAACGAATAACTATGTTGTTATTGCGTTGAAAAGTGCTCCTGAGTACAGTAAGTAAACTTAGCAGCTACCTCGATTCTGAGTGTAAAAATCTTTCAAAAACTTGCCCCCGAGAAGCACTGCTGGATGACTTTTCATACGTGCATGCATTGTGCAAATTCTTGAAACCAGAATTTCGGCATTTATCATCGTTTTTACACCTCTCTAAGCTTTAGTTTTTGTTTGCTTGAAAGCATTAATTTACTGTCCATTTGAGAGCTATTCAATCTTGGCTCATTGAAATCTATCTCCATTTGTTTTGTCTGATCTGGATATGTGAAAGAGTAACTTAGGGACAGCGAACCCAGTCTGCTGCTTCATATCCATACACCAAATATTGTGTATCATGATCGCTATTTAAAATGGCTTCGACTAGATGGCTCTTTGGTCTGCTAGAATCTTAAGAGAAGAAACCGTAAGTATATGCTATAAGTTGCACAAGATTTGACGAATCTCTCAAAGAGCTTAAACATTTGGACACCATTTGTTTCCGCACCGTCCCCTCCAAAGTGCTCCCGATGGAGTCAGAAGACATTAAGCCCTGGGAGTTACTGATTTATAGTAAAAATGTTAGTGACCACATGGAAAATATGCCACACGAAACTACCCAACGTTTAGATCCATGCGGATGGGCTTTCTCGGGGAACACATGACGGATAGTAAAAACATTACCAAGGCAGTTAGCCGAAAGCAGACCATCCCCTGGACGAATAGGTCGCCATAGGTGAAGTCTAAACCGATAGGTTGTCCATAATATTGTCAAAGTGGCTTTTGAAGGAACAAAGTGAAGGGGGGATGCAGCTCCGTTCCAAGCCTATAGATATTTACTCAGCATTGTTTCCATCCATGTGCAAGAATGTTGAGTCCTCACTTTCATTCTTTTCTGTAGTAAAGTATGTACGAAGATGGACGCTACCAAAGCTGTCTAGCGACTAATCCAAGCCAACATTTTTGTGAACTGCATACATTACATCACCTAGGTAAAGCTAGTAGTTTTGCAAGCAACCGATACATCTTTGCAGTTTTTCTCTTCGTAGCGTTGGCTCGGACACACAAGAGATCAGGCGGAGAATCCACTACCGCACCGTCGGTTTGTCTACGTATCATCATCATCATCTTGATCATCATTATCCATCAACGTCATCATCATCATCGTCATCATTATCAATGACCTAACACCCGTGTTCAAAGCTGATGATCCGCCGCCGTACAAACACGATTTATTTGAAAGTCTTACTGTGAAGGAAAGAAGAAAAGTGGACAGGCAATGGAATTAATGCGGGCTTACTACAACCATTCCGAGGTATATACACCTCCAGACACCCCTACAGGTAATCTGGATAGAAACTGACAACAAGAACGCCATTGACGCCGATCAACAGCGATATCTTTCACCGAGGCGCAATGGGAACCACGCGTTCCCAATTCTAGAAAACGAGCAGCACAGACAGCACCCAAACGTCTCGTAATATCTTTTATAACACTCTGACAAGTAAAGGGATTGCCACCTCTGACCATCTTTCACTATAAACTAAGCGTGGAAAACAGTACTCTCCTTCAAAAAAGATGGTTTGGTACGTGCAAAATATGGCCCAATCAAAGCAGTTTCTGGTGTTGGGTACATTTTCCGATCGAAGAATTAATACTACCTCCAAGATAAGGAAAACGCTGCACAAGTTTGAGTACCTCTTCATGGATTGTAAGTGGGGTGTTCAGTAACTGCGCCTCTTCATGGATTGTAAGTGGAGTGTTCAGTAACTGCAGGTCCATGATCATGACCTTAGAATTTGTGGGTGGGAAGCGCTTGCCAGATGACGGTATGACTTTGATGAACTCACTTTAAAGCGCATTCATCTTCTTCTGGTCTTCGAAGGCAGGAATAACGTTTTCATATTCCAGATCGTCAACAGCTATTTGAACGTCATGGTTTTGTGACCTTCCAGCCTTCATCTCATTAGCTCGTCGCTCACAAAATTAAATAAGAATGGAGAGAGGTTGAGCGCCTTGACGGATATCATTTTATGTACGGAAGCCCTTGGAGAGCTCTCTGTATGCTCTCACATACCAGAGTGTGAGAATGCAAATAACTCATGATATTCGCAGACTTATAGGGCATTCATTGATAGGTAAGCCTGTTAAGGAGAACAAACAGGTCAAGTAGGTCGAACTGCCTTCTAGAGATACGTCTGTACTATAACACCTGACGGATTGTGAAGAGTTGGTGAACCCAACACCTAGCAGCCCAGATTTCCGCTTGATGCTTTCGAGGCACCATAAAGTGACGCCAAGAATCTCGTTACGTCCTGGTTCAAGCTAATTCTTCTGTGGTCATCCCAACCACAAGGAGCCTCTTTTTTGCAAATGGGCATTATCACCTATTCTCCCCAGTTGTCTAGGAGATTCAGTTCAGGTATCTCTGTTCTGGCGGGCACAATTGATGAGTGAACCGGACTGGAGCTCGCCTCATGTAGAAGAACCAACCAGTTCGTCAAGATATTGTACTATTTTGTATCTGCAGTCATCACACTCTAGTGGGTCGTTGTTTGTTTACGTTTTAGAGCAGGTGTGGAAGACAACTGCTTACGCATCTTTCACTATAAACTAAGCGTGGAAAACAGTACTCTCCTTCAAAAAAGATGGTTTGGTACGTGCAAAATATGGCCCAATCAAAGCAGTTTCTGGTGTTGGGTACATTTTCCGATCGAAGAATTAATACTACCTCCAAGATAAGGAAAACGCTGCACAAGTTTGAGTGCCTCTTCATGGATTGTAAGTGGAGTGTTCAGTAACTGCAGGTCCATGATCATGACCTTAGAATTTGTGGGTGGGAAGCGCTTGCCAGATGACGGTATGACTTTGATGAACTCACTTTAAAGCGCATTCATCTTCTTCTGGTCTTCGAAGGCAGGAATAACGTTTTCATATTCCAGATCGTCAACAGCTATTTGAACGTCATGGTTTTGTGACCTTCCAGCCTTCATCTCATTAGCTCGTCGCTCACAAAATTAAATAAGAATGGAGAGAGGTTGAGCGCCTTGACGGATATCATTTTATGTACGGAAGCCCTTGGAGAGCTCTCTGTATGCTCTCACATACCAGAGTGTGAGAATGCAAATAACTCATGATATTCGCAGACTTATAGGGCATTCATTGATAGGTAAGCCTGTTAAGGAGAACAAACAGGTCAAGTAGGTCGAACTGCCTTCTAGAGATACGTCTGTACTATAACACCTGACGGATTGTGAAGAGTTGGTGAACCCAACACCTAGCAGCCCAGATTTCCGCTTGATGCTTTCGAGGCACCATAAAGTGACGCCAAGAATCTCGTTACGTCCTGGTTCAAGCTAATTCTTCTGTGGTCATCCCAACCACAAGGAGCCTCTTTTTTGCAAATGGGCACTACCACCGATTCTCCCCAGTTGTCTAGGAGATTCAGTTCAGGTATCTCTGTTCTGGCGGGCACAATTGATGAGTGAACCGGACTGGAGCTCGCCTCATGTAGAAGAACCAACCAGTTCGTCAAGATATTGTACTATTTTGTATCTGCAGTCATCACACTCTAGTGGGTCGTTGTTTGTTTACGTTTTAGAGCAGGAATGGAAGACCACTGCTTACGCGAATGTGGTTTGAACAAATGTACACCTTATCACAGGATACCGACCAAGATTTGGATGGCAACTGAAAAGTGTAGACATATGGGTTCTGGAAAGTAAGTTATTGGTATTAAAACTTTCAAGGAAACATTTCAGTCAGATTTCCGGCCAGGTTTCACTTTAGAATAAGACTTTGATTATTTTCATAAAAGAAACTACTCACAAGGTTGCTGAAAACTCTTCGACAGCCCACAAACGGTTTCGCCCTTCTTGGGGCTCATCAGGTGATTAACTAGATGCTGCTCCCAGTCAACTGATGGGCAAAAAAAACACTTAAGATTCCACGATGGTAGCTGATCCACACATTATTTTGGATTGCACGTGAGACCAAACTGAATTTCAGCTAACAATCTCGCTTGTGATATTGTTCAATTAAATGTGCTGCACAAAGACCACCTCATTTTTCAGTTGGTATTACATGTGAGATATCAGAGCATATTCTCCTGAATGAATACTACTCATAAGACTGTTCAACAACCCATTACCCAATTTGCCCATGTTGGTGCTCATCAGGTAGGCACAGTCCGAGAGTTTCCGTCAACCTTATGATTTACTTAAATTTGGCCAACTTTTAGTTTTATTTCGAGGTATAGAAAGTTGGCAGTAAATGGAGTGTATCATACTTTTTTTCTTTTTTGTCGGCTTACTCTGATGCCTAATCCTTTCCAGTGTCATAAATATATATATATATATACATATATATACAAATCAAAATTTCCACATTTGCCTGGCATTTTCGTCGTAAGATTCGGCGGTTGAAATCGCAAACCAAACCTATGTAATGTACTACTCATAAGGTTGCTGAAAATCCATCGACAGCCCACGACCGGTTTCGCCCTTTTTGGGGCTCATTAGGTAGGCGCAGTCCCCCGGGTTTCCATCAACCTTATGTTCTACTCGAAACCTAATTGCACGAAATGAACGAATATACACTCTCGATTGTGATGTCGACGGATTTCCAGCAACCTTATGAGTAGTACGTTACAATACAAATATATACATGTATCGCGATATTTCAAATATCGTAGCGACTGAAACATGAGGCGGCCTGGTGCAGCACATTCACTTGCCTGAGAACATCATAATAAAAGAGAGATTCAGCTGGGTTCCAGGTGAGTCTCTCGAAAAACCAAATTCGTTAGTAGATGAGTGTAAATTCACCAAATCTATGTAACTTTTGAGCGATTGAAGATCTGCAGAAGATCACAGTGGAATTTTACTTGAGAAGGAGAACCCAAGATTTGAATAGCTTGCGCTTCTACAGACTTCTGGATTACACAATCAAACACTGCCATTCACGTAA
This sequence comes from Opisthorchis viverrini, assembly GCF_000715545.1. NCBI lineage: Eukaryota > Metazoa > Platyhelminthes > Trematoda > Opisthorchiida > Opisthorchiidae > Opisthorchis > Opisthorchis viverrini. The sequence goes on along the minus strand of NW_008751672.1, from coordinate 2,107,831 downwards.
TTCTCATGTGCGTCAGACCAGAACCTTTCAAGTGACTTACAGGGAAACGTGAATGATCTCATCAGTGAATCACAATACTCAAGCACCAAATTACAATATTTTTTGAAGAAAAAAAACTGAAAAATGTAATAGGAATTGGGGAGGAGAATAATGGTATCATTTTCTGTGAGTCCGGGCTATGAATCTCGGTTCTGCCAACACAGTTGTCACTGATCTTCCTAGTTTATTCCTAGAGAAGAGGAACACTTGCGAATAGTTTAAGCTGCGGTGAACCAAATAGCTGAAGAGATCGTCTGTAGGATCCAAACTGAAGGGTTTGTCGCAGAGTCTGTAATGTGGATCTTACGTTAAATCGCTTTAGCAGATATCCCTGATGATTTATGGGTGGGTACTAGAAGGTACTTTGTCTTCTGTGAAAAGCCCGAGCCGAAACAACATTCAAACTAAAAAAACACTGTTTTTGATCGCGCCAATTTCATAATGAAAGAGGGAGGCCATAGCGAATTCGTACATTTTTGTCACTTAACTGCCAAATGCATGGGTCTATAGAAACGCGATGTGCATCGATTAGTTCTGGGCTACACTGGTGATCATCCAAACTGCCACAGAGGTTCACTGATACACTCCTCAAGCTAATTGAAGTAGTTTTCCACACACCAGAATCTCAGAAGCTGTTTGAATACCTGTGAGAGAATAGAGTCCTTATAAACTGGCAAACCAAAGACAAGTGAAAGGATTCCTGCGATTCTTGTAAGAGAGCTACGATTATATGATAAGTCAGTGGCCTAATGATATGCGAACGCACTTCAAAGGGCATAGTCAAAATCAAAGAGTAAAACCTAGGAAGAAAGAGAAGATTACTGTTATTCATAGATTTAAATTCAAGGATACTGACAATAACTACCCCGAAAAGACGGAGGAAACCTATCAGCAGGAGTCTCTGGAAATAGAATAGCCACTGGGATGCACTGCCAACTTTAGCCCGTCTGTATACATGAAAGCCGGGAAACTCAAAAAGCTAAACGAAACAATGTAAATTTATTTGATGAAGCAAGAAAAACGAAGGGACACAAAGTTATGGAGTAACTTATGAGTAAAACAATGAACAAGCGACCCTCTCTGTCAAGATATTCGATGGAACCAGCCCACTATTCATACAAGCAGTATACGAACAGACTAGTACAAAGGTTGAGACGTCTTAATTCAAGGTACGAGATAATTAAGCGAGAATGCACAACAGTTAACAAGTGAACGGAACAAAGATCGGCCGACGAAACAAGCTGAAAATGCGAACAAATTAGATAAGAGTTGTGCAAATCGACCAGCCAGGCGAAGTTAGACGAATAACATAGCAAAGGGTTACAATCCCACAAAGATTATTGAAAACCCAGTCAGAAGGGGGTAGGATGAACAAAACGGAAGTTATCTGATGTACCAGTTGAAAGCGAGACTAGCAGAACAAAACGGAATGTAGATAATGAACGGACCAATCAGTCTATGAATGGGATAGTCAAACACTTTACAGCTTAAATGTTTCTCAGAGAAATTATATAAGAGCTGGCGAGAACTGAGTAACTGCTCACCCGACAGCACACTGAAGAGTCCCTCCAAATGCTGTCGGAACATTTAAAAGCGAATTGCTGAGCTCAGGGAAAACGTCAAAAGCCGAAATATTCAACTAATACTCCCCCCACGTGACTGGTAAACCAACTTGCCGAAATTACCCCTTCTGCGTAATTGAAATGGTGATCTCCCTGGCCAACATTAATGTTACCATAGGTCTCTTTCTCCTCATATTCTCTTTGACAGAGTTTCTTAAGTATCCGTCGTTAATAACGGTTATGTCTCAGCTCAGGTCTCTGTCTGAACCTTCTAATCCGGCGTTCTCGTCAAAAAAATAAAACACAATTGAACACAAAAACCAGGTCAAAAACAGACTTGTAGCATGTCTTATATAAACTGTATGGGACAACAACATTCTGGAAATTCATACGCCTTCTGGACGCGACATTGGTAACTGGCATTCGGAAGATACAGCATTGATAGGCTGTTGGGTTCACCCCTCCAGCCAATCAAAGCTCACCTTGATGTTGGACCGGCAAGTCGCTTGCGGGATCGGATTCTTGGCCGTAGCAGTGACCAAGCGCGAGCAGTAAAGCGGTTTCGGTGCGATATTCCGCCTAACACCGCCATTCCGTGACAATCAATAAGACTGGTGTTCTCCGTGATCACTCAGTTCCGCTGTGCTGAGTTTTCCTTCTGCTCTCTAGAACAGACATGAAGCCCAGCACATTTCCGACCCGTGGAGGGGTTATCACAGTAGTCAAGTAATTGTTTCGTATGCATAAGTAAGTAGTAGTTAGGACATACGTTTCGGATGCTTTATTGTTTACATTTGTATTTATTTATTGATTACTTCTCATTCTTGTTAGTCCTGTGGACCCGTGAGTTCAAGAAAGGTCGTCTGCAGTGTTTCTTCATCCTAGGTGTAAAGTTGATGTTTATGAGCTTGGTTTCGACCTCTTTGCTCGTCTTTTCATTGAATTTTCTCTGAAAAAGATGGCTTTGTTATTCATCTATTGGATCGAAAGCCTTGAGTCCTAATGAAGTGCGCTGCATTTTCCGGTTTGCAGCTTCTACCATTGGTGATCCCTTTGATCTGTTGGTATATTCATCAACCAGACTCGAAGCATATGATCGTGAATATGTCCAAAAGTTTCCGTAGGCTTCCTGGTATCACGGTTCCTACTCTGTTGGGATTATTTTTCAGTAAAGTTACTCTAGATAGCTTGTGATTAATCGCAGTCCGCTAGATCCGATTCTCGTGGGCTTTTCTGGAAGTAAGTCAACGATAATGATGGCACTAATTTAACCTACCGAATGATCCACACTTTACTTCCTCTGCATGNATATATATATATATTCTCAAACACATTTTCCTTTAATTTCCACTTTATCTCGTGACCAAAACCCAATAGCTATCTAAATTTCTTTGATTTCAATAGATGGGTTTGAAGGACAGTGGAAATAGGCACAAAGTTTATCAAAAACACGGGGCCAAGCATCACCCTCACTTCACTTGTCTAAGCACATTAAAAGCGGCCCACAGAAGCAGGTTTAGGTGAAATGCATCAGAAGAGGAGTTACGAAAAATACACACTGAATGTGACACTTACGTTTACGCTTACACTAGTGGTCCCGAAAATAAAGACTTAGGCCACACTTCACTTTGGAAAACCTACAAACAACATGCTTATGTTAGAGGAAGATTTGTTTGATGCGGTAGTCACCAGTGGTCTTAAAAATATTCTGTATCTCATATGTACATTATTTTGTGCTTTTTTCAGTTCTATTTCTGTCAGTGAGTTCCAGCCTTTAGAAACATTATTCCCGGAGTGATAACTACAGTTTTGTTGGAATTAACTTGAGTAAAACTACTAGCTTGCTTCGAAGTAGATGCAGTTACATCAAAAGTTTCTGTTTTTTTTTGAAAACTCATCAGCCGTTCACACAGATTTGTCTCCAATGCACACGGATTGTCGCGCTAACGATAATGTTGAAAAGCGCAAGCTCTCCCACTAAGAAGCAAGTTTAACTTATTCGACATTGTAGATAATCTACGTAGATAGGCACTTGATATTGGTTAATTAGAAACCTCTCACAATTACAACTTTACTGTGTTCACAATGTCACTTCAAACCTGCCACGCCCCAACGTACCTGGCCCACACAGATTTGTCTCCAATGCACACGGATTGTCGCGCTAACGATAATGTTGAAAAGCGCAAGCTCTCCCACTAAGAAGCAAGTTTAACTTATTCGACATTGTAGATAATCTACGTAGATAGGCACTTGATATTGGTTAATTAGAAACCTCTCACAATTACAACTTTACTGTGTTCACAATGTCACTTCAAACCTGCCACGCCCCAACGTACCTGGCCACTGTTTCACCACAAACAAAGAACTAGGTTGAATTTAGTCCATGTATTTTCTGGTTGGTTCGGTCGGAGAGTGGGTAATTCAGAAAATAGTGGTTCTTTCGGTATTCGCACCACTGTAGGGGATACTGGATGTTATCAATGCCTAGAAGAACTCCCAAGCTTCACTGTTTACTACGCACCACGAGATTTTCGTTCACAGTATAGCTCACTCACATTAAACATTATATCTATCAGGGAGGTCAGATTCCTGAAAGTAACCTCAGAACGCCCGGAACCTACTGCTCCACCAAAAACTCAACAGGAAAGCCGGCAAGCATCCAGGCCAGTCAGTTATCCAATCAATTCAGCAAAACCTGATGAGTGTCCTTGCACGCCACAGAAGCACGACCGAATGTGATCAGCGTTCAGGCTTTTCATAGAGGCACGATCGATGTTGATAGGTGTTCATTAATGCCTATCGAACAGCCTGGATCAATGTCAGAAAGTCCCCTTTAAATAGCGTGGGACCGTTGTAACTTTTGCTCCCGCACTCGCACGATTTCACGCTCTCGCACTCGTTTGTTCGGAATATAGCGGTTCCCTTCTGTGATTCTTTTTCTCTGGCATTAGGCACTGGAGCGGGTCAGCAGCAGATACCACAGATTGATGAATCAGCAGATATCCCATGATGTTTTTGAGATGGCTTCATCTAACACCTTCGTTGCAAGACTGAATCGATCCGAAGAAAAAAATATGGACTTTATTTATCACTGTCAGGAATGGATCAATTTAGTCACCATTACGTTCCAGAGGAGACAGCAAACAGGTCCATTATTTAGTCACACCTTGTTACGTAATTAACATAGGTGACCTTGGTTCATTGACGTTATGTAACCAATCAATGGTTCTGTAACCATAGCAACCACGCAACAAACACTCAGCAAGATCTATATCAGTACGTCACTATGGATGATGTTCAGTCAACAGCGAAAATGGTGACATGTTTCAAACATTCATTTATTGTTCCCAAAACCATATGGGGGTCGGTTAGCAGGCCGAAACCGGGCAGACACCACGTGATGGCTTAACCGCTGATGTGACTGGATACGCGGCTGAATATTCGTTTGCGCAGGCCCATTTTCAAGGTGGCTTCATAGAGAACCATTCGCGTACACACTGGTAACCGTCAAATGCAGTGTCCGGTTAAGATTGCAGAAATGAATACGTTCAGCTCGTGAATCCCACAAACCAAGACGAGCTCACGGCAATACGGGTGAATTTTGCTTCGTTCAGTGTTCATCTTTCGTAAGTTAGGTTGGATTTGACCGTTGAAGACTGGCCTGTACGACTCTTTTTTGCTGTAATTAAGAATGGGCACAAAAATTGACCACACGAACAAGGGGTTTCTGACGATGAATAAGCCGCATTTAACTGAAACCAGAAGTGATGGCTGATAGCGCACGAGGGCCACTAACATAACACGACTGTAAGAACAGACAGTAAAAGCTCATAAATCTGTCCCAGTTGAAATGGAGATAAAAGTTATGTATGCCGCTGACACGTTCCCATGTGTTGAGGAAACGCCCTGGAGTACAGATTTACCCACCTGAGTTTGGGATGACAAAAGTTGACTTGTGGTGATTCATGGTTTCCGTTATAATTACACAACCGTACAAAAACACCATCACTAGTCACCCAACAAAACTGTAAGTGAGCCATCTAGCGGACTAAACTTATTCCTGTATTAGAAGAAAGTAGATTTACTGAATACAGCAGTGCTAGGTAATTTATCCCTTAAGCGCTCACGTAGGTTTAATCGACAGTCAGGTGGTTAGCGCCTCCGTTTAAATCCTAAAAAATCTAAATATAACACTGGTGGTGATTTCGTCAGCCGCGGTTCATGTGCTAAACCATCACTCCACACATTACTCGTTTTCTTCGGCGGGCGTTCTGGAATGTGGAATGTGAACACACGTACACAAAACCCAAACGGAAAGACAGCGGCATATCGTCAGCTGTACAAATGTTGTAAACATTTTGCACACTGGTTACAACTGTCACAGGTATGTTCGGTGATGATCTGGCAAAGTAGGGGTTGATAACTGTCTACTAAAAGCAGCAGATGATATCTTTGACGCGTGAATCTAAGAGGCAGTAGACTTTTCATCTGAACTGGGGATCGATCGAAGGCACTGAAAGCAGCACCTTGGGCGCGTGACCGGACTACATTTTTCGGTATTTCTAACTACTGATGTGTTTTGCTTCGGGGTCCTGATCCAGGAAGACATCATTGAAAGTCGAATTTGAGTTTTCAGGCAATACATCTACTTTGCTATCAAGACAATTTTTCACCTTCTCTCGCTTCATTCCACCCTCTGCATGAATGTGCGCATAGAGCACTCTGAGGGAATCGATCGACTGGTGCACGAAGTACGTGACCAAACCCGTGGTCAAAACTGAAATTTTTTAACGTCATGGCAGGCAGCACCAAGAATATCGACCAACACCACATACGGGGTGCGCCGCAGCATCGTGAACTTGATCCTTGACAGATGAACTTGTTACGTCCATACCATATGAGACATATCCTTGCCCGGATATCAACACTTGTTTCGTTAGACCGCCAGCCAAGTAGATAAATTTGTTCACCAGCTCAATCGCCTCATCCGCAAGCGAGTTTCGAGTTTGATCCCAACCAGATTGCAGCAGCATCTTAGATGCAGGAAGTGTGAATCGCATGGCAAACCATGAGACAAGATCAGATAGGCTGTTTAATATTCCTTTCGTTTCGATACGGTTGAATCCAAGAATAGTTATGTTGCTTGCGTACTCTACATGCGCGAGTAAACGCCCACGGGGCATTTCGACCCCGCAGAGATTGGAGGCTGGTAGTGAGTCTTCCATGACAACATTGGTGAGGAAGGAGGACAGTCCTGCATGGGAACACAGAATACAGTTAAGTTTGGTCCTGGCACGATCACGGAATTTGGCGTGAGTTATTTTAACTGGAAAAAATACGGCACTTATAGCTGAAAATAGTGTTCAGCTCTTATCCCTTGCCTTAGATCATATGGTTAACCATATTAACAAAAGTGTGGATTTTTTCTGCTCGAAACTCGAAACAATCAAGAGATTCATATTTTTCTTATGAGATAACTTGGGAAAATAAAATCCATGAATGAATGGCGCAAACAGCTAGAGGAAAACGCCCACCGTGGTCAGCTGTTGAAAGTAGCATGCTAGCTTACAGCCAAAAGATCACCAGGCACACGATGACCTTAGACGGCTTCAGTTGCGAAAACGGTTGACCAGATTCATGACGTGATTCTGGCAGATTGTCAGATAACCTGAAAAGATACTGATTTCCTAGTCGATGGACACCTGTCTACGCAACAGCTGTCGGTCAAATGGGTGCTCAAAGGTGGGAACGGTGACGAGAAACGACAGCCAGTGAACATATTTCAGATCGATTTTGTGGCATTTCCAGCTAGATACTGCCAATTTCTCAGGACTATCAAGTCATTTTGACGAAGTGCGCTTACACTACAACTGCCGATGTGATTGTGGTACTCAAGCTCTCCAAACAAGACTAGGTTTACGCTCTTCAAAACAACGCATCTGCTCACAAAACCCGTAGAACCAAGAAATATTTGATAGACTGGGGATGTCTGCGTAAACCATTCATCATGCTCATCTGACTTCACTTCATCTGCTTGAAACAATATAAACTTTTAGTAATACACAGCTGTTTGTGTCGGCGGAGCAGTATCTAGACAAAACATCGGAATTTTTTCGAAGAAGTACCGAAACTACGAGCGATATTTATTAAGTGTGTTGAACCGCGTGATGAGTATGTGGAATAACCTATAAGTTTCATCATTCTGGCTTATCTCCTTCCAGGAGATGGAAGTATAGTGTAGTATGGTGTTAAAGAAAGGCCAGGAATTTATGAGAGGATACCACATAAACTACCATTGTGTCCGAAAATCAACAGCGCCAGAGGAGGCCTTCAAGTCATGGGATTTCAACTCGCTGGTTGCGCTGTTTTGGAAGTTGACAGAGTAACTGGTTGTTTTATGTATCTTCCCACAATGCAACATCCACTATGTCTTCTGTCAACCCCCTGAAGACCACTGAGTATGTTATATGCTACAGCTTCCTGAAATATGTCGCAATGGCTTCTACACAGTTCGCGCGTATCAAGTGTGAGAATAGTGATGGTAGTTTTTTTCATAAAGGAAACTACTCACAAGGTTGCTGAAAACTCTTCGACCTGTGTGCAGCACATTTAGCTGGAGGACATCATAAACGAGAGATTCAATTGAGTCTCCCGTGAAAACCAAATTGATTTGGAAATGCGTGTATTTATAGAAACGTGATGGTAGTTGTCATCATAAACATTCAATTGAGTCTCCCGTGAAAACCAAATTGATTTGGAAATGCGTGTATTTATAGAAACGTGATGGTAGTTGTTTTCCTTTACTCCACTTAGCACTAGCAGGTTTTGTTAGGTGGGCTCTCAGAGCTTTACCGCCTTTCCTAAAGGGAAATCCAAACCTGATACCCTTCGTGCTTCAAGAGAGATTTTAGCACTGCATTTTCTCTGAAGGGCAATTAAGGCCAGTATTCCATTCAATTTTGTGCACTGTGTCTAACAACTATGTTGAACAAAGCCACCAAAACTGGTTATTCAGTGATCCAATAGATGGTTTCGTGAATATCGTTTCACCGACTGTTGCCCTCCATCACCAGCCAGGGGAATTCAGCCACACATTGCATGGCTATTTCTCCATCTCCAAACCATTGGCGATGCTCTGGAGCTCTTGGTCTTTCATTACCTGTCGACTTGCTAGTCGGCAGACAGTGACTCGGAGATAATTGTTTTACGTAAATGTGGAGTGCTGTGTGAGGGATGAATTCCACCCATTTCTAGTTTGATGGGAGAAAACAAGTCATTATAGGTTCGCCCATATCGCTCACAGAATACAGTGGAGGTCTGTGTGGGTGAGATATCTAAAACCAGCTGAGTGCTGCTTCATAGCTGCCCACATACAAATAAACAAACGAGGTTATATCAAAAGTACGAAGTTTTTTCACCATGTCAGACATCTCTACACATCCCATTCTACTTGAAAGCTACGGGCATTTGTTTGGTGCTCCGTTTGGTATCCCAGCAATCCTGTGGTTATTCACTATCAAATCACTGCAAGGTACGATAAACGCTGGGAGCGCTATCTGGTTTTGTTGATTGCCCCCATCATACAAAATACGCTTGTGCTTAAAAATAGTCACTGAAAGCACCTGGTCATTAAGTTGCAGTCATTTTTGATATAGTATGCAAAGTCTTCTAAAGCGCTTTGTCACTTGCCATAGGGCTTGCCATACTATTCCGATTGCTCCACTATGCTCATTGGTGGCTACGCATAAGGCTCACCTGACGGGATAACTCCGATGTATCAGACAGCTGAAGTTATTTGGTTATGAGTACAAGGTTTCTGATTGTGGCTGGACTTCATAGATGAGAACTTAACCTGAAGTGAGCAAAACTTTATTGTGTTTGAGTCAGTCAACTGATAGCACATGAACTCCTGTTGACCGTGATGTACAGGGAGAAATATTTTACGCCAAAATGAGCATTTTGATGGGGTCTGTTTGACGGAAAATATCAGTCAACGGTTTCCTGGTGAATCATTCCTGGTAAACTAGCAGCGCAGCGCATCACAGAGGCCAATGCGAAGCGGAATCACTGTAGTTTTTAGAACCAAATAAGAAGTACCACAAACTTGAAGGATTTTTGTTTTGAGGAGCGGGCGCGTCCGGCAAGTTCTGTGAATTTCCCTACTCACTACAGAGACTAGGGGTCAATGGAGCGTATCTTAGCGAACTATGAATGGAAGAAATTAGTGCTTCAGGATAAAACGTACGACTCATGATTTCTAGATGATCGGGTCAGCCACTCCCAATGTTTCCCTTTTTTAATGTTCTGCTGTGTAGTCCTCCACTTCTGTTGCTTACATTCGCACCTTTACAGTCATGTTGTCAAAAATAAACGACAACTAATTTGTCCAGTCCAACAAAAGTTGACGCACTGGTGCATTCAGTGCCCACAAAATTTCAAGTACCCGCATTCAACCACAGATGGCAGGGGTAGTGTTCGCAGGTTGAATCCAAACACTGCTTTATTCCATTGGAGCAAAAATTGAACCAAACGCGGATGAAAGCGCAACTCAGAATTGATTAGTGAACTACAGTAACCACACTGACGCTTTATCTCATAAAGAAATATCATCCATGAGGAAACTGGGCAGACCGTAGCGTCTCCGCAGATCACATGTTTTAGGGATCTATCAACCAGCCAGAAAAGTGGATTCCCTTAAACTAAGCTGTAATTTGTATCTGTGAGGAGAGGAAAGCTCTTTAATGGATTTTCAACCAGTCTTAATGATTTAACAACGGGTTACTTGCTTGCTTACTTCTCTGTGACTTCTTTCCAGAGGAGAATAACTTGGCTCCACGAATATTCCACGTTCCTGTTGCTGTTGAGGCGTGATCGGCAGCAAGGTCCAAACACAGCGCCTCTCACTTTTAGTTCCATTGCTTGATACTCACAGAAAACTGACTTCGTGGTAAGATAATGAGGTATTTAGTTCGTGCAGCTGAATCCTCAGCTGAATGTAATGGTAGGCGTCAAACTTGTTCTCACCGAGAATTAAGTGACAATGATAACCGTTTTGGGACGTAGTTTCAAATGGACGATTTTGCACGAGTGGTGAGGTCTAGACGAATATTTCGAAACGAACGCATACGGGGTAAAATGCCAGACACTATTTGTGCAAACAAACCGAAGTCAATCATGAATACCTGACCATTCTAGTGCTAATTTGCAAGCTGATTTAAGGCGACTGTGGAAAACATTTTTTGATCGTTCGTTGTCGGTCGGACTTTGGTGCGGTCTACCGCGTCACGTGACTGTGTGCACTTCATTGTGATGGATGATCACGCGTGTGAGTGTCATTAGTATGTGCTTGTGCAGGAGCACCAATGATAGAAGAGCGAGCAGTTTTGTGCGCGTGTCTCCATTGTGCAATCAAAAATACGGAATGACGTAAAGGCTGTGGCCACGTGAAGTGGAGGCATGTTGAAATGTTGTAATCAGCCATATGATACGTGGACTGTGACGCACAACAGAGAGTGGTTGGGGATTGACGTCTTGTGTGTAAAATGACAAACACGTATGCACGTAGATTTTACGTGAAGATAAAACATTTAAACTAGTCAAGCAAGCCGCACTTTCGATAGTCTCGTGATAAAAAATGTGGGAAGTTTTTGTACTTAATCACGTTTATTTTGTACGATACTAATGACATTGGTGGTTGACCAAATGGTCGTTGATCTGTTCACCAAGTTCCAATACCTCGACACATTGACAATAGTACTGACAGTTGTCTGTTTCATTCAACTGTAGTGTGTTTGGCTGCTGGAGTGCTCCTACAACTGGTCTGTTCTATTACAGAGAGGAAACGACTTTGTTTGAGCCTGTCTTTCTTAAGAGACACTGCTGGTGGGCTAATAAATACCCAAAGGACAAGAATACTACCGGACCAGGGTCACACGTCAGGGATGCGGAAGATGACTGCTGATGGGTACAATTTGCTGGGCTCATCAGACTGTAACAAACTTCCCTTCAATTTAGTACCGGTCACAGAAATGGTACTTAGAAGGTAAAATTCTAGGCCCAAGGGCCAGTCAGGAGAATAGCAATTAAGTCCGACGGATGTGATAATACCTACTATTATCGATCCGCGGCAGCACATCGTCCGCGATCGGAACTACTTTGCAAAAACTTGCACATCGTAATCATCAGAGTGTTACTGAACTAAACAAACCAACAAATAAAAAGGATTCACGATAGTCCTTTTCATTCAGCCTTGGGAAATTTTCCATCCAAGAGTGGGCACCAATATGGACTACTTGTTCTCAATAAACCAATGTGTTCTACTCTCAGACCAAGATAAACTTCTCTTTAACTACATCCACATTTTATAACACAGAAAGAGCATGTGTGTCAGGTAATTGTTCAGATGGGCACACGATACTGAAATTGTGGTGGTTTGAATTGGAAACTGAAGGGGAAACATTCACCTTCGACTGCCTTTCCACCAAGAATCTAGATCAGCCGCGACAAAACTAGGGTGGATAGTATAACTTATTTAGTGATCATAGGGCTAATGTGATCTGCTGAACACACGGAAAGGCTAACACACCTCGTGACCACACAGTTACTTCCTGTTCATTGAATATCGGCCTGCCAAAATCGTTATTCCTCGCTGCTACGACTACACGTATCGCATCATGGAACGTGCTTTGGATGGTCACGTGCTATCCCGCAAACCTAGATTCAGGACAGAAACCGAAGGCCATGGAACAAGCGGACTCAGGTGACTGGTAAAATCAGTGAATCACCAAATTCTAGGCATGGTAAATATCAACCACACACTGTCAATGAGCCGACTGACGCTTAGTTACCTGCAGAAGATGGAAGGAGTAACGAAAATTAGGGTAGGGAAGGTTTGCGCTCCTTGCGCATCCCATTATAAACGATCCGGTTTTCCGAAGAAAAAAATCGCAATTTCGACTTCAGAACTCTGCTAATTTGTAGACAACTGAATAACGCATCATTATGACTCACTCTAGCTCCTTCAAACTTTCAAAAAGAGGCAGTGTATGGAAAAATGAAAGGAATTCATCAAAGATCAGAGCAATTCATTTTTTCGAAAAATGATGTCGGATAAGTACGTATTCAAGACAGTTTTGCAAATACATGTAAAACACTATCCAACTGAAACATGAGGCGATTTGGTGTAGTATATCCAGTTGAAGAACATCATAAACGAGAGATTTAGCTGAGTCTGGCTATGGGAGGTCTGTCGGATGACAACGGAATACATTCTCAGTCGGAGTGAACCTGAGTTGCGATAGAAAATCGGCTGGTGGATACGATACAAAAGTTAAACTGAAGGTCATATCAGGGGAAAACAAACAGCAGAATTGAGCAGTCATCAGACAGTGGCCAGATAAGTCCTGTTTGAGACCATCTGGTTCATTTGAGCGTACGTTTTTGTTTACATAAATCTGGGTTCGGAACTGCAAGTACAGTAACTTTATCTGTTGAAATAAAGACAATTAAGATGTCTTCTAGAGTAATAATTGCACAAAGATATGGTGGAAATGTGACCGAGCGGTCTACTTGTTGTCATGTGAGCTACTGACGTGGTTCACTGTGTCTATGCAGCAAAATGCGAACGTGTTTCGAAATCCCTTTGGAAAACGACAAGCGCCCTGACTCACAATTTCACACAACCTTATAGGACAGAAGATTTAGGCTAAACTGATGGCACTGAACTATCGGAAGACGGATTTCCGTCGATGCTTACAGATTAGCAGCCAGGGGTGTTGGGCTGATAGGCTCTGAGTTTGAAACTCGAAGTGTAGAATGCCCTTAGATGAAAAGTAACTTGTTTGATGTCCCTGTGCTTAGGGCTAAAACTGCGTCACCAGCGTAACTTTTTACATCATCCCGGTCGACAACTAAGTGTAAATGACTGTCCCCACACTGACTTTGTTTTTATGGAACCTAACTAGACTGAGAATACAAGAGTTCAAAATTTTTAGAGAATGTGTCTCTCAACCACTACCTTGTATAAGCACACATTCCTAATTGAGTCTTAGCTTCACGTCATTTATTCATGATAAATAACAAATAACGATTAAAGCTTGTTTTCTGTGAATGGTCACACACATCACGACTTTATATGGCCGTCTTACTTCTCCTGCAAGTGATTTGGCCTAGTGTAATCATACCATCGGTAGTGGTAAGAATACACCGCGAGCTAAAGCCTGGGTACTCTGAACCAAGCAAAAGTCGGCTGGATTGGATGAAGCGTAATAATCGTTCGTGCCATCTTCGTCCTTTTAAGGCGAAACACTCCACTGACGTATCACACTATTCGTCTTGTGATCTGCGTTTCAGGTGACGCTGACAGGACAGCGAAATCAGACCACATAGAGATAAGACAATCACATGACGCGTTCGACGATGGTGTTAAACAATTCCGGTTACTAAATGGGTGAGACTTACATTCACTAAGTAAGTCCTAGTGCACCATAAGACCCTAAAATAGCAATCCTTGGCCTACCAAGAACCAAAGTTTAGACACCAGGAATCACGGGTGCAGTCCAAGGGATGGAAGAGGTCACAGTTGTGTTTGGAGAAATCGGTCTCAAGGATACAATGGATTGGTATCACTAAATGACAAGCACCAGTTCGTTTGCTTTATTAACAACAAGAAAAGTAAAAGAACAGGTCCCAAAATGTGTTTGACTCTCACTTCACGGGAAGTATACAAAGGAAGACTATGAGCATGTGGCAATGAGAAAAACTGTTTCACTATCAGTGTTTTGGATTCCTTACTGTTTGTTTCCCAACATTTTGTCGTCACCAGCGGTGCTCTTACACAAAACGGGATCCATGTCCAGGATACTAAGATTCAAGTAGAAGTATGTGCAATAGTCGTGAATTGTATGTTAGAAACACTTGAAAAAGAGCAGCAAAACGGATGGATAAGTTAGCATACTAGCACACAGGCCAGTGAAATATTTACAACCAGGAAAGGTTATCAGGCCCCAGACCACGTCGAATAAAAGTACTATAACCGTGGTCATTAGTCGATGCTGGCCCTACCAAAATAGCCACAAAGTTCATTTGTTTACACACGCTTCGTCAAAGCGTGATAGGCAGTTTTGTTTCTAGTAGTGGTTTATGACTTTGAATGACTCTCTTCTTTGGTTGTGCCAATCGCTACTAAACAAGTGGCAACCGATTACACAGGACGAAAGTTTCAAACTGGTAACTGCAGATGTTTTGGGGTGTGCCCGGGAATCCATTTTAATAAATGACTCGCGTTTCTCCCGAAGTAACTGCCACCGCAATTCTGTTGAGAGTCTAGTTTTCCCAGGTTAGCATTCGTTGTTTTTTAGAGCACTACGAAATTCGCAGTGTCGGGTGCTTTTGTGAGATTTTGACGCAATGAATGTCTTACTGGCTCATCATTTCCGGGTCCCCTTTTAATCAGTGATGTGACGAAAACTGGTATGCTGCGGAGAAAACACGTTCCCCCGTCCGGACTTCCACCTAGGAACTCTCACAAACGATAAGTCTCCCTTTTAGCTTGCTCCATTTTATACATGATGCAACTCGCCACTTTAAACTATTGTCGACCATAGTAAAAACTCTTATTAGTCCATATACCATCTGAGTTGTATTATGGCTATCATGGCCTGTGTTGATGTGACGAAACTGGTATGCTGCGGAGAAAACACGTTCCCCCGTCCGGACTTCCACCTAGGAACTCTCACAAACGATAAGTCTCCCTTTTAGCTTGCTCCATTTTATACATGATGCAACTCGCCACTTTAAACTATTGTCGACCATAGTAAAAACTCTTATTAGTCCATATACCATCTGAGTTGTATTATGGCTATCATGGCCTGTGTACTAATAGGTCACAGTCGAATGTACCAAGAATAATTCACTCGACGACAGTTTAGCTGTTCTCAAGTCAAAAAATCACTACCCATATGCGTTCCAGCTCGTGTTTTGTAGCTATTTGTGTCAACAAACAAACCACCTAGTGTGTTGTTGATAACCACTGACTTCTTCCTTGGGTTCTTCAGGATACAAAGGCCAAACAGTGGGGTATGTGCCTGCAAGATCTTGTCACATTTATCAGGAAAGACCAGAGACAATGGTGATAAAGTTTACAATAAGTACTAACAAAGATTCCCTAGGTAATTTCATCCAACATGGTTTCATCTGGAAGCGACAATTTAGTCCACCTAATGTAAAAAATCATACGAATTGGCATGTGTTGGACCCTTCACAACAGTGAATAGAAGTGCTTCGATCCACGAGTTCACATTCCCTGATATGTCTAATCATTCATTACAGTGGGTAAAGTGACCGTACTTATCTTTGTGGTATGATAAAACGAAAAGTCCGTTAGTGCAAGTAATACGCACTAGAGGCCGCCGAAAACCAAGCCTGTTGTACGGACATCCTAATTCACCTTAACTCAACACTCGTCATAATTTGGAGGTGGCTTCTTTGTTTCACAGTTTCGAAAAGGAACTGTGTTTGTTAGAGAGTAAGAGTCGCAAGAGCCGATATTTTCTTGCCCGTGTTAGCGCATGTTCGCTTGTCACACCAATAATAAATATTATTTGACCGGGACGAAGTGCTTGTCCATATTCAGGACGAGAATTAATGCGAGCTAAAAAACACCGAAATGTTTACGAAAATACACTAATTTGCAAACTAATTTGGTTTGGTCGAGAGACTCACCTGGATCCCAGCTGAATCTCTCGTTTGTGAGGTTCTCAGGCAACTGAATGTGTTGCACCAGGTCGCCTCATGTTTCAGTAGCTACGATATTCGAGATATCGCGATACATGTACATCTTAGTAATGTACTACTCATAAGGTTGCTGTCGACGGATTTCCAGCAACCTTATGAGTAGTACATTACCGAAATGTTTACTTCAAACTAATGTATAGTCTCAATAGATCAGCGGTTTTTAACAACATCAACGAATCAACTGTATGGGACAACGACATCAATGGCTCAGGAGTAAAACCTGGTCTTACTCTCCCTATCCTTCTCTCCGTGCGTGGTGCACGCATGGCCAAGCACAAACCACCTTTGGCGTTATCCTTGCTGCGTGATGGTCCTCCAGTGAAATTCTATGCGATGGGCAAATCCGCAAACGGACTCCGGTCTACTAAGGGATACGGACTGCCAAAATAATCCCCTAAAATATAGAGGAAGTGGCTATGCGGGGAACGGACACCGAATTTTCCCGGGTGAATTTTATTCTTTGAGATGGAATCAATGAGTTTATGTGTTGTTACCAGGTATTCCGATGACCACTGGCTCCCACAACTTAGAGACAACCAATCTAGCGCCAGAATAGGTTGGTCGAAGTTTCCTAGTATGCTCAGCGACAGTCCTTGAGCTTCTAGTTCTGATAGCAACTGAAAGGACTGTGGGTCTTAGCTCCATAGCACCCTCTTTAGCAGCACTCGCGAACTATGTGCATTTGAAAATGAGGTGGCTCCTGGCTACCATGTTGCCATTGTATTGTTTATGCGATCCGTTTAGTTGAAGCTACAATACAGTCGTTCTTGCAACAAGCAGCAGTTGCAGTGAACTGAGGGGTGGAAATTTCTCCTCGAAGTGAATGTCTAAGCACACAGAGGATGGAATTCTCATAGGTTCAGTAATAACTCTCCCAAATGGTGATGGGTGCGGAGTCCACAGTGCCTACTGAAGTTAAAAACATCCTATCCCAAGTAAGGGCGTTTTGATTGAAACCTTTCGACCACTGCTTTCCGTTGTCTTCAGACATTCGATGCTATGTAGTATTGATTTCATCTCTAACCGACTGAGCCAAAGGGTTTTGAGTAATTTAACCTAGCTTCAAACACCTATGGATACGGCTGCATAGAAACAATGCAACCAAATTTAATGGGCAAATCGGACACAACAATGATCAAGCGCTTCGAAGTAGCACAAAAATGAGACACATCACCCACGTTAGAGTTGGTTGGGCGAGGCCTTCAGTCATTTGTCTGAATGCAGTATTTCTCCAACGGGAAAACATTGACAGTTGCATATTCTAGAGGTGGCACCCCAGAAACCTGTAGAATGACGCCAAGTTACCAGGTAGCGTAGGTGGATGGAGAGAATCAGTGGGGGGAAGTACGCTGCAAGAAGTGAACCAAGTGAATCAAGAAACGAGGTCAAGACATTAATGGGTCAGTTATTTTGCGAACTAGTTCTGGTAGCAGAACACGCAAAACAATGTTTAGATGCAACACTGATAAGCCACATGTATGTAAGTCCCTATAATATCAACTGATTAGTGCTCCAGGTAGGTGAGAGGAGCAAGGCATCGTTAATTAATCAGTGGACTAGACACACCATCTCGGAGATCGCAGTGTACATATTGATCAGGTCAGATCGTGCGTGTTCCTATTCACATGCCTGGTTGATGCATGTAGATGGAAATAGAAACGCAGATGAATTTTCAAGAAGGAATGGAAATGCGAGTTTGTCTGTGGTAAAATATTGCGGCAAAGTGGCACTGTATCAGGAAGGTCAGCTTCCTGAAAACAACCCCTGAATGCCCGAAATCTACCGAGTCTCTTAGCTCCGCTAGATGTTGACCAGACGGACAAAATTCCGTCAACACGCAGAGCCTCACAGCCTTGTTTCAAACCCAGACAGCCCGAGTCAGCGCTGATCAAGGTCAGACAACGCCCCCCCCAGTATGCAGCACGTCGCAGCCAGACCGTGTGCGTCAGTATTGGACCAAGTTCAGTGTCCTTCCAATAAATAGCTTGAGACCGTTGTACCATTCGCACTCGCACGCAATCACGCTCCCGCACTCGCTCGTTCGGAATATAGCTGTTGTGTTCCCTTCTGTGAGCCTTTTTTCTCCGGCACTAGACACTGGAGCGGGTCAGCAGCAGATACCACAGATTGACGAATCAGCAGATATAACATACTGAATGCCACTGAGTTAAAAAAAAACGTGGTCCGGAGATTCGCGAAGCAGGCAAATGTACCCATCGTAATGGAGCACAATGAGTAACACTGTCCCCCTGGTCCTACAGTGATCTCCATAACGCAGCTGAACTGTCTTATTTGGCGACTGGAATCGGCCCAGGTTGAAGGAAATGCGATGGACTGAGTTCACAATTTGATTTACAGTTAGATTCGAAGCATATTTCCCAAAATAATGCAATGCGATTTGTGTCAGAATGAAGAGTGAACTGTAGACCTCCAGCTCAGTTCAGAAACTGACAGTTCAGGATGCTGAGTACACTACATGACGATATTCAACGGTGAGCACTAGAGTATCGTAATTCTTTCCAACGCCAATATGACTATGTGAGTAATATTCCTCATATAGCTGTTCTTTGGTAAGCAACTGGTGAAAGCCAGCTGCAGTCTCCGAGTTCTCATGAACCTAATATTTCACGTGAACTCAAATTGTACGAAATACGCAAAATACACTCATTTGCGCACTAGTTTGGTTTTAACCGGCCGAGTCGCACGTTAAAACCAAATTAATGTATACATCAGCTTATCTCCTCACTTTTCACTGCGACATACCAGTCAACAAGGAATACATTCACCATCAAACGATCATTTTTAAAGCGACGCGCTGCGGCGTCGAGACCAACGTCTACTAACAGACTATAGGTTGCAGCCACAAAACACACTTGGTTTTGCGGGCTGCTGAATGAGGTCCTTAATATAAGACGGTTTACTGGTCATCTGCTTTGAACGAATTTGAAAGGTGCCATCGTCCGAAAACCTTTCGACAGATTCTTACTTGGCTCACCCCTCTTTCAATGAATTTATTTAAAGAGTAAGTGCACTGATTTTGAACAACCAAAGGATAACGAGCTATTCATTGTATGATCTATCGATTTTTATGGGGCGAGACGTCTCAGGGAGCAGACAGAAAGAAATAGTCCAACTGTAACACTTGCGGTGCATGGCTGTAATGCTACCTGAAGGGACCACGAAGGCTGAGATACTGGCAGATTGCCCAAGCCTGGGCTGGAGCAGTCGAGATGCAGAGGTTGGGTTTGGCCCACGAACCCTCGGGTCAGTAACTTCGCCACCTAACCACTGAGCTATCTCGAACTCGGGCAGCAGATAGAGTCCTGGATCGGTGCAACCAACATATACAAGGGGGCGGGGGTCGCACCGGGTCTCACCCTGTGACGATGACCGGCTGATGATCACCGTTTGTGAGCAGCAACAATACAGAACAACGTTGAAGGCAACACATCACAGGAAATAGTGGCCGCAGTGAACAACGGGATTCTGCTTTAGAAAACAATCAGAAGAGTTATCTGAAAGGTAGCCTCTCACTTTCATTAGGTCAGTTTCTTTTCAGCCGAGTGGAACATAAGGGTCGTGGGAAACTGGCAAATGCTGTTAGGGGAAAATCGAAAAACATGGATGACACCGCGGACTGTTCATCAGCCCATCCTACGGAGCGTAAGGTCTTGGCAAGCATAACCTGTTTGCCAATCTGACATAGGGTACGGATGTTGAAAGCTTCTACCTAGAAAGAATCCCATGGATTCGGCATTGCTGTTTTGTTTATTGTTCACGGGAAGCGGAGTGTGTTGGACATGACTGGCGATCAAGTGAAACAACAAAGCTTGTACGGTGAGATGAGGTTGGAGAGGGACATCAATGAACAAAGAACCGTGGGGGCGATTGATTATTCCAGATTTCCCGGGCTCATGAAGATAGTTTAGGTGATGTACACTCTTGAGACTGAATCAGAATTTTGGTCTGCAAGGCAGTAGGAGGATGTGGACCCTGCCCTTGACTCGCAAGAGTGGTTTTCTGGGTTGTGCCTGGAGGCGATGACTCAGCAGGCAACCCATGGGTTGCATGGGGCTGGCCTAACCAGAGAACGCTAGGAAGAAGGCACAGGTATCTCAGTCCTGCTACAAATCGAGTTCGCAGATGCGTGTGGAGCCATATCGAGCCCACGACAAAGTTTAGATGTATCCGACCGTACTTGATAACTCCCCGACGGCCACGCTTCACCGTTGGGCGATCCGCGTGTGCGATTTTTAGAGGTGACTTCTCTAACCCGTTATTCCTCGGGATAAGACAGCATCGGTGCTTCCACGAACTTGAACATGCTGGTCACCCGAGGGGAGACATCTTACTGCCTCCATACTCCGATCAAGAATCCGAGACCGTATAACCAATTACCACCCGCAGTTAAACACCAGAGAATGCTACTGCCGAAAATACTGAACACTCACTCAACTGGACAAAGCTTGAACTTAACAGGCTTCTGGAATACGTATCGTCTACCCTAAAATACATGTTATAACTAAAATAACGAGTTCCAAGCTCTTGGAGTGGATACTGACAAGTTAATGGTAGTTCCAAAAATCCCTGTGGCCTCAAGGCTCTCCAGTAGTGGCAAAAATCACATAAGAAAGATTATTGTGTTTCGTGTGAGGACTCAAACCAAGCATACTAGCTAAGTTGAATTCAAAAAAATACAAGACAGCGCGTTTGTAGTGAAATAAGAAAATGATAGGAATACAGAATACATTGGGGAAAAGACTAAGCACTGCAACGTGGCGGGAACGGCATGTGCGTGATAATAAGGTAGACGTGGGAAAGGTAAACATGTGGAGGAACAATGAACCATCAAGAGTAGGGTCCAATGCACAGAAGCGCGTGTATACAGTTAAAAAAAGTGTAGCAGAAGAAAGACAAGATAGAGTAGCCAAACCCGGTGATGAAATGAAATAATCGCAGGGAAAGCAGTTGTAGATACGCTCTCTGGCCACCACGTGGTCGCCATCGGCAATGACTGATGTTTAGGTAACAAGGGAAAACACAGCCGATCAAAGCACTGTAATCGAGTATTTCGTTGAAACGGGGAAAAACATGACAAAACCAAAGCTGTGTACAAAATAGCCAGTACTCTGGTTCTGCTCCGTGAATTCACTGTGCTTGAAGTTAACCACGAGTTGAACCATGAGCTGCTGGAGATAGTAGTAAGTCGGTAAACACCTCAATGAGTGATAAAATCAGCAGAACTGCCGAGCGAGGCAACCGACAGACCAGAGCTCAAGGGAGAAAATCACTGAGAATGTTGATTTGGAACAAATCAAACAGCAATCAGAAAGACACAAGCATGTGACTCAGTTTTCACAGTTTAGGCACTCTCGCAACTAGACAGAGATTGTCGCGCGTTGCGAACGCCACTACTGAATGATTAGATCACCGCATCAGTTGGACAGCTCTTACGCTTGGATCGGCATTCATAAAGAACGGCAGTTTACTCACAGCTCAAAATATATGAGTGGAATACAGTAGCATAAGTTGGAAAATTGTCCATTAAGTAATCCTTGGTTCACGCTATATGCAGGGAAATCGCTAGACGCGTTTGTTGGAGCCAATATTGACCAAATGACTGGAACGGGGAAAGGTAGACACAACAGACTTATGCAGCGATTCAACGTCCGACGCATACTTATCATCTACAGCGGTACGACTAAACAGCCATCATCATGGACTGGGCATTTTAAATCTTGGGTAGTTTAGGGCATATAATTTGCGGATTGGTTCGTCGAATATCTTCTTGTCCAGCTTTCCGGTAGTCGAACGAGCAATTGTGTGCGTCTGAGTAACGATGCAAACTGCAGAAGAGTCCTTCACATCGGCATGTGTAACCTGAAAGAAACGAAGACAGTCAAGTTAAGTTGGAAATGTGCTCGAAATCGAAGTGAGGTTGTTTACATTTATGGAACCACTGCTATGCCCCCTTGCTCGTGCTGTCCGGAACCGTGAGAAATTCAAAGCAGAAAGTCTGAGCTACTAGTTCACTAACGCTCACGGTCAACCATGATAAGCGGACATCTGGCAACATGGCGCACTACATTGGGCCTCAATACGGCCAGTGGGGAAAGGTACGCTGTGGAAAGGTGCCTTAAAATTCAGATGGAACAGATTATTGAACAATCGGGGTATCTACACTATCACTATTTACGCCACCGTTTAAACTCTTGCTGGAAGCGGTAGCCAAATGCTGAATACGGACTGAATCCACAAACGGAATACATTGTTTGCGTAAAAGTCTTAATGTCCATCTTAAGTGTGTCCGTGTCACCAGTGATCAAAACATGTAACTCACCACTGGCCAGACCGACTGGTTTGCGACACACCTCACAACGCCGCGGCTTCTTGGGAGCTGAAAGTAAGGAAGGAGTGTAGCAACATTCAAATCAATCACTCCGGATAGTGACAAACTTCAGTGTATGTATTTGTAAAGCAAAAACAAGAAGTTGATCATGACGATCTTGTGGATCGGCTATGATTTACACTGTCCAGTCTCGTATGATGCAGCCATTGCTTTATCTAACACACTAAGGAAAATTACGCATTCCGTGACAATGCATGCAGTGGTTTTATCGGTGACAGCACGATCAACGTCCACGCGTTTGCAAGTCGAAAGAGTAATAATAGTTTAGCTGTACCACTGATTACCATGCTCCTACATCAGGTCTTAGGAACACAATCGTCTTGGGATGGAGTCGCTCGCTAAATAAGCCAAAACGGGTAGTAGTAAACAAAGTTAACAAAGGTCAGCGAAGATACCACCCGCTTCCACAGCAAATGTCAAGGTGTTTGGACGAGACTGCACGATGAGCATATAGGTTAACTCGCTGACATAGAACCTAGAGCTAAGTACTTAACAATGCTAAATCATCCCCAACTAATCGCGCGTTGATTGTTAGCACAAGGAAGGCAGTAGAAAAATATCTACTCGAATCAGAATAATGCGGGTCCGAAACTGGATCATTTAGCCAAAGTGTACATGAAAGTTTTATTCGTCTTATCAGCGTGATTAACAACACCAGGAAATTTCCGCGCTGATGCTCTGTGGTAGAACTACAGCAGCCGTACAGAAGTTAAATGTGTTTGGTTTTTCGATGGAGTGGAGGAGAAGTGTGGGTTAATGTGTGATACATCAAGATCGTGACAGTAACTGCGAAGGAAATCAACATAGTGAGCTGTACTCTTGTCGAGGCCATTTACAGTGCAATATGCTCATTGGAGAATGTAAAGATAAATACCTGGAAAGCTGGTAACATCTGATTTATCACCGACTGAACATGCTGAAAGGCTGGCCTCTGTGTCTTCCTCGTCAAGATGTGGTGACGATTTAGGATCACTAATTGTTGACGAAGAACCGTCAGAACCGACTACTGTAGTGGCAGAAGACGATGTGTCGGACGAGTGGCGACTTTTCACCGGTGAATCCTTTTCGGGGGTAAGGGCGGGTGAATCCTGTTTCAGGATAGCTTCCACTGAAAAAAGGTTTAAAAGATAGTGTTAGCAACCAGAAAACCGGAAACTCGTTAAGCGCAGTTGATGGCCCACTTACTCAGCTCATAGAGGATGAAGACATTTAGGGTACATTACTAAATCATTCAGCTGAGGAGCATTTTTTGGTTGAATTACCCAAATCTGAGCAGAAGTGATCGGGATTTGAGGGATAAATACGATTCATGGGACTTCCGAAATCCTGAGCTCAACCGTTAGGAGAACTACAAGCAGCGGTAATTGCGGGAAAGGTACGATTGCATTTCAATCTGCAAACTACGGATACTTCAGAGGTATAGCTCATTAGGTCTACCTGCGAGCACAGCACATCACATGGTGATAAGATCGACTAATCGCGATGGAATCCGACATCGGATCGCTCATCACCGATCTACTATTTATCACAAAAATTGAGATAGTCCTATTTGCTGATGACGTGAAAATATGGTCACCGACTAGGAGGTTGAACACGTACTTGCTGTCGACTGAGAAAATGACCACTAACAACCGCTTAAAGTCAACAAACGATTGCGTAGCCACTTTAATCGGTACTTAGGGACTGGGAAATGGGTTATAGACGTGTTCCGGAAGGTATCATTGGATTCTTAGCGCAACAAAACTCGTCTTATTATTCTAACCCAACAGGAGCTGTTGAACTTACGCGATGACAACTTGAGCTTCTGCTGTGCTTACCTGTGTCTCCTAAAGATACACACCAAACCAAAATGAATTAGCTATTTAGGCTTGAAGTCAATATCTGAAGCAGGATCCAAGACTCTTTAAAGACTTTCAGAGAAAAACTTATACGTCTTCGCATCAACTTGATGACACCCCTAGAAATAATATATCAGATCCATCTCCAATTAGACGTTACTGACTTTTCATCTTTCAAATTTCGAATAACAGCCATACCGACTATTATTTATTTTCCCGTCTTACAGAGCAGATAGAGACGTGTGCTGGTAGTCAAAAAGTATTCAGTAAACTAGCTGAAAGATCTCTCAGTAGCAGCAATGCACGAATGACCGGCTTGAAAATGACCTTGAAACAACGTGAAAGATTGAAAAGCAAACGAACATCAATTGAGGGTTACGCGGACTAGACTAGTATGTGGACTAATCATTTTCGCATTATTGAAATACAGCTCACCAATCTGGAGCGCGAGAAGTGAACTCGTAAGGAATTAAACTTATAAAGGTCAACAACCCCAACAGAAGATGGCTAATTACCGTTCGTCTGACGTAGCCAGTTGGTCATTCGCGTTATCGACTGTTTTTGCATGCTTTGAACATTTCTCGATCTGAGGCACCCAGGGGAGAGGTGTCCGGAACGGCACTATAACGAAGAACACGAGTAAGGGCCCAAGTAGACTGACCTAACACTGCTGAGGCTCAATTAATTACGTTGGGCTGAAATCGAGAAGCACGAATGATGTGTTTGTTGTGACTGACTGCGAACCCCGGATAAACAGCCCTGGTGGCGGTACTAAAACGCACTTCTGACTTGGAAACAAGGGTGTCCGGTGGGTGTTGGAAGATTGGTTGGCATTTTTTCTAGGATATGCCTGATTCAAGCACCGTCGGTCGTTGTCGATTTCTGTTTGAGCGACCAATTGATAACTTGCTTGTTTTGGAAACTCGATGGCCTACCTGAAGCGGTTCCTAGTGAGTCTCCCACATTCTTGAGTTGTTTTCAAGAGTCTGGACAGCCTACAGCAGTTAATATCAGACCACGGACTGTTTATGCTTTGTAGTAAGTTTCGAACCCATTAGGTATCTGAACAAGCACGACCAACGACTGTACGCAACTTGAGAACGAGAGGGCAATTCTCCAGCTATGCCGGGAGCCCGATCACTCCTAGCGCGGAGAGAAGACCGGACCTTCGGAGGAGAGCGTTTACTGCCTCAAACAAAGCCGAAGTACAGCGGGAGCATAGTCGAATATATACATATTTTGAAGGACCTTGGGGAATTATAAATTCATTAGCACACGCAGAGTTCAATTGGCCAATCGGAAGGAAGTGCGGTCCTTTTGGAATAATGTGTAGCAAACTGTGAAAAGCGCGAGTACTCAAAATCCAAATTTTCTGAAAACACGTTTGGCAATCAACTCGACAAGTAAGCGGTTTTGGGGGTACTGATATCCCCAACAAAACATCCCAAGCAGCTTGGCCGCTTGATGCCCCCCGCATGCAAACCCGCACAAATAGACGTAACCAACAGCGACAGGTAGCTCGGGGCAATTATTGATTGTCACTCGTTCTGGGATGCCTGTGTGGATCCAAATCAAGCTCTTGTTCGCTGCCGCGTTTTCCTGCGCTTTTCAGGGGCTCGAGAGATGCAAACGCCTCACCTAGACATTGAGAAGTCCTCGGACCCTGATGCGGAGCAAATGAAAAATCACCTACTTAAGTCCCTTCCAGGCAATCTGCCTTCTGATCTCGACTCTTGCTGGAAAGCGCTGTGGGCAACCCTTCAAGGAGCTCGATGCTCCGCTTGTGGAACGACGCTCTGGATTACGAGCGAACACTAAAACTGCTCGAAACTCAAACATGTATTTCTGCTGGTTGAGGCACTCCCTTTGGGAGGAGTAAAATTCTTTCTCCAAAACCCTCAGTGCCTCTTGAATTGAGTATGTTACTTGAATTGCAAGTAACATACTCAGAGACTACGTTCTGAACCATGACTTTGCTCTCTGAAAGTGCAAGGTGAATGCAGAAAAGGATGGTATGATGGTTGTTGGTTTTTTCTGGGGGGAGAGACTGTCCGTCGCCTTCGTCCTCAGAGATGAGAACGATGTCATCTGCGTACTACAGATTGACAGGGTTCCCACCAGTAAAGATGTGAACACTGGAGTCTCCAAGACCTTCCAGCGTTCCCCTCGTTGTCCTATTAACGAAGCTCAGCAGAAATGGAGGGCAGACATCCGTGCTTGATTGACAGGGCTCCCACCAGTAAAGACGTGAACACTGGAGTCTCCAAGACCTTCCAGCGTTCCCCTCGTTGTCCTATTAACGAAGCTCAGCAGAAATGGAGGGCAGACATCCGTGCTTGACACCACTTTTTATCCAAAAGCTTTTAGAGAGCTTGCGATACACTCTCATACATTCAGAATATGTGAATATAGGGACCGGACTAGGTTCAAAAACTTTTGGGACGAGTTTAACTAAAGGTACTGACCAATCGACAGAATCGAGCACACCCTTAAAGCCAAAGAACACCAACATTGTATTCTATACGTATGACGTTGTACAAAGATGTGGTTTACGTGGGCTGTACCCGTCGAAATCCCGCCTAGTGCATACGGATCAAGGTATCTCGTGACGAGGAATGAGTGACGCCAGGAGCATTGTTATAACAGACTGATACCACTTTAGTTGCTATGTGCACTGTGAGTACCTTTTTGAAAATGGGCATTATTATCCACTCACCCCAGTTCCTGGAGAAGTCTCTTTCTTCCAGATGGACACAAATGAGCTAGACGGACACTCGGTGAGGAATTCGCCGCATCCTTAGATACAACAGCTGAAAGATCGCCGGGATAGGGAGCACGATAACGCTTGAGTTTAGATATACACTCGGATACTTCTGAGGTTGAGGGAGGCTCCATATTAATAAAGCAACTTCATGTTGAAGGCTAACATTCCTGATTGGAGGCAGGAAGTGGTCAACTGAATTGTTGTTCGAGATATTGTACCAGCGGACCAAGCGTCCTCCTTTGTTGGATATCAGGGGGCTATCCTGGTCCCTCATGAATTCGCTGAAAAGAAGCTTGCGGACGAATTAGCCTGAGAACTTTTTTGCCACTTTGCTTCTCATTTCTTCGGTCTTTGAGGTTCACCAAACTCCCAGGTCTGCACGGACACTCAGATTCACTTGGCGGGCGAGCCCCATATACATAGCCCACGTCTCTGTTAAAGTCGGACAGCCCGGATCGAAGTTGGTAGGTCAACTTAATTGTTAGAGGTATTTCACGGCCCAAACATTCTCCTCTGTTGGATATCTAATAGGTGCTCGGATTCAAGCTTAAAAGTGCGCGATGACCCTTGTAATTTTTGCACCCGCTTGTACGCAATTGCGTTCCTTGTTAGCGAGTCTTTTTTCAGACGCCTAGGCACTGGAGACGGGGTTGAAGTTAGTCACTCTGGTCCCAGATGCTTTCGATGACCGGAGGCTACCGGGGACCAATCAAACGAATCCAGTGGAATAACCTATGGATGTTTCCAGCACCTTTCGCGCCTTCCGTTACTTTAACTCCCTTGATCTGTGAAGTCGTCCGGTCCGCGTAGACACTAAGTTTGACCTGGCATCGGATGATGCGTCGGATTGAGTTGTGGTTGCAACCAGGAGGAATCTGCCGCCAGCCTCCCAGTAAAGCCACGGTGCTTGGATGAGGTAGGGTGGGTTTCGTCGTTCTGATGTAACAACCTTTCGGTGCCTACCTGCCATGCCACCCGAAAGAAGCACGAAGGCTCGGATACTGCTAAGTTGCCTAGGCTTACTCTCGTGCATCAACCACTGACGGAGCTTAATCACTCGTGCAGATCTCTCCAACCCACTGACAGTGCTGGATTTATGCACCATTTTACCAGCTCGCGCGTGCAATGCGCAGCTACCCCCCAATCATCGGTGAACGAAACTGCGGCAGCTACAACCAGTGTACGACGAGTACGCGGTTCTTACAGCTGACAATGATGATGATGAGATCCATCTTGATCCCACAGACAATACTCACCTAGGAGGATACTAACTGGAACACTCATAGACCCTCTCGACTCGATTCTACATATATTGTGTAAAGCTTCTAAATATTAGTCTTTCAATATTTAACAACAAATTGATCCACAGAATGAAAGGAAAGATGACAATGGCCTGGCTTGGTTACTGCCACGATCATGCAGGCTACACTGGCTGCTCCACAAGGTACCAACATGCCAGGAAGGCCAAAGGGGAGCGATTAGACCAGGAGCAGTGTGACCCCATACTACGAGGCGGTCTGGGGGTGAATTCGTACTTTCCTCTGCAATAGGAGTGTGAGGGCATTAAGGTGTTTTCCCCAAGCGACCAGTATTTCCATATTTATGGAAGCAGTGATGCTACCTTCCTCCGAGAAAAGACGGGTTAGAAATTATCCAATTATTCATTCACCGACCAGAGGTCGGTGCTGCTCAAAAGGCACCTCCTGTGTGCAGCCATGTCAAGGGGCTAGATGGCAATTCCTTACTGCCAGCGGCGTCGTTTAGACCAACCCCCTGCAGATGAGCAGGTCACACTTTTGAGTTGTGGCTTCGTGCAGGATCCCCAAAGAAAACCCTGCTTTCCACTACCTCGTGGGTCATACTTTTGAGTAAGAGGCTAGAGGCAGGGTCCCCGAAAAAACCACCATCCTTCCACTGCCTTGTGGGTCAGCCATTCAAGTCAAAGGCTGAAGGACGGGTACCAGAATAAAACCCCTCTTCGTCGGCCAAAGAGTAGTTTTGCAACACAGAACTTCAACGACGAACTCAGATCTTTCACATTCCTCGCTCCGTGTGTCCGGTGATCCAGAAGTAATATATGGTGTGGGAATTGCACTCAGCCCCAGAGCTGAATGCACTTTGCTGCATTGGATACCAATGAACGGTCGTCTTTGCGCCGTCCGGTTATCCAGCTCAATCAAACTCAACGCCTCTCGGCATTTATGCCGATTTATGCCCCAGGCTCATTCGTCAAGCAAGCAGCGCTGACATTGCGATACTTTCTGGCGATACGAATATCCAAGCTCCTTGGAATCACATCTGGACGGTCAATTCGGAGTCTATGCTCGTCGCACGGACAACGGTGGGCGACATCTCTATTGTGTGCTGAACATCAGCAGTTTCTGGCCAGTACGAACTTTCAGCATAAACGTTCGCAAAGCGTAACCTGGCGCCACCAACTGTGACTCAGTTGGATCACGTGGCGGTCAGCCACCTGTGGACAAATACGATTCGAGCACACAACTTGATTCAGATCACGCCGTGGTGCGTGCACGCCCAACAGTTCGCTTCCCCTCAGGCCTTCGCGGGTCAGCAAGAAGCAAGCCAATCCATCTACGAAATACCATCATAGCTCAACATTATCTATCTGAGCTAGCCCAACAACTTTCCACAGTAAAGCAATACTGTGGTGGCCATGAGCATGTGGATGAGGCGTGGCAAAATGTAAAAAGAGCGTTCAGTGCTGTCTGTCCGACTTCTCCAATTCGACCACAAGACCACCGGATGTTCGAGAGAGCCATCCATGATTGATACCAGGAAAGCCATACTAGCAGGCAACGAATACGCCGGCGCGCGCAAACCTCTCACACGCCAAATAGAGAAGAGCCTAAGGAAAGACTGTTGAGGATATCAATATCCCCAAAAATTATTTACTTCCTGAGTTATTGCCAATTTTAGTTTCGGAAAGTCTAAACATTTAAATTTCACGCCCTTTCCGCCTGCACGAATGACCGCGCTTCTTTCCTGTTGGTCCGTTGGACTGTGTGCGCTAACGAATTTGTTTCCAAAATATTTATTCTACCGCAGAACCCACACGACAGGTCTTTTGATGACAAAGTGCAGACTCCGATGCATACATTTGGGGAACGATATTCTGTTTAATACGCTGTTTGAAGTTGGTTATGAACGAGTCAGACGACTTTTTGAAGCGTTAATATTGTTAACCGTGAATGCGAACGTTTCAAACTGAAGTCGCCCACAACAATCGGGATTTTCATACACAGCCTCCAGTCTCCCAAACTCGCAGAAGTAGTGATACGTCAGCCCAACCGTCTTGAGCGTGACCTTTTGCTGACACCCAACACCATTGCTGAGGAGCACAGACGGTTGACCAACCAATCAGGGAGTCAAGGTAGTTCCAAAGTTCATGCGGTCCACCAGGCCACCAAGCCCTTTGGTTCTCCAATCCCTGACCTGTCGCGATCTGGAAATACCCACTCCAGTCAGCAGTATGTCCAAAACAAGAGGTCCTCATTCCCGTGCTGGCAAAGAGGGGCTTTTTGTCAGACTGTATCGGAAATACCCCCCCAGTCAGCAGTATGTCCAAAACAAGAGGTCCTCATTCCCGTGCTGGCAAAGAGGGGCTTTTTGTCAGACTGTATCCTTACAAACAGCATCGGTGTCGACGATTCAAGACTGTGGGTCGGAAAGATGGATAGTGTCGGGTACATCCGTATGTACCGGTACCCACCCATTGAGCGAATCGGCTGCTACGTTGGGCGCTCACCCTGCTCGACTACGACTTCGACATCCAGTACCGGCAAAGAAAATTTCAGCCCAGCGGATGCACTCTCATGACTGACAGGCAATCATATTGCCCCAGAAGAGGACTTTGTCATCGCTACCCTGTCCATCGATGACCACTTCAGCTAGCAACTGCTTCAAACAGTCCGTGCCTTAATGATGACTGTGCGTGAGACTTTGACTGGTCCGACTCCGCAACAGGCAATCTATTTCCTCAAGACACGTTGACCGACAAAATCCCTGGACAAAGATCTCCAGCCTCTCTCCTATCGTCTGGATTCCTTGCTATCGTTGGCGACTGGCTCGTGTTTGAAGAACGTGTGTTGGTGCCACGCCCCTTACGCCTTCGGGTCCTGAAGCGATTTCATTCGGGGCAACCTGGGACAAACCTGGTAAAAGCAATCGTTCATAGTTACGTTCCCTGGAGTAAATGGATCGCGACAGCTCAGACTACGTCAGAGACTGGTCGAAATGTTCACGAACGGCAAGAAACCCTTCACGCCTTCCACCTGGCCTCGATCCGAACGACCCTGGCTCCGGGTGTATATCGACTACGCTGGCCCTACTGATGGCGTAACAAACCTCATCTTGGTCGACGCTTTCTTCAAGTACCCAGAAGTTGTGTCCGTTGTCCAGACAACGACAACCAACACTCTACGACTTTTGTCTCAGCTCTTCAGCTAGCATGACCAGCCGGAGACTTTAGTGTTGGATTATGGATCACAGTTCAGCTCTAGCAGCTTCCAAGAGTTACACTGGAGAAATGCCATCACGCATGTCCACTCACATCTGCACCACCCGCAGTCAAAAGGTCAGGCAGAACGTTCTGTCGCTGCTCCAATCCCGATGGGATGGGGCACCGTCGAAGTTCTCCGGAGGTTTCTTCTGGACAACTTCAAAGGACTCTGGAAGATCGAAAATTACCTGCTGAAGCACTCATGGGTCGAAAATTGCGGACTTTTAATTCAGCTATATCTTCGACAGTGACAGCTCATTCCGGGGCCACAGTGAACACAAAGATGGCTCAATGTGACGTGGATGCAAGTGTTTGCACGAGACTATCGACCAAGGCACGAATCCTGAATCCAAGACCAAGTCTTACGAAAAGCCGGGAGCGTAATGTACGACGTTCACGCCGGCGCGCCACAACAACCTACCTCTCAACGTTATACTCAACACTTGAACTTAAGGCGATCATCCATGATGCGACGCAGCCGGAGGTGACAACGCGTCAGCCAGGGAACCGAATCCTCTCCCAAGAAGTTGGACGGATCGCCGCTGGCGTCAAACGGCTCCTTTCCAAATTGACCCCAAAAAGGCTCGTCATTGACTACGACACCAACTGGAGGTGCTGAGAATATCAGTATCCCCCAAAACCGTTTACTTCCCGAGTTATTGTCGAATTTAATTTCTGAATCTAAATTTCACGCCCTCCCTGCCATATTGTACGAAGAACCGCGCTTCTTTTCTACTGGCCAGTTGGGCTTTGTGTGTGTCAAGGAATTTATGGTTGCCCAAAATATAGATTTGCTAGGAGGACTACCCCCAAACGATAAGTCCATTCTGCTAACGATTTGTCTTGTATACTGAAACCTTGTTTCGACATTTCAGCCTCGCATTGACATCCTATTGGACTGTTAGCACTTTCAATATTCTGGTTCAGTTGGATTCCATGTCACGGAACGACCTACTTGCTTTCAGTATAACTTCCTCGAAGTCATCTTCTCCATTCCTATGAATTAACAAGTGACTGATACATTACCCAAGAGTATATAACACTGGTGACGAGAACCCAACGCGAACACAAACATGTCAATTTCAGATAAGCATTTGAAAGCAACAACAACAAGTGCAGTTCGAACAATCGCGACTGCGAATTATTCACTCTCTTACTCAAGTTATCAGTCTTCAGACATCAGTTCCATCTCAAAGTGGCTTTCATTATCCTTCGCCGATTCTATCACACAAACTTTCACCGAATTTTCTACGGACCGGCATCTGGCTTATATTTGATTCATGGTACAATAGCTAGGAAGACACCTTCCCCTTTCTTGGTCCGGAAACTTGGAACCCTCGAGCACGATCGATTCACAAACTTCATTCCTCGCATGAGGATCTTAACTTTGCATAAACAGTGGAGCAAATCCGTGAAGTTTTCGGTGAGCAACATTCACTTTTTAATTTTCGGCACAATTCGCCAAGCGCGATGCCGACGATTACGTCACTTTTACCGGTGTCGTCAACCGTGCGGAAATTTTCAGTTGCAGTCACTTACAGAGGATCAGTTCACGTGTCCAATTTTCGTTGCTGGTCTTCACTCGCCGCAGGAATCAGATGTTCGCACTCGGTTGCTTTTCAAGCTTGAGCACTAGAAGCATATTACCGTGAAAGTACTCATCACCGAATGCCAACGTTTGCGTAATCTGAAACATGATACCGCAATGGTACAACAGACGTCACGACTTACTAACCCCAGTGATGACATGGCATTGAGATGAACCAGTTACACGTAAGAAAAAATGGCCAACATTGTGTTGGTCCTGTGGCGAGTGTCATTATGTACCACTCTGTCCATTCAAGTGGCATCAGTGCCAGATGGGTCATCGGTAAGGCCGCACAGGGTTTTGCCGTAGCCAGAATCCAAGAGAGCTTCTCCAGTCAGTAACAGTCAAAACGCAGTCGTACAGGAAACGTCCGCAGTCCAGATCTGTGTTTGCAGTTTTCGGAGTTGAATTTGAATCCCGAAGGAAATACCTCACAGTTTTCACCAACAAAACTCCAATCCGCCTGCAGGTCGACACAGTTTCAGATATTACGTTGACCTCACGTTCCAGTTAGGAGTCGACAGAAAAATCTGTTGTCATTCACGAACCATTGGGATCAAAGTGCCTCTTGCAATACCCTGTTAAAAGCTATCAGCTGTAACACCCTTCCGGTGTCTAGCTGCCATGCTACCCGAGGGCTGGGATACTGGCAGGTTGTTTAAGCCTAGAACAGGCGAGGTCGAGAGGCAGAGGTCGGGTTCGAACTACGGACCTTCGGTTCAGTAAAGTCGCGCTCAAACCATTTGGTCGTACGGCAGTGAAGCATCAGTGCCGACACTGATGTTGCTGTCTTTGATGATATAATGATGATGATGCCGTAACCACTTTAGCCATCTCGTTCAATACCCTACTACTGACATTCATTCAACAACCTGCATTTCTCAGGAACCTGCTATCTCACTGACAGGCCTAATTTGAATATCCCTGGACTTGATTGGACTGAGAAACTTTATCTTTTCAACGTGGCTTTATCATCCGTGTGCAATGCTCTAGAATTATCATCCTCCTGAGACATTGCAGAACACTTCACTAACACACTGAAGACGAAATTCAAAGACGTTTTCCAAGGTGGCCTTGGATACTGTACCAAAACCAAGGCAAGCCTCAAACTCCAACCAGATTTCGGACCAATTTTCAGACCAGAGGGTCCCGTACCATTAACCACTCTCGGAACTGTGGAGGATGAACATGTTCGTCTCCAGCAATCCAGACTTATCCACCCAGTAAACTGTTTATCATGAGCAATATTGTTTGCGTCTACCTGTGGAAAAATGTGCATTTTTTTCTCACATCCATCAGATGTCTTGGATTTATTTTTGACGAAAATGGTCGTCATCCATTTCCAGAAAATATTTCTGCCATACAACAAATGTCAGCACCGACGGATTTAGCAACCTTGTGCTCATTTCCTGGTTAGGTAAGCCATTACAATTCATTTTCGTCAGACACGCATTATTTTCGTGAACCACTAAATTATCTTTTAAAGGGGATATGCCTTCGAACTGGTCACATGAGTATCAGTCCGCCTTCGACAAGGTCCCGTCGCAGCTCTGATCTGCTACTCACACATTACAATCCAGCCCTGGACATTACTGTTGTTTCAGACGCATCCAGCTATGGTATTGAAGCTGTCATCTCCCACGTTTTCCCTGACAAAAACGAAAAAGCAATTGCTCACACAGCTAGACCCCTAACAATTACTGAGCGCCGTTATGGCCAGATCGAAAAAAGCTTTAGAAATAATTTTCACCATTAAGAAGCTATATACAATGCTCTATGGACGTCATTTTGCACTGGCCATAAGCTACTTCGGATCGAAGAAAGGCATCCCTGTTTACACAGCCAACCGCTTGCAAAGTTACGCTACAATGCCTTTGGGCTACGACATTTCCATCAAATACCAGTCCACCGATGCTGTTCGCCAAGCTGATGCATTATCAAAGCTCACGGACTCTCAACGTGGACAACCCGAGAATGCTATTGTAGCTGCAATAACGGCGGGACTAGAAGTTAACGCAGTGATTGCTACCACAATCCATTCCAGAAACTCCATGGTCATGACTTCAAGGCTAACAGTATCTGATCCTAAGAGATGCCTATAGCAAATGACCAGAAAGGTTTAGCGTGAACCATGTTACTGCTTGTACTAATATTTCAAAACTACGTGTTTAGCTACTTTGGAGTTCCAAACATCACTGCCCCTGACAACAACGGTGCATTCACGTCCGCTGAATCCACCGCTTTGTCTAGAAAATAGCACAAAACATGTGCGATCACAACCATTCCAGCCACGATCAAATGGTCAAGTGGAAAGATTTGTGGACACCTTGAAACGCGCACTACTAAAACTCGGATAGGGGACCACACTGGGAATCCTCGAGACAAGTTCTGCTGAGTTACAGGGCGACACCAAATGTCAACGCTCCACACGGTAAGTCCCCGGCGGATGTACTTAAGAACGGAAGATCCGTCTACCCGTTAACCTCATCTGTCCAACACCACATTTGGCAGCCGGTAGAAACTTAAATATGGAAGTCCAGTTAAACCGACATCACGGCATATCTGTGCTAGAGAAGACTACCGTGTTGATGCGGAAAAGTGAACACAAGGTAAAATCGTGCGCTGTGCTAGAAAAGTTGTCTATGAGATAAACGTAGGCTACTCTATCCGGGTCCGTCATGCCAATCAGCTACACTCTTCATAGCTACCAGGGACAGTTACACTCGATCCTGTTTTTTTCACTGGAGATTCTTCTAGACACATTTGAATTAGCTCAAAAGTCAAAATCTCCAGAGCCGCTGGATGGACCAGTAATTTCCAAAAGTTGCGCACCTGGAAGATGGACTGATCGAATACGAAGGCCCGTCAAACCAATGCGACCTAAACCTCAGAACAGTCCTACGATCGGGCATTTCAAAGGGTAGGTGTTAGGAGGACTAGCTCCAAACGAACAAATTATCATCATCAACACCCACAGCATGACATCATCGTTCCATACCGATGCCTCAGAGCAGTACAACCATGATCTATTTGAAAGCCTTATTGTGAAAAAAAGAATAAAGGAGGACGGGGAATGGAGTTAGTGCTAGCTTACTACAGTCATTCCAAGGTGCCTACACCTCGTTACGGACTCGCCGACACCAACCCACTCGAGCTATGGTTTCGAGACGACTGTCGAACACCTGAAGACGTGTTCCGCTGCTCGAACAGGCCAAGTCTCACAGCCATACAACAAAACAGCCCGCACTGTAGCTCGATACACACGTCCCTTGACGCCATAGGTGTCTCAAATTAGCAAACGTGACCCGGGCCTTGCAGATTCGTGCATTGACCTCATGTCACTGCAATTAGAACTAACACAACTTCCAAGATACGTAAAACGCTCCACAACTTTCAATGCCTTTCCCTGGATTGTAAGTGACGTTTTCAGTGACTACATGTCCTTAAACCTTGTGGGTGCAAAGTGCTTTGGTCAGTTCATCCAAAAAGGCTTGCGCATCCTCCTCCTCTTTGAAAATGAGAACAATGTCGTCTGCATATTCCAGGTCGACAAGGCTCTCGTTACAGGGTTGGGTCTGATCCCACTCTCCCTTGTGGCAGTATTTTACATCCTACAGGTGCGAAGCGTATACTGAGATGTGCAACACAACTATTAAGGCCATCCAAAAGTTTGCATTCTTACAGGGGCTCCGAAAAAAGCAATATATTAGGTGAATTCAATGTCCGTAAGTGAACGCCGCTTGAGTATTTCAGTACCTGATCCCTGGGGTGCTGGAGGCAGGTAAAGAAGACCGGGCGAAACATCGATTACGGAGTTAAGGGGAACAGGATAGTGGGATCCCTGCCTGATCTCACTGAATGTGACGAACTGAGGAGAGGAATTTACCGCAGGCACATGGGTGCACGGGAAAAAACTTAGAGCCTTTATGAGACGACGATTTGGGAGGGACATCATCGCCTGTTCTTGTCGAAGTTTCTTGCGATCAACAAATTCAAAAGTAGACCTTAAGTCGAGAAAGACCATCACCGTTGGTCTTCTTAAGGAGTGGCGCAATTTAAGCACGTACTGTCAACTGAAGATATGATAAATAAAGCCCCGGCCAAGACGAAACCCTGCTTGATTCATACGAACCTGACTCTGAATGCTGTATCAACCTTCGCACGATAGTACCAAAGAGCATCTTGGAAGTTGTGACCACAAGACTAATACCCTAAGGTTATTCATACTATACTCATCCACACATTTTTAAAGTAGGAATCACCATCGCTGTGGTCCATTTTGTCACTATTCTCTCCTCAATCCAGATACTTCGGAGTAAAGTTGTTAGGATAGCTGAGAGGGACTTTCCACTTTCGTTGAAGGGTGCGGAATGTGTCATATAGACAAGGTGCTTTGCTACTCTGAAGCAGGGAGATTGCACTATGGACTTCTGTTGATTGCGGACAGCTGCCGACGCTGCAGTGGGGTTCATTTGGTCTTTCCAAAGTGTGAGTTGATCAGGACAAGCAGAACTGCTCTTCGCATTATTCAGTTTATTGTTGAAACCAGCATACCTGCGAATGAACTGAGATCTTCTTCGGAGATCGTTTCACTCGCATCCATGCTCGGACCAGTTGATCGGAGCAGATGAATCACGATGCAATCGCTTCGTCATAGAAGCTTTCTCCGTTTACAAGCTTTTGCGATCAACCACCGATTTTTGCCATTCCTTAGACTGTCCATTTTCCAACGTTTTATGGGTCTGCGCGCAATCACACCCGTTTGGTATAGTCTCCCTGGCTTCAATAAGAAGTGCTGTGAAAAGATCCACT
Organism: Opisthorchis viverrini; assembly: GCF_000715545.1. NCBI lineage: Eukaryota > Metazoa > Platyhelminthes > Trematoda > Opisthorchiida > Opisthorchiidae > Opisthorchis > Opisthorchis viverrini. Next base: position 2,069,507 of record NW_008751672.1, on the reverse strand, counting down.
CTTCATCGAGCGAGCTCGTGCAGACAGCATTAAACGCTGAGTACTGTTTCTTCCAAGCTTCTCCAATTATCACCCAAATCAAAATAGTACCCATCGAATTCTCGAAACTTCTCAGCCATGTTAACTCGATATGCTTGAGCTATAGAGACACTTTTTATCAGTCGAAGAGTTTGGGGAGGAAGCGAATAAATACGCCACAATGCACACGGATCAAGTTCCAAAAAATTTTACACAGAAGTATGAAGCTTTATATCTTCCTGGCGTTGTTTATGCGAGCGTCTAGCTCTGGGACGACTGTGAAGCCTATGGTGTCGACTTAGTTTATGGGCTCTCGGTGGACGCTGAGTGAGACCGTACACCTATAATTCAGGTAGGGAATTCCGTCTTTTCAAGATTCATCTTCAGTCAACACAGCAGAGGAGGGTACCAGATACAATGAAGGTTTTCATACCAATATTGTTGTATCTAAGAGACGCTGTCACCACACGCGGGTTTCATCTGCCAAAAGGCTACTTCGCAAGAAACGATAGTGGAACGCCGAAAGTCGATAAAGAGCCTTAATCCAAAGACTAGCACTTACTTCCTCGAAGACAATGTGAAAAAAATCCCTTTAGGAAAAGACAAATGTCACAGCATCTTCGAAAATTCTGAACACGCATTCGGACTTAAGTCAACAAGGGCTTTAATCCAAAGACTAGCACTTACTTCCTCGAAGACAATGTGAAAAAAATCCCTTTAGGAAAAGACAAATGTCACAGCATCTTCGAAAATTCTGAACACGCATTCGGACTTTACGATTTGAGCAGCGAATCCGGCTCCAAAAAAACAAGTGAAGTTACCGACAACCTTGACAGTCTTCACACGATGAAAAGAAAGATTGGAAACCTGAACAGTCCAGAGCAACATCTTCGCCGTTCAACGAGAAAGGGTAGTCCTGTTTTCGTTGAAAGGCCGTTCTGTGGTCCGCGCAGTGTAATCTTTATGCTCGTCGAACGTATGTAGTTTGCCTATTTGTTTCCGGATGAAGTACCACAACATTGTTCGTGACGTGGAAAGCTGTTGCCAGGGCACTGTCGATAAGTGAAATATGGGCAGGGGCGTTAGGCTTCTTCAGCTTCTGGTTCGCATTATGCGTTCCAAACTACCCTACAATACACGTTCTTTCCATTCCTCCGGTAACCTCCGTCGAGTTTGTATATTTGGGCTCAACCCTCTGAGTTGTCTCTATGGAGACATAGAGAATGGATAAATGGACGCAAACCAGTCTATTCCCGCCTCCAAAATCCCAACCGGTTGAAGAGCGGCGACACTGAGGTCATCAGCTCATACGAGGTCGTAGGAGCTTGAGGCAGCACGGTAATCTTAGAACGACCGCGTCTTTGTCAAAACGCTCTTGTGGCCACTCTCACAGAACTCTCGGAATATTTAACAAAGGTCTTAAAAGGGATCCAAATATTGTCATTATTATCCTCTAACTCACTCCAACCTCAGTGTATGATTAAAAATTAGATAAGTGAATAAAACCACTTTACTGACCTGGAGGTTCCGGCGATTTTCGGAGATCCGCTACGGATAACCGAGATTCTCGGGCGTTCTGCTGAACTTGTGCACAACGATGGCACTTTGAACACAGGCCATCGTAGTTAGGGCTACCGTAGAAGCCACATCCTTTACGACAAAGGAGGGGAATGTTCGGTTTCTGGTTTTCTTCCATAATCCCGGGATTGAACTGAGGCTAAGTAACGAAACGTGAAGTTTTTGAAATAATCCAAACGGCGGATGGCGCACAAAGCTGTATATTCCTGTGGGGGAATGCCAAATCCCCCGTGGCGCTGACTCAGGAAAAATTTTGGAACAGGCGCTACCTCCGATAGAATTATTCAAACAAGGGTTTGTGGCGGTAATGACTCACGGGGAGATAGGGGGCAGTTGAGAGTAGCAAAATCTTACTTGTAACGTTTCTCACATGGCCGTCATCCGTCGTTGATCGTCTTCTGGAGAAGATGGTCGCAGGAACGAATTTGAGACCTGTGACAACTCGGGTGCGAAATCCACAGCGCTTCGAAACGAACCACGGGTTTCGTTGGTAACAACTTTTCCTGGGTGGGTCGTTGCAGCCGTTGAGAAGATATTTCCACGATTTATACACATCCCACCTGTGGCCGCCTACCGAACCTTCAACAACCTATATAAAGAGTCTACGATGTCAAGCTTTACTCTAATACTACTCGCATAAGTCGAGTCGCCCCGTTGACAGAAGTGGTATAGACAAAACGGTGGCTAAGTACGCCTGGCTTCGGCTTCCTTTGAATTAAGTTACCTGCATGTACCTGCGTCTAACGTGCATTTCGACTGCGATTTGAACACTACATTCGTCTGGCTGGCTGTCTGATAGCAGTTCGTTCCGTGCTCCGTACCCACCTTCCAATATTTATCGGTTATACATCTAATCGCACCACTGTCATAGGTTACTTCCATAACATTCAGTACTGTGCGATCGCACTCTAAGCCAAGACCCATTAGACTGTAATGCTGAGTTGCCCTTGGCACGCCATAACAAGTTGGGCACGAAAACAGTAGCTCTTAGTGCCACATGCATCAACAAATTGGCGGACCCAGGGATTCTTATTTTCTCTCCAGCTTGCTTATGGGGGGTCCCTTGAGTGCAAAATCCGGGAATCTTAGGTGTTTTTTCTAACCCTTTATAATTGCGATATATCCTTGTAAAGTACACCGAAACGTTCAGGAAACACAGGAATGCATCCGACAAAATGTTTCCCAATCCATGATTTGAGGGATAAATGTTCCACACATCTCCATCCTGGTTTTCTTCTTATCTGCAAAAAAGCTTGTTTCCGGCAATTGTGTTTCGCGTTTACACCACGCAACGATACGAGCGATCTGAACAGCCATTTTCTTGTTGTATCCTGGACGTCCCCTCATGTGTTGGCCGCATACGGTAGGGAGTATGTCCCAGATTCCGACATTCCATACGGAGGGCTATGGGAATGTATTGTTGCAAAGTTTTCGAACCTGCATTATATACCACAAAAATGGGCTGAACAATTGGTTTGCCGTATTTCCTTGCAGTCCGTGCATGAGCTACAGCGGATTAACGGAGGTAAACTCCTCGATTGCGCAAATGTTCGTGATGTTTGAATGAAGGTTTTGCCTGCAGCAAAATGCCGCCACATTAACTCCTTCTCCGACAAATTCCAACAAAATGAACGGGCCGGGACGTAAATGCTAATGGTCATCCAGGTCGTCTGCCCCACGTCACAAGTTACACCTCGCCAACTTTGATGTCAAGGTGGATGGAATTTTTCCCTGGGTTGACAAAATAATCAGCCGATAAACTTCGGGTCTGTTAGCAGGTGACCATTCCTAGCTATATGCACGGTCAATACCTGCTTTCCACGAACCTTCTGATTTGAAATTCAGTGCGGTAAAGGCAACTCCTCGCAGACGTCCTGATACATATTGTATTACTCTGTCACTTCTGCAACGTCTGTATCGGTTCCAACCCCTACCAGTTCTCTATTTTGAAGAGCTCTTTCACTTTTTTATGCTGCACACCCAACGGAATTTGCTTTAGCTTTGTACTCCTGCCTCAAACACATTGTCTTCCATCGATCCCTTCGTCTCAAACCTCCACATGAAAATAGCGTTAAAGTGCTCCGATTTGGTCTACCATCTCGAAAATGTAAACTTATCATGGACTTGTAACCTACACTCTCTCTCCCAAGCCCGGTGTTTGCTGCACCCTTTGACAGCATTGTCTATTCTGAGCTGACCTCTCCAGCCTTAATCTCCAACTAACGCATGCATTATCCAACGGTTTGTAAACGTGGGTTTCCCCACGAATTTATAGCACTGTAGGCATTCTGTGGCTGGGTACACTTTTGGCGTGGCCGTGCCTGGCGTGTACTTTCTGGACGTTCCTCCGCTCCTTAAGCTCAAAATGACACGGAACTTGTACCGTTACACCGTGCTTTTTTCAACCAGTGACTCGAATGAGCATGCTAGAAGATGACTTCGCAATGCTCAAATCACTCTACACCGGACTTCCCAGACGCCTTATTTGCCAACCGCACCGGCTGGTTCAACAAAGGTGATCACGATTTCGCGCCAAGAAAACTGTGAACCCGACCGACGACGAATGCTGTTGTGACAGTCGTCAAAGACGCAACCTTAAAGTAACCACCATAACAGTACAATAACCGTGTACTGTTTCTGGACGTGCGCCAACTGGCTCACTCCCACTGTTTTTCAGACTGTGGTTGGCATCTAGCTTATATGCATTCACTTTGGATGCCTAATAACATGACCAACATAATTCTGGCTCTATCAGATATTCTTCTATTCTGCTATGAAACTCGGCAGGCAGACTAGTCCCCGCAGTAGGTAGAATGTGCGTTCGACACTGGAGCTATATTTAACCTCCTCATCAGGTGTCATTGCTTTGCCGTCGAGGCTACCGTATGCGCAATTTAGTAGCTGGCGCGCCTCAACGGGGAATGGTTGTGAACAATTTTCAAGTGCTCTGGTAACTCCTTCGCATTTTCAGCTGGTAGTTAGCAGGAAATTGTGTTAAGTCATTCGGAAAGGCGTCACACGTCATTAACTCCTTTAACTGTCTATCTTATCTCAGATATACTCACAAGGCCAAAGGCGAAAACGGGTCCTGATTCCGCAGCTGATTTGTTGCCGACCGGATTTTAAGCACTGGTCGCTGTGTTATTAGAGAATATTTGCGTTTCCGCTTGGTAAGATTATTTTACGTCGAATAAGTAATCCGCCCATAGGGACCATGCCAATTTACTTTCACGATCATGATGCATAATTACCTTCCTACCGAAAGCATACGAATGGAACCTTTTTGGAACGAAAGCCTTCGGATAAGAGCGTATTTCCTGTCTGTTCATGGTTCGTCCCTAACTGAGTCAAAATACTACTCACGCACTAAGACTCACCCAGTTGCGTATAATAATATCTAATCCAAGCTGGTTGATGGCAAACTGTCAGGCATGATCATAACTGTGCAGTCAGGGTCCTCGGAATTGTGCTAAAATGTGGCATTCACGCAGATAGTGGGCATCATCGGACGCGAACGTGTTCACAACTTTGTTGGCAAGATCAGAATGCGGTGGATACAGATGGTAGAAAAACACGGTTATTCGGTTTTGCTTTCTTTTGAAGAACATGTTCAGCCTACGAAAGATCAGCTTCTTAAATTCTGAACACAGCCGTCAGCAACATAACGGAGGAAAGCATAGCTCGTTAGGAAAAACCTGAAAATTGCGGAAAACCGGAAACTTTGAAAACGGATTTTGTGGATCAGCAGCGTTGGAGCGCTCTGGCCAGTCAAAATTTAAAACAGCCGTTGAGACTGCGTGCCCTGAGAGGGTTGGGTTTCATGGCCGTATTCGCAAACAGCGTTGGCGGGAAAGATCGAATGAAGGCCTGAGCAATACGGACAAGCGGTAGCCTTAACATAAAAATCATGGTATGCAATGGAAGTTTACGGATTCACTGGCGTCACTGTTTGCGCGGATTTGGGTGCGGAAACCGCCTAAAAGAGTACATTTTTGTTAATGTACAGAAGAGAATGTGACCTGTACGGAAAATTATCAGGTTTGACGCAGAAATCTGAATGTTCTCCGAGATGGGTAGGTCCAAACATATGGTTCAGCTGACCAAATCGATCTCGTCCCAGGGGCGGCTAGGGGCAGATCAAGAATATTTTAAGTGTTTCAAGCAAAAAAACGAGTGTGTCAGAGAGCACAGCCAAGAGTAGGGGGACATCCTCGAGTGTGCCATCAGTCTTGATACGATAGTGCCGTGCAGCCAGTTCACCGGCATACTTCGGTTTCTGAACAAGTCCACTAACGGATGTCATGTTTGGTGTGACCGAGCTGGAGATGTGCAGTACCGTGATAAGCAGAACTTCGGGTTGACCAGCGAGATCCTAAGCCGACGTAGAATCCTAAGCAACTTCGGTTTGGTTGGAGGTTCCCTTGAATGCGAAGCTCACATCAGATGAGGTGGACATCCGTCATGCGTAGTGCTCGAAGCTTGGGAAGGGGAGGGAACGGCTGGAGATCGTTAAGGCTTGGTGAGTTTGAACAGGTCTCAAACAGGATGGAATCCCTTGATAGAAAAGAGCAAGTCAAAGCAGATTACAGTTGGGACAACACGTGCCTAAATGGGAAAGGATAAGAATGGAATTGTGCTCCGTAGCCTAGCAATCAAGGACTGGCTAGGCTTGCCAATACGACGCTAGTGTAGTATGAATGAGGGGGGAAAGCCAGCATAACTATGTGACAAGCGATAGAAAGTGCATAAACAAAGATAGGGATAGAACCTCCAAAAATGATGGGCTAGCGGACACTGAAATCCGCTCCGTGATCTGGACAATGCTATAATTTGGGAGGAATGGCGTGTGAGACAGGGGCCGTCATTTCCAGGAACAGTACCACTAGGCTCATTCAACAAGTGGTGCACAACGCAAGATGCAAATGGGCACTAGTTTTGAATGCTGGTAGTAAGGGGTTAGGAATTGTATTATATTACTTTCTTTCTTGTATGTGACCACTCCTGAGGGCAGTGGAGAGGGGGTGCTTGTTACGTTCGTTTAATGAAATGGGTTTTTGTGCGATGCAAGCACAATTAAAATTAAGGTGGTTACAGCTTTGCACGTCAATGTAGGCCATGAATTCCCAGACTGTCCTCTGAAGCCAGATTGACCGCGGTCAAACAGAACAACGACAGGCAATTTTTTATCGTGCAGGCAATTACAGAGATTTCGCCTGCTGTGGCAAATCTCTCCGAAGCAAGCACTTGTCTTGTATGTGCCGCTCCTGAGGGCAGTGGAGAGGGGGTGCTTGTTACGTTCGTTTAATGAAATGGGTTTTTGTGCGATGCAAGCACAATTACAACGAAGGTGGTTACAGCTTTGCACGTCAATGTAGGCCATGAATTCCCAGACTGTCCTCTGAAGCCAGATTGACCGCGGTCAAACAGAACAACGACAGGCAATTTTTTATCGTGCAGGCAATTACAGAGATTTCGCCTGCTGTGGCAAATCTCTCCGAAGCAAGCACTTGTTGCTAAATTCATTTATGTGAAACCAGTTATCCGCTTAATGCGACTGTCCAGCTGTAGTTGGAAACGGCCCAAATGTCTATCTTGCGCCGTGAGTTATGAGCTTGTTTGAGGAAACTTACGTGTTAATGAAAACCAATACACCAATACTCCACTAGATCCCGGTCACTTCCACTGGCATTTCAAAGACACATTTCAAGGACTCCACGCCGCTTAATCGCTACAAACATTCAGCCCAATTTCAAACGACGTTTAAGAAATAATCACACGAACACGCTAAAATAAACCCAGCGAAACGCGTTCTGGAATCAAACCTCCAATAAAAGGTTTCGCTGCTCAGCATTCTTTGAAGTGTTCCGAAGGGAGAATCATTTATGATCCCTGATGACTGAAGCTTGCTGGTTGTGATCGGATAAGATGGCAGCTACTGCAGAAAAGCATAATTGGGAGTTAACCTGCCAACGGGCCAATGTCTATCACCACGTTTTGCGCCCTATGGAGCCTTCCCAGTTTGAGTACAATGCAACGTCAGCAAGTCTATCAAACAGGATGGAATCCCTTGATAGAAAAGAGCAAGTCAAAGCAGATTACAGTTGGGACAACACGTGCCTAAATGGGAAAGGATAAGAATGGAATTGTGCTCCGTAGCCTAGCAATCAAGGACTGGCTAGGTTTGCCAATACGACGCTAGTGTAGTATGAATGAGGGGGGAAAGCCAGCATAACTATGTGACAAGCGATAGAAAGTGCATAAACAAAGATAGGGATAGAACCTCCAAAAATGATGGGCTAGCGGACACTGAAATCCGCTCCGTGATCTGGACAATGCTATAATTTGGGAGGAATGGCGTGTGAGACAGGGGCCGTCATTTCCAGGAACAGTACCACTAGGCTCATTCAACAAGTGGTGCACAACGCAAGATGCAAATGGGCACTAGTTTTGAATGCTGGTAGTAAGGGGTTAGGAATTGTATTATATTACTTTCTTTCTTGTATGTGACCACTCCTGAGGGCAGTGGAGAGGAGAGTGCTTGTTACGTTTGTTTAATGAAATGGGTTTTTGTGCGATGCAAGCACAATTACAACGAAGGTGGTTACAGCTTTGCACGTCAATGTAGGCCATGAATTCCCAGACTGTCCTCTGAAGCCAGATTGACCGCGGTCAAACAGAACAACGACAGGCAATTTTTTATCGTGCAGGCAATTACAGAGATTTCGCCTGCTGTGGCAAATCTCTCCGAAGCAAGCACTTGTTGCTAAATTCATTTATGTGAAACCAGTTATCCGCTTAATGCGACTGTCCAGCTGTAGTTGGAAACGGCCCAAATGTCTATCTTGCGCCGTGAGTTATGAGCTTGTTTGAGGAAACTTACGTGTTAATGAAAACCAATACACCAATACTCCACTAGATCCCGGTCAATTCGACTGGCATTTCAAAGACACATTTCAAGGACTCCACGCCGCTTAATCGCTAAAAACATTCAGCCCAATTCCAAACGATTTTTAAGAAATAATCACACGAACACGCTAAAATAAACCCAGCGAAACGCGTTCTGGAATCAAACCTCCAATAAAAGGTTTCGCTGCTCAGCATTCTTTGAAGTGTTCCGAAGGGAGAATCATTTATGATCCCTGATGACTGAAGCTTGCTGGTCGTGATCGGATAAGATGGTAGCTACTGCAGAAAAGCATAATTGGGAGTTAACCTGCCAACGGGCCAATGTCTATCACCACGTTTTGCGCCCTATGGAGCCTTCCCAGTTTGAGTACAATGCAACGTCAGCAAGTCTAGCTTTGGACTTTATATTTTGGAATCCAACGCTTCCTGCACTCACAGTAATCATCCGCGATCTTTTGTGTTCTTTATGCTGGCGGAAACAGCTATTGACAGCCGACTAAATTGTGTATTCTCTTCAGGACACATAGACCCGCAATTCGGGGCAAATCTCTCGGTCCATCTATTTTCCACGTCTCCAACCTCTGTCCTCGATCTTTGGGAAAGAGATCGCCGAGATCGCCATTTGCATAAGAAGCCATTCAGGGAGCCTTTCATAATTCACCTCCATTCAAGAAGCAGGATTTCACTGTAATTCCCTAATTTTCTTTCCGAGGCGCCGAAACCAGAGGGGTTTATTTTTTTATAGAACCGCAACGAACAGTAGTCAGGAATTTCTTATTATGTGGCAATCGTGTGACCGGATATTGCTTCTCGGGTTACGGAAGATTCTCTATAAATAAACACTTGTCTAGTAACGGNTCCCCTGCCATTTATATTAATGCACGCTTCTACCTGCGGTAATACGTGCTATGTACGTCCTAATCGGCTGTTGTCCACTCTAACTGGTCTGTTCATTACACTTGAAGGGATCCCCGACCGGACAAAAACAACTACCACCTGCGATAGTAATTTAATTTTTCTCTAACTGAGGAACCCTCTAGCAAATTCACAACATCCGGATGCTCAAAAAACTGCATTTTCGGCCCAACTACCTTCACCATGACGTCCATCACGGTCTGTCCAGAAACTGAAATATCTCGGGCACGGTATTGCCATAACCAATTTAATAACATAGCCGCAACTGCTCACTTCCAACTTTGATGGAGCTCTCTCGCTCTTACCTAGTTAGCACCGGTGGAGAAATATCTGCAGCATACCTGGACCCGGCACGGAACTTTCCACCCAGTGTCCACACGGTGGAGATTCTGTACGAAAATGAAGCAAGTTTCTGCACCCAGTTCACACCCGAGTGCTGAAAATCCGTACTCAGTACCGGAATTTCGGCACCCAGTCCACAATTAGCTAAAGTCGTTGGGCGCGGGAATTCAGCTAATGCTGTGCATTTATTTCTTTCCGTAGTACAATTCACCAACTTTCGCAGTACTATGCTCTCATGTCATGATAACCAATCTACCCTCACACCTTTCTCTAGCATAATACCTCCCTGGATGCTAGTGTTTTCAAGTACAACTTTCCATATGGACCAATTAGAAAATTGCGACGAGAATAATTTGTCATTCTTAGTGGTTCTCTGGGGGCATTGCTGAACTTTCTGCCGTTTGTTTTTCAGCCAGCGATAGACGATTCTCCTGATTTGCCGTAGATTGGTGTTTGCAAACTTCTCAGTTGTTGCGCCGGTAATGAAAATTTAGTTATTGAATNTATCACGAGTCAATTACGTGCTACGGCTAGTCTTGTTGCCAACGTCCGCGTATGTTAGACAAGTACAGCTGTACGTCGCCAGTCTCCTGCAGGAGCCACCTTCCCACCTTTGTGAAATGAATAATCGTGACCACGACAAATACTTACCAGCTCTGCATTACGCGAAACATCGCTCATGTATTCTTCATACATTCGGAGCCCAACTATAGGTAAAAGGGTAAAGAGGCTCACTGAGCACCTGAGAACCGCTTGTTGGTACTAGGGCGTCCAGTTTCGTATGCAGCCTCTGGTGCAACGAGCAAATGCGCTCCGAATTCTTTATAAGGTAGATAAAATAAAACATGCTAATTTACCCACTGAGAATGAGGGTGATCAAGTTTTGAGAAATAACACTGGCCTTTGAATTTGTGGAATTTGTAGTGTCTGTAATCCGTTGTCACATTTACCATTCTGCCTGAACTTGAACCACACTTTGTAACTGTCGTTCACATTGTATCATGACGTTTGTTTTAATGTTACGAATACACAATTTTCCGGCGCGACCTGCTGACTTCTTGCTGAACGACAGTATTTACGCCCGTTGAACTGTTTGTTGACTGTTGAACCAGTGGGACTAAATCTCTGTGTTTGTGTCAACTGTTAAACGTCACAATAAATCCCTGTGACACTTTTTAGCCGTGAATAATTTTCCTACCGTGGAATATTTCACTCACACGGAGCCATCTGCAGGAAATCTCGACGAGTGAATATTTTCCTCTCACAGCCAGTTACTGCATTCAGATCGGTGTAGTGGACTACTGAACCTACGCACTCGTGAGTCCCCATTTGACTACTCATTCCTTTCCCCATTGTGATTTTTGTGATTTTGCATTGGTTACTTTTGCTTGTTAATTTATCCGAACACGCTGGTTAGGTCCTAGTCCGCTACAAGTTCGTTCTAGAAACTAAAGTACACACTCATGGCCAGCAATGGTTTTCATTTTTGTTCGTGCCACCTGGCTGTCTTTGAACTAGTTGGACCTCATGCCCATTGTTCCCAACAAGTTGGGAAAGAAACCTTTTATTACTATACCATCGGATATTCCCCACCGTTTATGACATTGTCCTTTTTTTGTGCAATCCGCACCCCCACAAACACCCCGTCCTGCTCCATTCTGACTGGAAAACTGTGATCATGCCAGACGGTATGCCATCCACAAGTTGGGAATAAACATTATTAATATTATTATTATAAACAATATGGACTAAATGATTCGGTCCAAAAAGAGCAGCAAATTTTTAGACAGTAAGCTCAAAACGCCAGTTAAAAAAATCAGCATATTTTTGTGAAAAAAGCAAATAGCCTATAAAAGCGGTTACAGAAAAATTCATGAGGCGTTCATGAACGTCAGGACGTTGAATAAAACAATGGATTCTATGTACAGAAGAAACATTTGCAGCTTAAAAGCCCTCCACCGATCCAGGTCTACCACGCCTCGGCATTTTCGGAGAAAATCTGCACCTAGAACCACACCATGTTGTCAGTGGCATCATTCACTAGGTGTCAGCGGCTTGTTCGCTGAGCTGGGCAATTTGATTGCAAACGTTGCATCAATAATCCAGGCGACATCACCAGTGCGTTATTGGGGCGTGGTGCGTAGCGGTATGTTAGCGGTTGTGCGTTGAGTAGTGTTACGTGTGTATTAATGCACCTGCTGATGGCCGGGGATGACCTTTGATCACGATCAGTTGTTTGGCCAGGCGGTTCCATTGGTTGCTCCGTTATCATGTCTCCTCATTCGCCGATGCCCACATGATCTTTGAGCTTGGCATCCTCTGCCGTCGTAATCTGGTCGATGCTCGAGTGACCTTAGTCCTCTTCAGCCCGGCTTGTGACCTTTATTGGTTTGACCATAGGGAGTCCCTTGTTCCTTTATTTGTGTGACCAATATTCGGCCCTTTTTTGGTGTTCCGGTTGAGATGTTGGTCTTTTGCTCGTGGAGGGTCCAGTTCGATATGCGCGTTGATCTCATCTGCCGTGGAGTACCATGATCCCGGAAATTCTCTTCCGTGTCTCGTTTCTCCATGTGCCGAAAATTTCGCGTTTTCCGGATTGAATTTGTGGGCTACCTGGTCCTCGTGTATTTACATCATGTCATGTCTCCTGATGGCCGCGTTGTGTTCCTTTATTCGTATGCATAACGTCCTCCAAGTTTGTCTGACGTAGACTTTGTTGCAGTTGTTGCAGTTGATTTGGTATATCACATGTCCATGCGAGTAATACGGGAGAAGGTGTGTCGATTCGTCCGTAGAACGGTAAATGTCTTATTGGCCGATTTCTCATGGTGCAGTGAGAGGGACATTTTTGTAGAGGTTGTCTGAAGGAGTTTGTCTTGTGCACAATTTGATGAAGGTCCTGCTCCGTAGAGTGCAATTTGGTTGGAGGCCGAGTGTAGCTACGGTTTGACAAATTTGGGTGAGATGGATTTGCTTGGATAGAAACAGACCTGCAAAATGCTCTCTGTAGATTTCGAATACCACAACGGTGTCACTCGTGAGTTGCGACTTCCACGCCCTCAAGGAGAACGCGGTAGCTCAGGTGGCGTCGGTGGTTGGTTAGCTGAGCTGGGTAGTTTGCAAGTGTTTCATCACCAATCGAGATGACATCATCAGTGCTTTATTAGAGAGCGTAGTGATGAGTGATGCACAACCATTAACTCACCACCACGGACCACTATGCCCCCCAATAACGCACCTGTGATGTCATCTCGATTGGTGATGAAACGTTTGCAATCAAATTGCCCGGCTCAACGAACAAGCGATCGAACAGTTTGCTGCTTTTTCGGGACAAACTGAAGCTGATCCCAGTTTGAATTGATCAGAAAAGGTGGCGTTCCTGAGAAATCTGCACAGCAGAAGTTTCCAATTCACGTTTGAGGGAATTTCCAGCCTAGCAACGGACAAAATCATAAGTCAGCACATGGTGGTCACCATGTTCTAGTAAAGCGCCAATTAATATCTGATATCTTTTGCCGCTTACCGAATCCGGGAGGGATGGTATTTTTTCTGCGTGGTATCCGGCGGATGAGACGACATGTTGCGTTCAAGTGTTCTGTAGAACTTCTGGTCTGCGCCGTCGCACGTTGTCCACTAAACTCGACGAGCTATAGATCCATCCCGGAGGCTTTGATGGCGTTCAAATAAACAGAACTCAAGAGATGCGTAAGGCGTTTTCTGGAGATGAATTGCTCAAGGGTTTGTATCAAGAATCGGTCATCATCTGGAAGACATAAGGGGCAATTGTAGGCCATGTCGAGAAGACCGGTCGCGGACAGTGAGATCTTACTCCACAGTGCTTTGCAAAAAGGTAAGGGAGGGGCATCAAAGGAGAACTCTGGGATGGGTATAACCGCATGTCGACCGACGACTATGTAGGCCCCTGTTGATGGAGTTGAGCTGGAGAATGACAGTTTCATATTCTATGTTGCTGGGAGTTTTTGGAAGCATTATCCCACGTCCCACTCAACGCTTGTAATTAAGTTCCCCGCAGACCTCACCGCAATGTCTCCGCATATCTGACACAACCCAGCCCAGATGGTGTCGAGTTCACCGCTGCGCCTTTGGTATTCAAGGAACTGTGCAGTGGTTGAGTAGATCCTGCGATTTGAAGTCGCGGACGGTTGCATCGACGTGCTTCTAAGAGCACAAGGGGCCATAACTACCACCGTTTCGGCTATACGTTTGAAGTTGATTTAATTGGCGCTGAGCGGAAGGCTGTTTTGCGCTCCTGTTCTAGGACTGCTCTGGTCCAGCTTTTGCTCGCTAGAGGGCAGTCCCAGGATATAAGATTGATCTTCGTGAGACTTTTGATTAGGGATAGCCCACTTCAGGGATTTCCGTCCGGCAGAGAAATGGGTGACTATAAGCCAAAACGTTCGCTTGCTTCCTTTTTCGCGTGGAGCAATTCGTGTTCAGGCTCTGTTAGGATACCGTTAGCGAGCAACTATGCAAGTTTCGTGATTTTTCGGGAGAAGGACCAGTCTGCTATATGTTATGCGCCTGTCTACTATAGGTGCCGACGCGGTATTGATTGCCAATCCAACAGCTGGCTGAACTTCATCGCGTCTAACCGACCAGGGGTGGATGGCGCTAGGTTCTGGGTGCACCACAGAAGCTGAGTGCAAACTGGCAGTTTTTCACTGTTGAGGTGAAAACTCAACAAAATGACATGTATTGACTCTGTAGATAGATTAATCAAGATACTCGTTCCACAAATTGGTACAAGCGAAAAACAAAACCGTTTCCGAACGTAACGGCTCTGAAAGAGCGCCTTAAGGAACCGGTTCTGGTTCCAGCAAGAATGGGGATTGATTTGTGCTATTTCTAATTGGGAATGTTCAGGGTAAATCGAATGTCGTGATACGATACGCGCTGCCACTGAAACACCACCTGCTTTGAGCGCGAGGAGCAGCTGGGTGTGGAGAATTCCATCGAGGGTCCTAATAACACCGTCAAGAATGACATACCAGACGGATCTGCCATCTGGTGGTTTGTGCTGATTGTTTGTAAAAATGGGCACGTTTGCGGTGCCCATTAGTCGCACAATGCTCTCAGCTGCAAAACCTTTACAGATGAAGTAAAACTTTTCACTCTAAAATATTTCGTTTTGTTGCGTATGTGCTTAAACCAAAAATCCTCTTAATCTACTTACATATTTCTGCGTCCCACCAAACTCCATTGTTTGCTGGAGTAACCATGATTCTGGTTGGAAAGTCCTGTGGGACAAATTCCCAGCATCTATGAGACCCCGGGATCCCTAGATGGGGCTTAAATGTTTGGACTGGTATTCTCAGCTCAATTGCAAGATTGCTTTAGCCATTAGGGACACGTCATCACTTACAAAAATTCAGTTCCATTGTGCAAATACTGAGCGCCGCACGTCTGTGGTGCAAAAATAGTTTGGTTTGGATCTTTCTGTGGAGATATAGGTTTACTGATGTTAGAGTGGTTCAAGATATTCTGCTCCAGCTGCTCTTCCTGGTGTGCGGGTGCGGTTGGCTGGCCTATGCGTAGCAGATTGCATGCAATATAATTAAATATGGACGACATCAGTCCGCTACCAGGTCAGCGGGATAAAACCAGGGTTGAATAATTATCTAAAACACTTAAAGAACCCATTTGTAGCTGACGTCCACTTCAGTATTTTGATGTCATTTGATCTTGAGATTTTGAACGGCTCCCGGCCCAGGTTTTGGGTACGAAAGATAACTCTTTGGGAAAGGATCAGAACAGCATATGAAACTACCGGAAGCTGCTCAAACAGAGTTGGTAACAGTGCAAAAATTATCAAGTAAGTATTAGCTATTAATGAAAGATAGGGTCTAACCAGCTTTTATACTCTTGTTCTCATTAATCTTTTCTCAAATCTGCCACCTTTTTGGCCGAATTTTCCTTTGTCTTTTTTCTTTTTTGTACAACGAGAAGGACAAGGGGAAGAACAATAGTATAAGCTAATACAAGCTGAGTTCTCTTAGTGACGGTGTATCGGACTTGAGAGAGAGAGGTTGGTCCTCGACATTGGACTGGTATGCAGCTGGGCATAAAATTTACCCCAACCATATCTGTGGATGACGGTAATTTTAGCGAACCATACTCAAGCCGAAAGCAAGTCACAAACCGGCATAGGTTCTTCTGCAATTGTTTTTTGTGCATGGCAACGAAGTACGCAAATCAGCCGTAAATCTGTTGGAAATTTCTCTGAGGGGATTTATTTCTGTTATAAAGTTCAACACGGAACTGTTGAATTTTCTCACAACTCACTATTGAGTTATTCGAATCTTGTTGAATCAAAAGTTTGAAAACGTTTGTTTTTTTATGTCACTACTTTTCTGGTTACATTATAATGTGGGTCAAATCGAAAGGCTGTTTTCGCGGTTTAGCTGCGATAGAGGTTTCATGAGTGAAGCATTTCAAGAAAAGATGGGCAGACATGCAGTCTCCATTTTTTCAAGATATCCAGTAGACACACACCGCCTACATGTACTTAGGTCCTATCCGCCACACGCGCCTTTCCGTTGTAAGAGGTTTCAGGCGTAGTTTACAAATATGTTTACTAATATCCGAAGACCAGAAGTACCGAACGCAGGTACAGAATTCGATCACGACGAAGCATTTGGACGGCATTTATGGACGACAATACGTTAGTGTCTATGATATTAGTTGTGAAACCGTTTTACTTTGCAAGAACTCTGGAGGTCTTATTTGTTCTTCGAAAGCGTTTGCTGGAATTCGGCACCTATGTAAGATATCCACGATGACGTTAGTCCGAGTCAAAGTAATCTGAGTGTCGAAGGAATCCTTATGTGGAGCTCTCTACCATTTTTCTGCAAACATGTACAAAAATTTTGGCATATATTTCCTTTCGAGATTTCGGACAGTCTAGTAGTATGTAATCGTGGATGGAACGATTATGAATGAAACATGATCTGAGAGAGACCCAACAATCGACAGCAAACGTTTTCTTGGCGACCAAAATATTCCAGTAGTTACCTTAACGGCACTTTATACCGGTGGTTGTCTTTAAGTCGCACAAAGGATGTAACCAAATATTTATCTTCTGATGCAGTACACCGCCGAAGGCTGTAGATCCCCATCAGTGCCATGCGAAAATTGCCTTTTTATTTATTACTTTTAGTTTTTGCTTCTTATTCCTTGATCAGTTCACGGTCATCCCTCACACCTCTCCCAGACACAAAAATAGCATTAAATCTGCGGTTTCGTCTACATACATCTCTAACCATTGTTGTCTCGACACCACCAGCCGGTTTCACACAGCTTGTGCGCAAAATGCTGTAACTTTATACTGCCCTAGGGCCTCACAGTTATGTCTACGAAGTAAGGCATTTGTTCACACTTATGGTATCTTACGTAGTAGCAATGCAACCTCGAAAAAGCCTGGTTAATTCCAGAGAAATTCATCCAAAGTGGCATGAAGTTAAATTTAAATTCTGATCTTCACTAATATCAACCAGGGAGAGCTTAAATTACCAAAATTTTGAAGAAACAAAAACGATCGTCGTGCAAATGTTTCTGGTAAAAATGAATATCCCGAGGCCTGACTGAATAGAGTAAACGACGGCGACTCTCAGTTATACAGATAACAGTTCAAAACGTGTCCGCAGTTAGGTTAGGAGGGGCAGCCATTTGGTGAAACCACTTGCGTGCTGTTGTGATCTACTAGGTATCATTTTGCTGCAATCACAGGAAAACAACCGGACGGCCAAAACAACGGCTGGTTTTTTGTTTTGAAATGCCGCCCCGGCCAGTAAGCCAGGAACGCACAAAACCGGAGGATCAATAACACCGTGTTTACCTTAGGCGCTGTAAGTCTCCTAGCTACCAAACTGTGAGTTTTTATCTACACACTATGCCTCATTCAGGGGACATAAAGTTTGTAGAGCACTTGCCTTCCTAATAGAAAATCTGTAACAATTATTTTCGTTGAGTGATCAGTGTGGTGCTTGCAGGCGGTACTGGTGAGGGAGTGTTGTTAGGAGAACTTTAAATTTTGGGACCGAGTGCTCGTTTCCTTGCGTAGGTGAAAAAGCTATTCTCTAGTGACGCGGACAGCATATGCTTGCGTCTTTTTCATGGCAAAAAAATTACACGAATGCCAGAAACAACGAGAAATGCAGCCTTGGGCTGAGACCAAATCCTCACACTTTGTCAGTCATATAGGCAGCGTGGTGCATAACGCACCAAACCCATTCCAACATTGAAAATGGTGCAGTTTCATCTGAAGAACTCAAAAGTCATCGATTTCCCCGTAGTATAGCAGGTGGTAACAAGATACAAATTAACACCCCAAATCCTCACCAGTTAGCCTTCATCTGTCCGACAGCTGCTTACTTGGGTACAAGAATGTATGAATAGACGTTGCATAACTATCTGCAGCGTGTCATTTGTCGACCACTGGCTGCAGCTGCTTACTTGGGTACAAGAATGCATGAACAGACGTTGCTGCAGCGTGTCATTTGTCGACCACTGGCTATACATGAGCGGGCTGTACAGGGAAGCTAGCTGGATTGTGTGAGAGTGAACGATGAATCGCGTATTAGAAGATCTTGGGGATAAGCCAAAATCTGGGAGACACTCGTGTTCGTTTCTGCAGAACTAGCACATCCGAGCACATGCAGCGGGGAAACAGGCTAATCGCGCATCAGAAGATTTTGGGGATAAGCCAAAATCTGGGAAACACTCGTGTTCATTTCTGCAGAACTCGCGCATCCGAGCACATGCAGCGGGGAAACAGGCTTGGGTATACGCCATACAATCATCTGTGGCAAGCAGTGTGCCTTAGTCATTGGGTGACTAGAGCTGATGCGCCATTTGCCACCGTGACGGATCGGCATGCCTTGTGCGTTGAAACAAACTGAACTTTTCGAGAAATACGCTCATTTGCAAACCGATTTGGTTTTCACGAGTAGAACATAAGGTTGACGGAAACTCGGGGACTGCACCTACCTGATGAGCCTCAAGAAGGGTGAAACCGGTCGTGCGCTGTCGAAGATTTTTCAGCAATCTTGTGAGTAGTCTCCTTTATGAAAACTGAAATTTTTCATTTGTGTTATCATTTAATTGCTTCCGTAAAAGTATTTTCAGAAATAGACTCTCGTCAAAGTCATTGATATCCTTTTTCCCAGCCTTAAAATTTCAACAAGTATACTTTGTATGCATTTGAAGTTGTTGAATAAATGACTGTATTTCGTAAGCGGATTAATTGGCTTAATTTAGTTAGAAATTATTTCCGGAACCGCCTAGTAGGAGTTAATGACAGAGGGCATCTGAAGAAAAATGAATCTAGCACAGAAGATACAAATACTTGAATTTTTCTAGTAATTTCTCCTGTGCATTGACTTCATGCTTTCTGAAGCACACACAGACGACCTACTGAGGGAGTAAAAATTTCTAGACTTTAGAAAATAGATGACCTTGGAGGTTACCACAGCCATATAAACGAAACAGATCATCGATACAACAATGGTATATCAATGGAAATGTACGTCTTTTCTACTAAAAAGTTGTAGAAATGTGACAATCGGATGCGGAAACAATACCGGTCTTGATGAAATTTCAACCACCATAGAGCCGAATGGTTTAAATCAACAGGATGGCACTCATGTGAGATTGTCCCCCGGATTAGGACGTATCTGCAGGGGCTACGGGTTTGATGCGATCTTGTCAGTGAATGTAGGATCTTTAGTAAAGCTGAGATGTGCAGGATTGTAGGGGCAAATTTGTCTGGGGTTTATTAGCTGGGCTCTTATGGAACCTATCGGTTTTAACTTGCACGGATTCAGAGAATGAGGTGACATTTTTGAAAAGTGACTGACCAGTCCAAATGCTGTTTTTTAGTAGTGGTCTGACATTTTCTGAGTAAATTAGTTGAAGAATAATCGGACTCGACTTAGGTTCTCCTTGGAAGTCTTGAACCCACGAACGCCATCTGAACATTTACTCTACTGCGGTCATCAGTGGCGAACGTGTCAAGTCATACTCACCGTTGAGTTATGCTGATGGGTTACCACCAAAGTGGCAGTTGTGTGCTCGTCAGTGTGGTATGTAAGCTATCTAACAGTTTGAACGTTGAAATTGAGCTTGTTTTATGTCCTTGCCTGTGGGAAATTTGGGTAGGGTACGTGCTATCATTACGGCTATTGATACAGGTGACCAGGTACAAGGTTCTACTGTTGCCAGCTCAGAGTAATAGGGGTGAGCATGTTTAATGGTGGGCTTTGGTGATGCAGAAATAAATTTGTTTGAGACAAACCAGTGATCTTCGGAGCGCCGAAATCAGTCTTTGGTGTGGGGTCGGTAGCATTTTGCCTTCACTGACTGTTTGTTTGATTCGTAAAATAACAGCGACATTCATCAATATCGAAGTAACTACGAGGTCCATGTGCTCATCCATCAAATTTAACTTACTCGTCAAGTAGTATGGTCCCTTTCTAAGACCGTGCTGACTGTTGCTTCAGTAGTTAGTTGTGGCTAAGAGCACATCTGGTGACTCAGCAACTAGGTTTATTAGTATTTTGGAAGGCATCGGGGATGTGATATGACACCCTTTTATCACGTTCAGGTTGTTTTTCAGTTACACTAAATAGTTCTGGATATTATCTCAGCTTTACACTGTATCGGTCACTCCAATGTATCTGCCATGAGTGTTATATCGGACGAGCAGACAGAAATTTTGACGTTGGTTCTCCAGACAAACTCTGCCTTTGATCTCTGAATGGATCCACCAGATGGACAACTGAGTGAACTATGCCACAATGAGCTGATAGATGTACGGTAAAAAATGGCTTACAGAATTCCTTGTATGCACACCTTAATAGGCCTCCTTCTACCTTGGTTCCGTTATTCTGGTTTGATTATACTAGAGAAGAGACAAGTATGCTCCGTAAGTGCTCCATCATTATCAGGTCAGAAGAGGCACGAACATCCACATGCACTAGCGTTGTTTCGTTCAACGCTTGAAATGACCTAGTTGCCATCCTCATTTTGTCAATAAGTTTTGGTGGTCAAAATTAGTCGAAGCGGTTAAGAGCTAGCATAACATCTTTTGATTGGAGACTTGACGGGTGAGTAATCAGCAGGAGAGGCCATAACAGGCACTGGGTCGTTGCTCGAGAGAATCACAATTGGTCTAGCGTAAACACTTTTGACTGTACGTGATAAATGAAGACTTGACGAGTGGGTAATCTGCAGGAGAGGTCATGACCGGCACTGGGTCATTGTTCGAGCTCTGAGGCGAATCACATTAATTGGTCGAGCGTAAACACTTTTGACTGTACGTGATAATGACGTTTTGTCGATTGGTGCGAGCGAATTTGTGAGACACCTAACGTGAACGTCACATAACCAGGGCTCAAGTCCCAAAGAAGCCGGGAACGTGTACTGCTGATTAGCCTTAAGGTAGACAGAGAATGAGTATAGCGCTTGGCGCATGCGGGTTTAAACTAATAGACTAACCGCGGAAGGGCAGGAACAAGGCTGTCTGAATGTTTAGTGTCACCATTAGTCCTAGAAAGTCCAACTTTAATCAATGGACTTTGATTGGTTGGTCATATATGTTACTGCATAGCGTAACTCTTAATAAGTAAGATACGACAAAGGAAAGTGGCTCCATTGTAGGTGGTTGCTGAATTTCTAAAAATACATTTTCATAACTCTAGTGCGTGAGCAGTCCTCATCCTGCCCTGCAGGAGGAGTTCACCTTAAAAAGGGGGAACATTGAAGTTGGGCTCCACAATTATTAGACCGCCTCAGCGCTGCATATTTTATCGGTGTTGGAATTAAAATCTCCGATATGTGACGTACAAGGCAAGCACGCTGTCCCTACCCTTCTATTGCAGTCAATCAGAAAAAGTTTCAAGCGTCCCTGTAGGCACGTGACAGGCGTCCCCGACAGACTGGTCATTAAGGAAACCGATTACCGCGTCGTCGTTTGAGGCCTTAGGTAAACCGATTTAATCGCTCGTATCAACGCGTTCACCTGTTCTGCAGTTCCAACTCAGCCGTTTTGAGCGTGCGCTGCTGAAGTTGTGGTACCTCGCCGGAATTTGAAGCCTTATAAAGCAGACTGTGCGCACTGCTGATGTGCTATAATGGAAGTGATATTCAAGTTCAGTGCTTCCTATATTTGGTGTGGAACCATCAAACTGACCGGTTCGGGGCGAAAATACCAAATTAGATTTACTGTCTGGGTATTAAGAATCTTGGGACATTTATTAATATGACTGATTTAGGCAACGCCCAATATACCATTCAATAGTAAACTATATGTGGTAATGAAGTCATATTAATAGGTTTCAACGCAGGGTCCTCAAATGAATGTTAGTCACAAAAGTGTTTTCTTATTAAGTGGCATGCAGATTTTTCAGTGCAACGGACGGATGTCATTTTTAGTGCAGTCACGACTCAACAAAAATGGGGGATTGAAGGCAGCTGCAGATTGGGCCCCCAAATAACAATAGGTAACTGCTCAACCTATGCATACATCCAGCAGCAATACGAATAATCCCTCCTGAGGGTAGTTTCAGAAAGCGAGAACACTAGAACAAAACAGTTTGTCATTTAAAGTTGCACGACTGGTTTCAGAAAAAGTATTTTAGTCCTTTTCAGGTCTCGCTGCAATGGTATACAGCCACAAGGACAATATTTGGGGATTACGGTCAAGTCAAATCCAATAGTTTTGTTTTCCAGGGGAAATACGGTTGGTTGGAGGTTTGTTACGTGAAATTTCTAAGCAAATACCTTGGGGGTGTTCCACGTGATTGGGTAGAATGTTGTTGCGTGGTTGGTCCATGTTCTGCCATGTCGGTGATGTCGCGCATTAACTGTAAGTCGCTCTCCCAAAAGGCCGAGTGACGACAGGCCGACCGAATTTCAAGTCGGTATTTTGACTTGTCGGTCTGGTTCATTCAGTCTGGGAAATTTCGGGTCCCATTTTGCTACCGTACTCCCAAGAATGGGTATTTTGGACCTACTAAGACAACGGCGGACAATGGAACGCGCCAAAACTTGGCGTCAAGCAACAATTGCTTCGAATATTTTACTTATTATTACCGGATTTATTGTTTGCATTTCCGTGTTGGCTATGTACATTAATCCACGATGGCTCTCACTCATTCAGTCCATTAACCAGTTGGTGGACATGCACGTGAAACTCGGTGCGCTCATTCTGTTTGGCCTATTATACACCCTGGCCGGATTGGCGGCACTGCGGTCGTTAAAAGTTCGATCAACGTTTTTGCTTGGCCTGCAGGTAAGTCGATTCCAAACGGTTGGAAATGTCAAAATTAGATACTGAGACACGAAGCGTCATGTTTTTTATTTGATGTTAAGCCCAATCTTATTTTTGGATGCGGTTTAGACAGTAGTTCTTGGGGAGCAACAGGGTTAAACATTGCTATATTTGTAGTAAGTTGCATGACAACAGTTGATGAGCGAGGTCTGGCTTATTTTTCAGGTTGACCAGAAATCATGTGAGGAAGCCTTAACCACAAATTAACAGTGTGGCATTTTGCACATAGTGTGGAGACGAACATAACAGCTTAACTGACGGAGATGAAACAAACACCAATTATTTTGGTAAGTGGACGTGAAGAATTAGCAAACAGATTGAGCACACTTTATAGGTTCATGAATTGGGGGAGTCACACGGATTAAACGAAGTCGGTCAAAAATTACGCTTTTTTTCGTGAAACTGTAGATTGACTGACAGTAACCTTCTTACATCCGATAAAGTTCAAGCTTGCAATAAATAAGTATTATATGTTGTATCTAACTAAAATAGATTCCCTGTATCAAAACCAATCTCCTATGTATGATGTGTGAACAACCGTTCCCCCAGCATGTTGACACGAGCGATCGCAGCATCCCTTGTTTTATCGGGTCAGTTGGTTTCATTCGGTGACTAGGCCTCAAGCCAACTTAGCAAACAGCCTGCGATTGCAGGCGGTGGAAGCCGTGTTTTCTCTAACTGCGTATGGTGACCAGGCGCCGTAATTGGAACATTCCATGTGGACCCCTTAAATGCTGAAGGCGTATGATGTGAGACGGAAGATGAAACTGTCTCTTGCGTACTGATATGAAAATTCCGACCTACGAACAATTCTTCAAGTACATGCATCGTTAAACTTTGCAGTAAAACTCTTAAAACCCACAGTTCATCAAAAGAATTAAAAGTGTAATACCATATTTTGAAAACTATGATTTTTCATGGAAATCTCAAAAGATGAATTTTGTTTTCAACTTTGGTTGCTACCTCGAATCTTTCTGTAAATAACCCGACGTCTGGGACGTTGCAACTCATGAGAATACTTTCCTTGACCTACGTCGACCTTGGTCCTCCGGTTTCTCTAAAATGTGGGAGACGTCAATAATTGATGAAAGACTACAGTGAGCTGGCCGTGGTTGCACAGGCGAGCTAGTACTTTACGAATTGTGATTCTGTACAACAGGAATATCTATTGAGACCCCTGCTTTTATTCACATGTGACAAAGATGATATCTGATCATCCTGTTGCAGGTGGAAGGAATGTCGAGGGGTTTGGTCAACTATGCTTGATCCACGTCAACGGTAGTTTGTATCCGCTCTGCCTTATTACACATAAGGAACGCAGACTAACCAGAACATAACTGTAAATTCCGCGGCCTTGTTAGAAAAATAATAGACCATTAAGTTTCTCTTTCGATTTTTTTCCAAGGTTTCAGTATTTTGCGTTGTGCAAAAAATAGGGTTTAGGAGGGAGTGCAAAATGTCCAATACCATAATACGGTATGTGAAATTCCTGTGATGGAATTTCAGTCGTTTAAAAAGAGGAAAAAACATATCAGAATACTGTGATGAAGAGCTATGATCTTTACTTTTAGTATGAATTCAGATGCCGGAAAGCATTCCGCATTGCCCCTGTGTATTATGAGTGTTCTGAGGTAACCATCTTGTTTCTTAAAGCTTTTACCTGCGAGAACCTCATGTGATTGCTTTGGAGTATTATTGTCTCGACTTTGACACTCAACCAAAATAACATTGCTAGTCCATATATGTTTCGATAAACTGCTATCAAATATATTGAAGCTCAATAGAAACGTTTTGAACTTGTGAAACGCTGAGGTTGCAATCATCACTTTTGCACCGTGTCTGGTAGTCTTACGTTTTAGGACATTTACGTGAGATGATTTGCCAAGCTCAAACTCACCTAGCGGCATAGAAATGCTTGGCTGAAATCACACATGTCCTGTCCCCGAACTTGACTACAAAGGAAGAATGCAAAAACGCTATTTTTGCTGCTGGCATCGGGATGATCTGCTAACGCAGCTTCGCCGACTTTTGCGGTAGAAATTGCTCGACTTGACCGGAACCAGCTTTCAGCTCATAATTGTTCGCTTTATTCTTCGCATCGCATCCCGGGGCGGCGTAAGTAAGGCTGAAATGGGTTTACCGGTTATTTTTGGGTCTAACGTTTTCAGCGATAAAAAAAGACGAATTACCAGTCAGAGCCAAAGTAAGCACATCAAGTAGTTCTAAAAATGAACACCACTAAAAACTTCAGGAAAAGTCAGGTCCACAGGGTTACAACACAGTTCAAACTACAGGAAGAATGTGACCATCAAAACCTTGAAGTAAACAGGAACGTCTTTGGTGTATGAATGAGCATCATTAATTCGGAAAACAGTTGCACCAAGAGACTTTATTGAGTTTCTCAAGCCAATTTACGTCACTTTTCCGGGCACTGTTTTGGGTTGAGTTTGAAATGTCTCACAGTTTGCCCCGGCACACAAATGATTTCGTGATGGTCTCATCTACTGACAAGATATCAATTTCAACCAGTGAGCATCTTGGTTAATCTCATGAGATTGCTTGGCTGAACTGTTGGATGCTGGTTCCAAAGTCCCTATTGTCGTCGACAGCGTTACAAGTGTTAAATACTACTGCCTAATTCCCGTACAACAATGAACGTGAAACAGCCTGATTAGCAGTTATAAAAAAGGAGAGGATAGAGAGCTGGTGGGAAAGCATCAAGGAAAGATTGATTTTAACGTAGAATACCGAGAAAACAAGTCCAATACGTAGGAACAAGACGCCATTTGTGGAAAGGGCCTCCTCAATTTGAAAAAAATCATCCAGCGCAAAGGACTATTTTCAACTAAGCAGTGAGCATAGAAACTGACCACTGTAATCAGTTAAATGAGGTGTAGGAATGTAGTTCACAAAACGTGGTCCTTTAATCTAGATCTTGGTGGCGTCAAACTGCCAGATAAAACGGGTGCATCCAAAAATATTGATCTACCAAAAGTACGTAAATGATTCATTTTCTTCAAAATTAGCAGACAGGCATGAAAAATCAAACGGAAATGTAAAAGATTTACCTGCTCCTAAATTCTTACGTATTCTGTACGCCCAAGTCAGAAGTATTGTGGTGTTGTATTATGAAAAACAGATTCAGTGCTTTAAAAAAGGCCTTTGTATCCTAAATATGCCGCTTATCTGGAATTCTCGCAAAGCCATATATACGCGAAGAACAAATATGGATCCCTCAATGAGATGGACGAGCGTTGATTTAAAGTGCTTTGCTAATGCGACCCACATAGCAGGGCATGGTTTAGTTCTTTAAAACGTTTGCTAATTCTTTGGCGGTCACATAGTCGATGGGGATGAGGAAGCAATTGAAATTAACGGTGAAAATTATTTTTAGGCGTATTGATTTTGTGGGCTTGTCACAGTTATTCGTAAAGCTTTTTAGCAAGCCTCCTTTTGTGGTTAAGCATCAGTTATCAGACTAATGGTAGGAGAAGAAAAATGATCCACCCCTGGAAGATTGCCAATGCTTTTTGAATGGAAAATTTTGAAAACAGTTGTACAAATTATTGATAGTTCTTTCAGTCAGCTATTGCGGTCTCTGTTTCATCTTTGCTAGTTTTCGTGCATTCAGCCGTTGATTATACGCATAGTTTAAATCCTGAACCAATCTTCTCTCTTGCCATGTAAAGACTGCAGTATGTTAGTTTACGTTTCCATTCAGAGTTTATTCCGCGAAACTCACTTTTATACATGTATCGGCCTTTGTCTTTTAATACAAAGTTATCATGTAAACATATCGACTAAATGGAATAAAATCTCAGTTTGTTATTAGGACACAAATTGAAATTTAATAAACTTTCACGTGGCTTGATTCGGTGTCAAGTAAGAACAAACAGCAACGTAATTGCTATATAACAATCAGATAAAAGTTATGGAATTACTGTGAATAAACCAGAGGTACATTGTTCGAAGAGACACAAGTTTTGCCTGACTTGTGGCTGCCGGTTATGTGGCAACTCGGGTGTCATTTGATGTGAGTTGAATAGTGATTGCTCATTGTTCGTCTGTGCTCTGTGTGATCTGTGCCAGTGGAAGTGGAAGTCCCTAATAAGTTTAATTAAAAAGGAACTCAATTGCATGCCTAGTTAAAGTACAAATATGGTCGGTCAAATTTGTACGGCGTAGACTCGGTGTACCATCCAGGCATAATATTGATATATTTTAGGTGAGAATAACAGAAAAAAGCAAACGTAGCAAAATTGAAGTGGAATGCGAGCTGGTTGTTTTGCAAAATTATCAGTCATGAAGAAAGGCCACAGACCACGGTCAAAATGTAAACGCTGGTACCTCATAGGTCCATTAGAACGAGCTGACCTTTTGACGCTTCAAAGTACCCGAAAAATTCGAACCTATTATTAACACCAATAGAGGAAGTTTGGTAAAAAAAACCACGAGGCAGCACACCGTCTATAAAAAAAATGAAAGAATAACGGATTGCCAGCAGTTCAATACTGTATTTAACTCATCCTATTTTAAAATGAGCATACAATTAGGAGTAAATGTTGGAAATGCGGGACTAGCAGTATTACCATGCAAGTCTCTTCCAAAGCAGTTTAAAAAACAAGAAGCTTTCGGCAATTTTGAATCAGTGAGTGTCGTTTTTTGTTGAATGCGAAAGCCCTTATTTGGGCTAAGAAATTTGGTATGTTTTTGTGCACAAGTCGGCCGGTTGACGTCCATAACTTAGTGCAGTTATTTTGGTGCAATTCCGGCCGGCGGAATTATTTTAGGAATCCCAATGTCTGGCCAGTACGACTTAGATATGGACTCGTGGATAGGTTTCACCAGTTCCCACTTCAAAGGAGTCTAAGCACTCTAATATTTCTAAGCACGTTGTCTCTTCCATTGAACTCGTTTAAGATGAATGAAACTAACCAGCCCGTTGCGAATTAGCAAGTTTCCGGAGGAATTCGAGTGTAGATTATTTGAGGCAAAATGAAATAGGAAATTGTCGCGGGACGGACAGTGTTGAGGGAAATGCACCGTTTGTCCAGAAAAGTTCCTAACGGATGAGGCCGGCTTGCATTTGTTGTAAAACCTAAATCGCATGTTTTAACTTTTGAACATTTTCGTAAACGGCAGTGGATTACACATTATTGTTCTGGTAACAAACAGAGTTTGAAAACAAAAAAGCCGAACAATATGATGCGAAACAGCCCTATTTTAGAAAGCTGCTTTCAGCTAATTTTGGTAAAAAAATGTAGCTTCTATGAAATAGTGGAAATGCTAGTGTCTACAGTTGAATGCAATAAAAAGGTGCTTTTTATCACCAATATTTTTATGAAATTGCAAACAAGTAAGAACTAAAGACCGAGTAGAAGCCAAATCGTTTATAAAAAACGCCATACGTAGGAGATTCGCTGTTCGGGTCACTGGTCTATTTTGACGTGATGATACAGGAGAGAGCGAATTTCAAAATTCTGCCCACTCAGAATGCAGCACAGCTCCATATTGATTGGCTCATTTAGTGCTGCAAATTCCACTGTTGGCTTTTGATCGAATTTCCCCTGTCCCCAGTGTCTGGAAATGCATAGGCAGTTCTTTGTTTGCACAAAAGAGAACAAACATTTACCAGATCAATAACCCACACTGGATTGTCTTCTTGTCCATTTGTGTATCCCAAACACGATCATTAATTTTAAACCTGGAAAGGGACATTACCACGGTTGCAGTTTGCCGTATTTACAATGTCTGTCCATCTTTGTTTGTACCTGCAAACGTTTTAATCCATTTAAGTTCAACCTGGCCAAGCAGTGACCACCAAAACTTCCCGCACCATATGTGAGCGCTATGAGCAAAGGTGAGCCCCGGATTAATCTTACATAAGATGGCGATTTTCGGTCGTACAATAATTCAGCTTTGAAAGACTTTTTTAAAATGGCGTTACATTACATAATCTCCCGAAATTACACCTGTTCACTGCAGAGAACAATGCACTCGCTTTGCACCATTTCTTGATACCTATCTCTTGTTAAACACGGACGGTGTATTGTTTTGAAGAACTTAGTAACGAACTGACGTAGAATGGAAGGTAAAAGAAAGTCATTGTGGGATGAATAAATGACGCCAGAGAAGATCACACACTGATTTACAAATCGTGTTTCAGTTTTTAAGCAATATTATCATTGTAACCGCACAAATGCCCCAGTAGATGTAGCGCAACGGAGGATGAATGAAAAAGCTCAGAGTCCACAAAAGCTGACAGTCAGCCTGGAGAGCTGCTATCGAAGAAACCCGATACTCGTTGATTTGGTTGACACTTCTAGTTGTTTTTAAGCTAATTTTATAAGGGGGAGAGAGAAAAGATTCTGCTTCCAGACTCAACAACGAGGGTGTGCTCCAATGTTGTGAATCCACACGTGGGCGAACCTAAATTCCTGTGAAGAAGGGCCTTTATGTTAATCCCAAAGGTTATGAAATACTATTGTAGGGCTATTTTTGATGTAATGTGCGCCATAAGGGAGTTCATTGACAATGTACACGCACACCTTGTTAAAAGTATCTACTAAGATGTATGGTTATTTGGTTCCAGGTGTCATTAAGCTTAAACTACGGGTCGTGTGACATGACAAGTTTGCTGTAGGCATTAGAATAAAGGATTTCAGAAAGCATGAATCCCCTAGCCAGCGGATTC
Organism: Opisthorchis viverrini; assembly: GCF_000715545.1. Lineage (NCBI taxonomy): Eukaryota > Metazoa > Platyhelminthes > Trematoda > Opisthorchiida > Opisthorchiidae > Opisthorchis > Opisthorchis viverrini. The sequence goes on along the minus strand of NW_008751672.1, from coordinate 2,039,706 downwards.
GTTACACTGCTAAAAAGCCACCCTGGAAAATTTTGGAAGCAACTGGTCTGAATTAAGAAGGAATTTCCGATGTGAATTATAATCAATTGTCCTTATTTTGGGGGTGGATTTCGTTATTATCTGTTTCTTTTGGAGGATTTTTATGCCAGCATTGAGGTTGAAACCTTGCATGATGATATGCGGTTAAAATGCATGGTTGGCGTGTTAACAGCTACTGAGTTTATGAGAACGGGCTACTTTGAGGGACTGTTTGGAAAGCATCTGCTTTCATTAGACATGGAGGGCACTCTACAGGAAAAATTTAAAATGTTCTTTTTCGTGAAAAATTAGCCCCAAATTTGGCTTGGCTAGTGTGTTTCCTATGGCCTGTGTCTGTCTACCTACTGTGTTACTGTCCTCTGGGTGCGCAGTGATATTTGTGCCCATAAAGAATGTTAGTTAATTAGATTTTCGGTAGTGGAATAGAGTTCTAAATAATGCCGAGCTATTAAATCATGAAGAAATTAGCAAGTGTAAGGCGATTTAAACTAATTTTCTATTATTTATAGTCATTCTGACAACAGAAATTCTAAAAAATGTGCATAAATCCTCCATTTGATAGTTTTACGCGCAAATAAATTCAATTTAATGATTTTGGGTTAAACGTATTGTGAATACATAGGAACTCAATACAAGAGTGACGTCCAACTGCAGAGCGTTCGGGGGGAGATACAAACCTACAAGGCGGTGATCTATCGGGATACAATTTATTTGGTCACTGTAACTACGGTAAAATCTCCATTCATGACCACGGTACGAAGACTAAGCAGTTGCGCCAAGTTTCCCTCATATAAATATCATTCTTAAGTATTCTTATCTTTTGTGCAGTCGAAATGCTGTAGAAAATAGCGTATTGTTTGTTTGGTGGACTACGGTCATTCACCTAAAACATAGAGTATAATAAAATTGTGCATTGTTATTTAATTACTTTTATTACATTATATTATACTTATATTTGATCTTAGTCAGTGAGCCGTCTTTGAGATTTATCAACCCTTGTACGCATGAGATGCGCGCTTGGTATTTAGTGCCTGACTAGTGTTGATACATTAGTCCACATAGTAATATGTGTACAGGTGGGCAGGCACACCATCTTATGATTTTGATCACATCGCTTGTAAGGCTGAAAACACATGTGTACCGTTTGTCCGTTATTCGGTTGAACGAAGAAACATTCATACCACCAGGCACTCGAAAGCAATGGGTCGTAAACTAGTAGCAAACGCAGCACACAAGAGGTCATTCCGCGGTGCCAGGCATGAGGAGCATGGTGAAAAAAATCGCAAAGTTTCGTACACTAGCACCGCCACTCTGTTTGTCTACCGATGCTTGACTACAAACTATGTTTTTGCACAAACATGGTCAGTTCGGGGTTAAAATTCCGTTTGACATAACCCAGAGCAGATCTTTCTGCTAATAAGTAGCGATGAGGACCTGGAGCGCCATAATTCTTTGAAACCAACAATATAAGGAGCAGACTGGTACGCAAGTTGACGCATAAATTTTGTGATATTTCCTTACGCAGCTGTCAAGAGGCGCCGCTGTCCAGGATACTGTCAGAAATGTAAGAATCATTAGAAATTGCACTACGTAGCATACTACATAGAAAAACAGTTAACAAGCAGCACATATTGGGACCGTTGAAAGTCGGGTTTGTCCTGGATACAAGGGGAAATCGACAAACATAACTGTTTATCAAAGACAATAAAAAACAATGGTTAGCAGACCTTTAACAACTTATGTTTGTATGCAACGCTTGTGTCCGCAAATCAATCACAACTGCAATGCAATCCGATGAAGTATTCTGACGAACTTTTGAAACAAGTAAACAAGGGCATCTCAGATTTGGTAAGAGCTCTTTCTATTGGGTGAGGATGAGACTTTTAAGTAGTTAGGAGATTTTAAAATCCAAAATTATGTTTTATTCCGCTACAGATGACTGGGAAAATGGCTGTCTAACTGGAATTTATTCACATGGCTCACTAACAACTAAACACCGATATTTTGTGTTTCCATTGACCACATGATACAAGAGCCCTATAATCTCAACTTTCCAGTAGAAAAGTAAAAAAGCTGCCGCACGCATACCTTTTTACAAGTTTTGCCTTATGAAAACCAAAATATAAGAGCAAGTTTTTTTTTCAGTTAACTTCTAATTATCAGTCGCACCTTCACAGAATAAATAGCTTGTAATATAGAGAAGAATATTTGGAGCTCAGGTAGGGTAGGTGGTCGTTAGTTGTTCGATGAGCTGGGCAATTTAATTGCAATCAATCTCAGCAAACAAACCAACGACCAAATGTCTTATACACAGCTGCTAGCTATAGGAGACTTCTAGTTGTTTGGAAAACTTCAGCCTTGCCTTATGAGTGCGCCTTAGACTGCCAAAGTGAAATCAAAGCTACTTCGTAAAACGAAGGTACTTTTCAGAAGATCGTTGTACATTACGTATGGTTGTATACTATTATATGAACTTGACCACTCATCGACATGGGCAGCCGACAGTGAATGAACTCTTTGCATGGCGCACACCTTCAAGTAGGATTAACCACATACACTGATCAGCTAACAACTCGCTCTGGAGAGCCGCAAAAATACCCACTATAAATCCAAACGTCTCATCTGTGCATTATTTCATACGAACGTGACAGTGTGCAAAACAGTTTCAACACAAAATTACCAACCTTGTTTTTGTGTACATCCCTGAATTCCAAATGTCGACTGTTAGGCAGTAAATCTATTCAAAACCTTGATTTCTAAAAATAGTCCAGATCAATTGGGCACGTGGCCCCTCTAATTCGAGGGCTGACCGATTCTTATTTTTCTCTGGGAGGATGATTGCTGCAGTCCACCGCAAACCTCATACTATATTCCAGCTGCTGATTGGATTTACCGAGAAGGAACTTTTTTTCATGACTTTCTGTTAGTTGTTGGTCTATGTAGTCGGATCTACTTAAATCCGTAAACTGGATATACTTGTGTGCGCATTCAAAGTAGTTACAGTTACTTTGACGCTTATTTCTTTCAACCATGCTCACGAAAGTTTCATGGAGTTCATTAAAACGTTCCTTGAAATGAACTGTTTTGACAAGCTCAGCGAGTCACAAATGGGTGGTTATATCTTAGTTTAACTAGCATTGTAATATTTGTAGTAAGATGTTAAAAGTAATCGATCATGTTGGAATCCAAGAATTTGAGGATACCATATTTTTTTTATAATGCACATTATATGATAAAAAATACAATGGACAAGTTCGCCTAATTTTGCACTTTCAGAATGACGTACTGCCACCTGAAAGACATCATGTGTATCGGACAAGCATGGATACAGAGAAAACATCCAGCTTATATGCTTCTGACTTGGGACGCAATCACTGGTTATCAGATAAACGAAATTTAACGTCATTGCTTGTAAGACGCTTGGTGGGAGAGGGTCTGGTTAATTTAGTACACTTAGTTAGTGAGCTAAAATGTTCAAAACTAGGGAACGCTTGACTTATGAGACTTTTCAGCACATTGTTAATGGCCGTGTGCTCTGGGTTTTGGAAGATATGGCGGATGGAACTGAATAACTTGAGGAGCTATGTGGTGTGTGTGTACTCGGTGCAGGTCGTCGGATCAGAGCGCGGTTCACACCAAAAACTTAAATTTGGGAGATCAAAATGTGAATGATTCAATCCAGTATGGGATGAAACAAGATGGTCTAGCTGTCAGCAAATTATATATCATATTACTTATTTATTGCGTTCATTACCAAAATAAAGTAACATGAGTTTTCAAGGTGGGAAACCGGAGGAAGTCGTACTCTTTGGTGATGACAAAAATAAATCATAGTGGGGTTATCCGAAATATCACAGTGTCTGAATGATAAGAGTCTTTTTAGGCTGACAGGGTATCAAAGCATTTTTCACAAGCTTGCTTGACGAAAACGTCTAAATTCGGAGAATTTTGACAGGTCATGAGATTAAGTGACGTTTTGTTCAGCTTGGGTTTTTATACTTCATTCTAAGCCGCTTCTGTCGACGAGTGCTCTTTGCGGATATCTACACATGGCCTCGTTGTAAGCATGCACAAGTTCGCTTGTCGTGTGTCTCCTAATCTGTAAACTTCGCGATACCTCTCAATTTTTGACATCTCTGTCGTGAGTGGCTAGTAAAAACTATACCTAACAATGTAGCCACCTTTTTGAAATCATAGTAACGGTTTTTGATAGAATAAATTTTAAAGTTTACATTTAGGAAAGTGATTAACCACCCCCCTAACCCCTGCCAACGTTCTCTAAAAGGAAGTCGGTGGAGATTGCGCCCCCAGCCACTGTGATAGAAAAGCGACAGAATTACTTTTTTCATCAATAAAAATCAGCATTTTTTACTGCACTAGTGTCATAGCCACTAAAGTCTGTTTCGCTTTTCTATGATTTAGTAACGTGCGGGTGGTGTTTATCTCTGGGGTAGGTGTGTGATCTACGGTGCTACAGTATATCCATCACTCCTTTACATCCACGTAACGTGGTCGTTAAACTTGGCTCGTAGTGTAATGGAAGTACTTAATTTGTATCGCAGGAAAAAGAAGTTAAACTGGTAATGAGATGTGAGTTCGTTTAAAAACACATCACCAACGTACGAATCAAGCAGGCGTTTATTTGAAACGCCTGCTAGTGTACGTGATAGCGCACGCGGCAAACTAATTAGCCCAGAAAAAGCAAGGCAGCTAGCAAGTAGCGCTCATTTTATCGCACTGAAACACCGTTTTACTTGTCCGTAAAAAGACTCAATGTAAGCTGTTGTGCGGCATAACTGACAAGCGCAAACTATGTTATCAGATAAAAATAATAAGTGCTTGTGCTCTGCCTGCACACAGAGCTGCCAAGTACCACCACCAACATTAAAAGCGGCTGCCGAACCAGTCCACCATGCTTGATTGAATACAGCATCGTTTTACCTGGAGGGACCGAGAGTGAACCACAATCGCACATGGCTGTCAGCTAAGAATGTCTTATCAAGCACTGCGCTGTCAGCAGCTTTAACTCATCTTAAGGCGTGAATCCGATATGGATTCTTCCATGTCAGTACACATGGAGGCCGATCTCATGGTATTCCGGACCCCATTACTAAGCACAAACTGGACAAGGAACAAAAAAGGATGGCACGTAATGGTAGCACCGATATGAATGCTTTTGACGAATGACAGACGTGTCTAACTGTGATTCAGTCACTTGGTATCGAATCCGTAACAGCTGTCACAAATTTGAGAGCAGCATGACTGTTATTAATGGGTACGTGATTGTGAAAACTTGTTGTGATTAACGTAATTTATTAGGGTACCAGCTTCCCATTTACAAACAACGTTTATACCCAAGTGTTCATTCGAACACAGAAGTGGTTCTCAGCTTTGATATTTATTGGATGTTATTTTCAAACTGTGATTACTTACTTATTCTTCGTTTTCCTCATCGAAACTTTGACACGTCCTGTCCTCATAAGATTAGTACTTGCTACCAGGAATTTACTCGTTTTGCTCATTACATAACACGTGCATACTGATTTCAACCAAAGAATCAATGTGCACAACCTAAATGTGACAAGATTAACCCATAAACATAGTTTTCCTTGATCAATTGATAGGTGTTCTTCATGTCATTTAGACCAAAACTCTGTAAACATGTTCTTTGTACTAGGCGATAGTTTGCCTACATGTAAACGGTGGTGATTGCGGAAAAAATTGCAGTTTTGAGTTTTATTTATCACCATTCTTAGTGTTAGAAAAGACATTTGCCATTTATAAATCCATAGAGATTTTTACCCTGGTTTGATTCGGAACCCAACTCAGCAACAGCTTTTCGCCGACTGTTTAGAGTTTGTCCACTCTTATAAGGACAACTTCATCGAAAAGTTGACACTTGTGAAGGTACTTGTAGTGCACTGATTAGTCGAAAATCCAACGTCATTCTCGAAGTAACCCTCGGCCTCCCAGTATGAACAGCTCGCCTAGATATGCGTAGATCTCACATTTCTACCAGAGTTACTCTGTGAAAACAGATTGGTCTGAGTGGGTCGAATTTTCATGAAAGCCTACACTGACGCCTGAAAACCTGACCTGCTAGTTGATGAGAGATTCAAGAAGAAAATTGCTAAATAAATTGGTCTTGAGTCCTTGTATTGTTAGATTGATTGGAACGCTCTTGCGATCCTTTCGTCACGTAGTCACACGGTCCAAATTGGTTTAACAAGATTTGGCTTCAGGTTGTTCATAAAACCTGCAGAGATTCTCCGTTATCTTGTATTCCCAAAGTTTAACAAAAGGTGTTCCTTTGTGCTGCCAATTTTCACGAATATTTTACCCTACTGGGGTATTTTTCGTTTGAAGAATTAGAGAGGTTAATAAATAGCAGGTGTAACAACAAAACTGTTTCTGTATAAACGTGGATCCTGGGCTTCAGTCCTTGTCTCAAAAGCACTATACTGTGTTTTTATTTTTCAACAGTTGATGTAAACATCTAAAAACCCATACAGGGATTCACAAACACAAAAAGAACCTAATTAAAAACACAAGGAGACGAATTCAATGCAACATTTTGTTATTCACCCCCGAACATCGTCGAAATACACTTAAGAAAAAGCTATCGTCGTTCTCAAATAATGTACGAGTGAAACGAGCACCGATTAGTTGCTTTTATTAAATAAGATAATCGTTCAGCTGTGAAAGCCTTTCGGTGCCTAGCCGCCATGCCATCCAAGGAAAGCACGAGGGCTGAGATACTGCCGGGTTTCTCAAGCCCCAAACAGGGAAGTCGAGAAGCTTTTATCCACCAAATACTGTATCCACAAACTTTCATACTGACTAAGTTTTAATTTAGCACCATCTGAGTATAGAGGATAGTAGTGACAAACCGTAAAGACAATCAGCAACAAAACACCGGATATTCTGAGCACTCTTGCGTGATTAAAAACGCCAATGAACTGAATCCAAAGTTGGGGCCATCGTCCTGGGAAAACTTAATATTGAAGAAGCCCAAAAAACTGTCTTCCATTTTTGAAAGTTCATCAAAGTAAGGGTACATATGGATAACAAGGAAAATAACAAGGTGATTGTTATTATGTTTGAGCATGTGGAAGGAAATAATAATCCAGATATCTGGAAAAGGAAAATCTTCTGAGTTACTTCCTAAGAACCGTCACACACACGAAGCAAACTGTACATAAAGAGCGAATGTAAGTAGCGAAAAGCAACGCAGAAGTCTCAGGCCAACCAGTGTAATCGTTCGGAGTAAGAGTGAAGGGAGGCGTGGATGAATGATCAAAAGGTAGTGGAGCGCAAGTGATATTGGCCTCACGGTACACGACTGGTCAGTCGCCCGTGCTGAGTCAAGTGCGGTGGGCACACCCTTTGCAGTGACTACAATGAATGCAAAAAGGCTGGCGTGCGGATCTGGATCTTCACGATTTCCGGTGCGCAAAGCATTCTTATTTACTTTGTTCGTGAGAGTCCTGAGCCAGCCTGGTGTACGACAACTTCAGTTATTGTTCTGAATGCAACGGATTTGCCCAAACCGAAATGTTACGTGGCCAGCAGTGTAATGGTTGATTAGGCTGTGAAAGGGAGGCGCAGTCTCCAGGAAAGACCACAATAACACTGTGCCTTTGGTGGCCACGTTGTCTGTTTGCTGGCTTGTGGAAAACCCCCTTCAGCGACATCATTTGCAACAGCTGTTCACTGCAGTTCAACCCATGTTTGTCTTTCGGTTTGACTTTTCAAGCTTTAGCTCTAAAATGACCTGCGACATACGACCTCCGCGTTTCCGGTCAATACGAGTTCTGGTTCATATCATGCGACATGTGTATTTTTTGTCTGTAAGTAACTGCAAAGTTCTGCAAATTAAGGAAATATTCGGCGGGAGACATAAAAAGACAACAAATCAAACACTGCACAATGAAGTGCAACACAATGTCCCGTTCATGATGTAACTCAATGAGTGTACAAACTTGTACAGTTAGAACCAACGTCTTTTAGGGAAGCAGCATTTAAAAACATCTCTTTTCCTACCAATAAGATTGTATTATACGTGTATTTATCGTACAGAGCGTCGCTACAAAGAGATACTGTAGTTTAACCTAACTAACCGTTTCGGTCGCAACACTATAAACCTCACCTCACGCATGCTGGAACATGCTGCGCTGTAGATAGTGTGTCTATAGAGGTCTTTACAGAATTCCGAGAATAATGCCCAAAATAGTGGCTATTTCCTTCAGAATCACAGCTTCTTGTCATTGTGAGTAGAGCTGTGAGCTGATAGTCCGCGATATCAGGATCTGATCACATCCTACGCACCAACCTCGGGTTGATAAATATTGACATTTTTTGTCCGCCAACAGATTGCTGGATTCGAGGGAAAGGTCGTTCAAGTTAGAAAGAACGAAATCCCTCCGAGGCAGTGTTGACAAAGCAGCTTATGTGTGGTAATACCCTTTCTGGTTCATCGTATAATATTAATAATGAGGGAGTTTGTAAGATTGATCCAATCGGTACGTATAGTATGCACTATTAATAAGCTATTCACCTCCCAGTTGGTAATTTTTCTCGAACATGTGTCAGTAAAGATCAGTTAATGTACACGTAAACATAGCATGTACTACTGAACTGAATGGTCCAATAATTGAGCGAACAGAATTAACGGAATCGCCGGTTTCTCACCGCTGTTTTGTAGCAGCATTTTCAGTCATTGAGTTGGCTTGATCGAGCTGGAACATCTTACCACATTGGTACTACAACACCAGAAATGTGTACGAAATTTAAAATCAACAGTTGCCGTAAGCGCTTCTCCCAACCTGTGGAGGAATGATTAACGTAAGGGATGTAGACAAGGGCATAAACGACACCATGGCTAATAGCAGTTACCTTCTAGTCTGCCGCTTGGGGGACGGGATATATGCCCTGCACACTCGAGGACCTCTCGAAGATGCCTCTCAAAATATACGGTTTGCTGTTTTCTTCATCCTAATCAACATAACGAACCAGCAGAACAGGTCAACCCAAAATGAATGCCAGGAATAAAATTGAAACTCACTACTAGTTGGAAGACAAGGGAGATATGGAGCGAACACTGAGAATTTGGAAAGCTTGACAGCATTAGACGAACTAGCTAAGAAGAGGCCAGATGATAAGAAGTGGCTTAAATGTTACACATTGAACCTTGGAGCTGGAAGTATTTTAAAATTCACTTTGAATAGATACTGGTGGTTTGACGATTTCGGGCAAAGGACGTGAATACACTGAGCGGAGGAAGAATTTCAACAGCCACTTCTGACAAGATATTTCCAAATGAGATGGAGAGATATCAACTGTGGATTTGAAAACAAAGAAAGGAGTCATATCTCCTGAAACACGTCGTTCAATTTACTATTGGTTCTTTGCTTGTTTTGGTTCTAGATTCCCTGTAAGACACGTTACACCCGTGTAAATAGGACAACCCCTCTTCGGGTGACACTGAATTTATCCAATCGATTTGTGGCCAACAAGGCTGTCTTAATTGCTTTTACTTAATTGCAAAGCTAATATTAAACTTCGTGGTTTGGAAGGCCTTGTAGTTCTAAGACCACCACTTGGAAAAATTGAGGTTTGGTTGAGGGCATCACAAATAAACATTCCGATCACTGCACCATCAAGGCTTGAGTTGATCTTAATGTAACTGTCAGCAAGAATTTTAGCAGATAAACGTGACTCAACACCATTCTTTGGTAGCGTGCTAACGAACCGTAGCTTGCTATCCCCCCAAGAAACTTTTGAGTGACTGAAAAAACCCGTCTTTGCTCCCCCCCCCCCCCAAGAAACCTTTGAGTGACTGATTGATCCTTGCGCCGTAAAGCAAGTCAAATTTTAACAGCCTGTAAGACGTTGAGAAGACACGGATGACAGCATTGCTGGCATCTAGAAAGTGATCGATGGGTACACGAATCCCAAGAAAGGTGTAGGAACAATTGCGCCAGTGGAAGATATAGAGTGATTTCTGTTTCGGGTAGAATGTGCAGTCACTAAAAGCAACCAAGTCAGGCCTCGCATGATTCAACAGTCCCCTGCCCATGCTAACCTTAACTTTGGTGCCCCAGATAAATCTCAGATGCCTATGGGATCAAGGTTTTCCTGGAGCATTCATTCATAAACCTCATTCATCTAAGTGGCGTGCACATTCCGATATGATTTCCCGCAATATTGTTAGCATTAGTAGACAGCTCGAATGATACAGATACAGAAATACACGCGTTGCTCATCTGTTTGATTGAGTGTTGTTGCCAAGTTGGATAGGATCAAACTGAAACCGCACGTTTCCAAGTTACTTACATGGTTTGTTTAACTAGCTGCCCTTAGTGGTTTCAGTACTCCGGGACTTCCGAACATAGGTGAACTTGTGCAGCAAATGATGAGAGCCAAAACGGCCTTACAGTGTAACGACGTACTTTCAGTTTATCTGTCAGAAAATGGGTTAAACGCTGCAGCAGTCTTTATGCAGTTAGAACCTGTTCTGTGTGGATTACGACATACCATTAACGACCACTCTTTACAACAGCGAACACAGCTCAAACACTGAACATTGTTCAGCGCATTAGTTCCTCAGAGCGATAACTGAATTAATACTACTGGTAATCCTGCTACTGGTTTCCTTATCTTCACGTAGGCTGACCGAGAGACACCCGGCTGGTTACTGTGTGTGAACCTGTGGATAGCGAAAGTCATCAAAATCTGTACATCATCATCACCATCATTATCGTTGTCATCATCATCGACAGCATGATATCAGCGTCCCACACCGATGCCTCGCTGCCCCACATACCCAGAGCACACACCGTGTAGCAACTCATGTTCAGTATTTTAGCATGATGTAGTGTCCCACACCGATGCCTCGCTGCCCCCCATACCCAGAGCACACACCGTGTAGCAACTCATGTTCAGTATTTGTTCATCAGGGTTTAGTTCTCAAAACATAATGTCGAAATGTGTCATCCACAATGTGACAGAAACAGGTGATCAGCGAGTCATCGCCTCCATGGAGTGACGGCCAAGATTGCCAGCTTATTTTGGTTACGCAACCGTAACTAAATTTGCGCTTAAGCCATATGGGTTTGCATGAAAAATTAGAGTTAAATAGACATGTGCATGTCGGTGAACTTAGGCAATTTTCATTCACTCTCCCTCATGCCACCAAATCTGAAGGCAACAAGATCCGCCTGAACAGATACAAGTAGATTGGCATTGTTTAGGAAGGCAAGATCAACAAAATGCTCTGTAAACCGAATTTCCCACATACCTCATACTGCACAGAGGCCTGATTTGCAAGAACAACTCATAATGAAAAAGCAGTGGAGAACTGAAACAGGGGCTAACTTACTCAGTCGCATCGCAGAAATTGCCTTTATAACTTTAGAAGTCCTGTATATATCAAGCATCGATGGGCTAAAGAAAGCTTTCATTGTTTCATAAGATGATGCTTCTTGCTTCAGCCCGCAGATAACGACGAATGACTATCGTCTGGCCACTTATCACATTGATTTGTAGAACTTCAACGTCTTTGACCTAACCATCATTCCTACTTTAGCGTCTTCAGTGGTCATCGTTTCTCACCTAATTCCTTGTCAATGATGAAGACCATAGAAACTGGATGTATTGCATGGCTGTTAGACTGCTAGGATGATAAGGACGATGATGCTGTACGGTGATGGTTGTGCACTCATCGAGGTAAAATCACGGTCTACTCGTAATTTTTGAGTCATTGTTCGCTTTCCATTTGAACCATTCTGACTAAGCTGAACGTGTAGTTGACTGCCCTTTCCCGAAGTAAAATAATGTTACAGCCCTAACGATGAAATTAGAAGAATTTGGGCATATCCACAGCCACATATTTGCTTCCAGTGCACATACGAGTTCCATTTAGTCATTTCAGGTAGATTTCTCGATATATTCTTAACCTCAGATTCCACCACAACTAATCCTATTGTCTGTTGACTTCCGTTGATTTTCAGATCTTTGCGGTGCTCATATTAACAGTCGTCGTTTTGGCAACTCTTTATGCAGTTGCGTCTCAGTGGATAGCCACAATGCCCACTGGAGTTTCATTTTCTGTCCAGGGATTCAAACCTGGCGATCCGAAAAATATGGCCATGGCAAACATACAAAGTGTGCTGAAGTGCTGTGGACGAGAATGTGAGTTGACTCAATCGATTCGATCTGATTCCACTTGTACGACATCAAGGATTTTCTGAGTTATTAAAATCTATAACATCTCAAGAAAAGTACAGGTCCTGAGAAAAGCACCTTCCCAAGATAATGGACAATCTTGTGAAAATAAGTGATATTTAGCAGTTGATGGTGATAATCTTTCCGGTTTGTGTCCATGCGCGATAGCTTATTTTCGAAACAAGCGAGCACTCAGACCGTTCTCTTAATCTCTCAACTGTATTTTCCTCAGTACTCCACTGCGTGGACCTTTTTGTACACTATGCCCATTGCTTGGGAAATCATTTTCATCCTGGGATGATTGAAGCTTGAGTGGAAGATGAACTAGGTGTCAGACAGACTTTAAAGTGTAAAAGTATATGTGGCAGTGAATCATAATTTTGACTAACTAATCATCCTTGTAGCTCCGTCTGCAAGGTCAACCTAGGCGAGTATTCACTTAAACAAGACAGAGCGAAACAGTCAAGCACTGTTTTTCATCAGAGATGGTAAGGATCTCTATTGTTAAACATTTAATAGACTATTGGAGAACCTGATGTATGTAGAATTCAGTTGATTCAAGTGAACGAGACCTTTCAAACTGATAACTGATGTCATGTCTCTTTTTCTTTCACGCGCCCTTCGAGACTAGAATAGAATGACATATTGTTAAGTCTGAAACGACGCCCCCTCTTATAAGAAGGGACTAGAGTCAACAAACAGGTGAGGGAAAATACCATTGGATACTCAGAAAGTACGACCTCAAGGAAATCTTCGTTTAAAGGTACCTACAGATACAGAATATTCCAACTTGAAGGAGATAGTAATTCTTGGCTTAGTGTACTCCCTGTAATGGTGGATTACAAAACCATAAATTCGCTGCGTCTTTTATCTTTAAACAGTGAATTTTCATCTTACTGAATTAAGAAAAACCGAATATTTCCGGAATGCACACGGATGAACAAAAACCTAAAACAAAGGGGACCAAATTTTACAACAAAAACTGTCGACATCATCTGCACCGCAAATGATGTTCTAGCGACCAATTAATCACGTTGATTAGTTCCGTTCAAATGAATGTTGCTGACAGGTCAGAGCTCTTCAAAATCACGTGAACGGCAAAGAACAGCACTGAAACACGAGCGTGTAATTCGTGTGTGTTCGAAGGTGCTCAATTCTGCCTCACAAAATGTCGCAACGCAGGCCCCATAAGTAAAAAAACTTTAAAATCTGGAGGCTCGTGTCTTCAAATCCACCTATACAAAATTGTGATGAAAACTCTGACAGTACACGGCCCGATTCGTCCATTCAGGTAGCGCTGTGCTCCAGTTTCCGTCAACCTAACGTTCCACTTAAACCCAGATCAGATATGATCCATTCATTCGCACACTAATTAGGTTAAAACGCGAGACTCAAATAGATTGAAGCTGGACTACTTGTTCACGACATTCCTGAATTGAATGTGTGGAAACAGGCGAAGACGCGTTTCAGTTAGTGGAACGTTCCAGAAATTTCAGTAAATTTTCTTGACAGAACACTACCCGAAGTCCGATAAAGACTCCCACATTGCTGCTGCTTTTGCCCTTCTTGAGCCTCATCACAATGGCACAGTGTCAGAGTTCTTAACAACCTCACGTTCTACTGAAGCTCAAATTTGACGCAATTGTTGGAATAACACCTTTGCACACGTGAGAGTCATCTGAATTCCAGCTAAATTCTTCATGATGAGCCATGATTTTTTAGCCGGCTCGAAGGTTTTCTGTCAGCCTTACAGACAACCGTTTACTTGGTGTCCATGCTTTTTATGTGGTCAAATTTGCATTCTTATATCGTTTTTTCGAAGAGGCCTCCCATTTAATCGATTTCTTTAGACTTTGTTTCAAGCATGCTAACTCCACTCACAGTCTGATTGTTTTACAGCTCACGTATTTTACAATAATAGGCATAATTCAGCTTGTGAAAGTTGTGTTCGTCACTTTGGGAGTCTTGAAAGATGAGACAAAAAAGATCTTCTCGGGTAATCAGAACCCGCTATACTTTTTTCAATTTATCATGTGATTTGATCCTTTCCAGTCTACTGAAGACCACAGCAAGCCTCCTCAGTCTAAAAAAGAGTTTTGTGACCTGGTCTCTTAAGATTGCAGGACTGGCTGTCAGAAACGCGGCAACAGTTATAGAGAGAATGTTGTTCTGTAAGTTCTGTAAAGTTATCTGGTCATGTTTGAGAACAAATAGCTAGTGCTTGCGCATTGAATTTCCTTATACTTTCGTTTATTTGCTACCGGCTGTGGCCAGACCGTGACACCTATCTCTAAACTAGTTATTTTACCAGACCGGGTAAGTTACGGATTTATCGTCCAAGGAGCATAGTCCATACCTCCTAACCCTAACCCTTGGTATCTGTTCAGAGTTTTTCCGAGTTTTCCTTACAGATACTTGCCATCAAGGTGTAGCAGTTCGATAGGATGTGTCGATAAATAGAACATCAAAATACTCCGCGATGAATCATCCACTGAGTACTTGGGCAAACCGGTCACTTATTGTATCCGTTTCACTCACTGTCAAGTTAAAGTGGTACACTGCCCATGAGTTGGATTACCATAAGACGTCGTGCTCAAGAAAAATAAATTTTCCACGTTTTTTTCGGAAAATACGGTTATTTACATTAAATGATGAAAGAAATGCGTACAAACCAAACGTCCGAAACCCATTAGATACTATGTACTGTTTTGATCTCGCTTTTTGAAAGTGACCCAACTAAGTGTAAGTCTGTTCAAAGACGCTAGGGATTAGCGAAAAATTCATTGCAATCGACTTTAGAGTAAATGACAGGTCTTTCCATAACAGGGTTCCCCTAATGCTGATTCATCACCAAGATATTTTCGTGTGCTTGTCAGTATTTTTGGGTGAAGTCTGAACCCACTGCAGTAGTCCGATTAACGGATCTGCTTTGGCCGACTTGTTAGTAACAGAGAAACAAGTCAATGCAGTTACAGACTGCACTAATATATGTACAAATCAATCGAATGGGTAACCCTGTTTATGATCAAATTCATTGAAATGCGGGTTGCCAGAATTTAGCTGGTTTTCTTGTTAACGTTATGCACTTCGGAAGCTACGTCCACCCACGATCTTATTTAAAAAACAGACGAAATGTTCTGCTGGGTGCTCGGTTTCTGCTTCACAAACATTTTCTGCCGTAATATGAAAGCAACTGTTGTAGCAGATGTAGCAGTTATAGAGGTCAGGTCTGGTTGATCTAATCGACACAAGTTTTATCATATGTGAATTTCAAAATCGTCAGCTTGTCATATTTAATGAGATATTTCTTCTCTCCCACTTCCGATGAAAACATTTCAATCTGTAGCGTACCGTGATTATTACATTGCCAACGAGGCTATTCCAATCAGATGGGTACCGTTTTCTTGCTGTAATCTAAACGAACACTCCTACGCCACATGTAAAAACGTGTCCAAACCAGTCCATCGCGGGAAACTTGGTCGATGGTTTGATCCAGTTCCACCCAGTCCAGACGCGACCGTCGTGCCTGAATCGTTCTCCTATACAAACGGATGTGAATGGTTGATTCAACATTGTCTTCTCCCTTTATTATTCTTGGGTTTTATAGTTCCCAGCCTGTGTGCTCTGATTTCCTGCACGTTTGCCAGTGTTTATTTGCATTTTGCCGAGAAAGAAGATCCGGACTTTGACCGCCCACTTGACCTAAGCATGTTCACTTTCATTTCTGGTGTAAAGAATGAGCGAAAAAGCAGATGAATACAGTTTGTTTGACTAATTTATCCCAGAACGGAAAGCATACTAAAGCAGTCTTTTACTTGCATGCCCATACTGATGGTGTAAAAACAAACTTTGAAGTATATTTCAAGCATTTTTGCTTTCAGGAAATTACCCATAGAATTCCAAAAGTTAGGTGAACCTGTGCGCTAAAATGTTTGGCAAAATTCGAGAGCAGTCAAGTGTAAACTTGCAGAACCCGAATAGCAATAGACGGTTACCGGAGTTCAGTATGAAGACATCACTGATGCGGTTCGGGTACGGAATGCCGTACACAACTATTTTCGTTAGGACTTTTCCTAACTTGACCTTGATAACTAGCTATTTCATCCGGAATTTACCCGCTAAAATCTTGTGTCAAGAAGGGAGGTTGAGGTCATCCTGTTAGAAACTAATAGCTCAGAATTTGTGAGTTTTAAATAGATCTGAAAGTCGCAAATGTATGCGACGAATCGATGAGGCCTGCGCCACTGAGTTGACACAGCAATCCCTCGAAAAACGGTATTTTGTGTGGTTGTGTACCATTTCTGACTACTGTGTTTCGTTTTACGTTCTGCATAATTTGGTAATTGCTCAAAACAAACTGTCAGCCGAGGTAAACTATAACGTTCTGAACTATTGTTCCACCAACCTAAAGGTGTAACCTACCGTTAGGACAGAACCGAAATAGTCACATCCAGTAAACCATAGTTTAAATCATAGTTTCGGAGGTCAAGAGTCGCACTGTGGGATATTGACAAACATCAGTCCAAGAAACCATTAATTAGGACTTGTGGAAAGATCCGAAATATATTACTTAAGGGTCCACCCTCGCATGATTAAGCACTATTTGCGGACAATGTACACATCGGCCAGAAGCCACTGGTATCGGTATAAATATTTGAAATAGCTTGTCGTTCGGTTCAAATGACCACTTAAATGGGAACATAGCTGCACCGCGTCATTGCAGACATCGTGAGTGAATCCAGTCGAAA
Source organism: Opisthorchis viverrini (assembly GCF_000715545.1). Classification (NCBI taxonomy): domain Eukaryota; kingdom Metazoa; phylum Platyhelminthes; class Trematoda; order Opisthorchiida; family Opisthorchiidae; genus Opisthorchis; species Opisthorchis viverrini. The sequence goes on along the minus strand of NW_008751672.1, from coordinate 2,022,694 downwards.
TTGCATCTAATAGAATGTTTTTTCTTTGCCTCATGTCGCCTTATAGAGCTGCACTTTTCTACTTGAGATCATTTTCTGGAAACAAACACGACAACCTTCAAAGCAAACCCTTTTAGTGGAAAACCCCATAATCACCAATTCGGTTTTCTGGTACAAATTAAATCCGGAAGTGCAAGCTGCTTGCGAAACCACTGTCGTATCATGAAACACATGTCGATTTGTTACACGACAGTATCATAGGATGAATTGTATGTGTCGGGTTTGGGTGAAAATTTTCCTGTTCACTGAGCTTGGCAATTTAATCACAGCCCAACTCAGCGAACAGACCAAAGACCAGGGAGCTGTGTGTCAAGGGGTGACCAAGGTTCAATATGGTTTTTTTAACAGCAATGAGGTCATATGAGCCGAGGAAAACTATGAACAAATTGAGGGCGTACTGCAAATATGCGCGACTGAATAAAAAGGCCCAGGGTAATATTGAGAACGAGAATGGCTCTTCAGAAAGACCTAGAAAATACAAGTTACCAATTTTAGACGATGTGTCACAGACCAGGACGTTGACCGTATCTAGGAAAAACAGTTTTGTCATTAAGATTAAGGAGTGCACCTGATTTTACCTAAAGCTGCAGGCCCCAAAGAATTCCCTCCATGATTCTCATTTCATTCACAGATCATAAGCTGTTCTGCCTGCAGATCTCATTGCAGTATTGTTCTAAAAATCTCTCAACCAGGAAGAGCTAAGAGAGAAGTGTTAAATTGCAGCGCCCACAAAAATGGGTACTATAATTTACACGCTTGTTCCCTTAACATATGACACTAAAAATGTTAGATACAGCTTGATTAAATTCTGGCCCATTCAAACACCTGCAACCTGACCGGTAGCGCGAGTAAGTACGCAACCATCTGCTCCGCTTTGGCCTTTTTTATTTACTTGACAAAATAACACTGAGACTGCACAACATGGAGACCGTTTTGATGCAATTCCCAAAGTTCGGTGGCGCGGTTGGCAATGTTGAGTGAACGGCTTCTGGTCGGAATAATAACCTTTATTATTTTGTTTTTTTTGCGCGGGTAGCGTATTGTGAGACATTAATATATTAGTACAATCGGAAGAACAATGTAGAAGACGCCACGTGCGGATGCCTATAAAATGAAGAAAGTTAGACAGTTACGCAAAGCCAGACAGGGTTCAACACAAACAGGGATGTACCACGAATAATACAACCAAGCGACTGCGACCTAAATATCAGGAGGTCAGTTTAAAAGCATCAGTGAAACAGAAGCGAAAGGAGGGTGGCACGGCAGCAGGGATAGGCTGGGGAAATAATGGACAATGAATTTGTGCACCTGGCACTGTCAGAACATGTCAAAAATTAAACTTGGTAGGTCTGGACTGAAAGCGATGACGCATATGAGGTGCAACTAATTAGAAGCACCAAGAAGTAGCTATACAACATGTCCTCAGTAAACCGCTCCCCCGGTTTGCTGTGTCGGAGGCCAAACCTTGGATGCACACCCAAAATTTTTCTGAAACCGTAGTTTGAAGGAAGGAATCTTTAACATGATATTTTAGTAATTGATGGTATATATTCCAGGCCGTTAACATTTTCGCACGCAGCCACAGTTTTATCAGAATTTTTTAAAACTAACTCGGAGTCCACTGTGGGCGCGGGATTCGTATTATAGTGGTTGCCTATGGCTTCACGCGTTGCCTCTATGCAAATGGTGAGAAAATTAGTGGAAAAGTTGGTTCCTTCGCGTGGTTTCTTCTCTATCGGAATTGGAAATTATCTCAAAACGACTAAGACAATAATCACGCCCCTAACATCCACTCAAACCCAAAATGAAGCGGCCATCCGCGACCTGTATGTAAAAATTCTTTTATGGTTGCGGCAAGCGTCCTGTCGGAGCCAAGGATTTTGTCACAGCTAGTAAGTTTCTTCATGATTGTCGGCACACGTAGCATTTGGCGCAAGGCTAGGTTTGATCTTCACCGATATGCCGAGCCACCAATAGTGCCTTTGGATGAACTATTGGGTTCGTGGGCAGAACAAGCAGATGGTCACTGATCCGTGGCCTTGAAATTTCGCTCACTTGAACAAAAAGCTATGAGCATCATGTCACTGAAAGGTGCGAACGGATTAGACTTCACCTGTAAAAACCACAAATTCGGAGGCCGTATAGTTTGGGCAAAAATAACCTGGGTTTGCTTCTAGTGAGCGGCGTTTGGGAGCTGAATGTATCCAGAAGTCATCAATTTATGAACGCTGATACCGTTGCCGTACTCTGTATGTTTGTACTGCGCAGGTTTAACATCCACCAGCCCACTTCGAAGGCATTCAATGCCATTCAATGCTGTTCTGGTCACAAAGGGCTCCAAGTGATTTACTCGCTGCCATTTGGCATCTGTAGAGGCTGGTTACGCAGTGTATTGACTGAAATGCACAGTTACCCCGGCGAATGTTTCGGGCACTCGAGTCCCATTACAAACCTTACGTCTTGCCTTCCTTTGATTACTGACCACAGAGACGGAGATTTCAAGTAAAGTAATATCAAAACACCTAAGCTCACTCTGCACCGATTTGAAAGGCTTTTCAAAGTTCTCGTTTTAAAAGACCTTTGTGTTTTTTCTCGCCACACTGAAAGAAGCTGAAGAATATTCTCGTCAAAACACTCAAAACAAAGAGAAGACCAATGACACTGGAAGCCCGTATGGCTCTGGCTTAAGGATATTCGAAATGCTTTGAAGCTAACAAAACTTAGCACTTGGTCCCTTCTCGTTTAGAGATATCAACACCCAGATTGGTCGTCCCAATTCCTCCGTTGGTGCTTAGGCGTCAATTTTGCCTAAAATGCTGTCCCTTTGAGTCATTTCCAAGGGCTTTGCTGGTACGTTGGAGATGACTACTCCAGTTAAACCGTTTATTGTTTGGTTTTCTTTTAGGTCTTCTCCAACTCAAATTATCCAATTACATGCTCATTTATTCTCCCGTCCAAATTTTCCGTCACTACCAATTATACATTGAAGAATTTTATCTATTTCCTGTATTACAATTGGCGTGATACATCAGCCAGCCAACCGAAGTCTTAGTCAGCAAAATAAAATCGGCAAATATTTGCAGGTTGTGAAGCACAGGAAAAATTATATGATGCATTATTTGTGACTGTCTCAAGCCACCCTATAACTACAGTAAACCATTTCAAACGAAATGGGGATGATGAAGCACATGGGTGTGGGTAACTGAGCAATTGTTCGACATTTGTTTTCCGGAATTATAGGCGCACTCCGCATAGATTCGTCCATACTGCACGCTGTCAATTGTTTCTGTATTTTTTGAAACCAAATGTGGTGCTCGAAGAATATCACAACATAAGGGGGCAAGCTTGGATTAAGCTTAATTTGCCTTTCCATCATGAGGTAATTTGAAACAGGGTGCAGTTTGTCGGCCATATGTTGAAGCACTCTAGTTGGACAATAGATAAAACGAAAATAAGACGACTGTGCGTCAATTATCGGCTTTCGTGAAGCGCATAAACCAATTAGGAGTCTCTAGGAGTTTTCGGGAAACTAATCTTCTCAAAACAAACCTAGAGCCTCATTTGCGCACAAATTTGGTTTTGCGAGCGACTCGCCTGAATCTCTCGTCAAAGGTGCTTCCAGGCAACTGAGTGTGCTTCATCAGGCCGCCTCATGTTTTAGTTGGTGCGGTATTTCAGACATCGCGGTACATGCATATACGTAATGCACTAATCATAAGGTTGCTGAAAATTCTTCCTCCTCGAGGTCTTCAGCAACCTTATGCATAGTGCATTAGGTATATACCGGTATCGCGATATCTCGAATATCGTACAAACTGAAACATGAAATGGCCCGATGCAGCAAATCAATCGCCTGGAAACATCACAAACCAGACCTTCAGCTGGGTTTCAGATGATTTACGGCCCGTTGCACACCAGCAGTCGCTGAGAATAGTAAGCCGGTCACAAAGCACAAAAAATCTCAAGTCTCTATCCCTAGTTTGAGGTGCGGTATCCTCTATTACCGACAGCGGCCCGTCACTTGTGGATGCTGGGCCATTGCGCAGAAGTATTTTCCACTGAGCAATCAACTGCTAATCGACGCCCATAGTCCTCTTGGGTTCCAGGCCCTGAAGCTTATCCACTGCCCGTTTCGGTTGTTTACGCAGACCCTCAGAAGCTTTTGGTAGTGGCTTGGGAACAAGTTCACGAGTACACGTCGTTCCGGCAGGTCACTCTTGGTGGAGTGAAAAGCATCCTGTAGCAAAATATATGAGGAATAGTTCTTATTGCCTGGAACTGGCTGGTCTCTTAATAGGGGCAACAAATGGGTACATAGGAACCACATCGCCTAGTGTAATTGGTATGTGATTCTCCAGCATTGGTGTCAAAAGTCCGCTGGCACCTGGGCGTATGCACCACGAACTATGAATTGGTTAACGTAGGTTGTCCTCACCTTTTTGGTTGCAGCCCTGGGGGTCGCTTAGTACCCGCCCATGATCAGAATGATATATAGCCTGTATCTACAGGCCGGATATTAGTGGCTTTAGAAATTACGGAGAACGGGCTTTCAAGCGAGTTCAGTCCACATTTACCACATTCGGAAGGCATCGAAATAACACTATCTTTTGCAATCTGGAGAAGCATATGCGGTTGTAGCGGCCTTTCGCTTACTGGTGCACAGGCACACGTCGGGTCCTCCGAAGTTTTACCAGGACCGAAGGCATATAATCTGCCTCAATAACACCCAACTTTGCAACACCGACTTAACACAGCTACTCGATGCTTTCGTCAGTACTTGCATATCTGAATTTCTCTATCTCACCGGTCGCCACTTACGCTTTCCGTGATTCTGGTTATAAGCTCAACTGTCCAAGGTCGCGCAGCCTGAGCAGCAGCCCGTTAGCCACACGATGCTCTCACTTGCAAGATCTTCGCAAGTGAAATGGAACATTTTGCTGCCAAAATGTTGCATGTTGTTGTATATACGCTCACAAGAAGAATCATCCTAATTCAAGTTCATTTTTTCGCAGCTAATTGCAGCTTCTTGCATTGCTGAGGCCCCTGAGTTGTCTAGAAAGGGGTTAAAATTTTGGACCCGTACGCTGAACTCAATAGCCATCTCATTTAATCCTTCAGGGACGCGTCGTAGCTTCCGAAAATTCATTTCCATTGTGCGAATATCGAACGCCCCTGAACAGTGGTTTTCAGTTTCGCTTCAAAGCAGCCGGGACGATTTTTGCCACACTAGTGCTTCTACAGGTTCGTTGTTCTAGTATCTTGCTTCCCGCAATCCATAGCTCATTATCACGTGCATGTAAAGCCCCTTGGTTAGGCCCTATCCATTTGTGTTGTTGCTTGCCATCTGCGAAATCTAACGGCGTAAGACCATCAAACCTGGTTTCGACCATATGACGTGGCTTGAGCTAACCAAGCCCTCCCACTACCAACTGGGCTGAGAAAAACACGTCGGTGCTTGGTGGTCGCACGGCATCTACCGAGTGCTGAAATGCTGCGCTGCTCTTAGCCGTTACTTGATTCACAATCTGCGCTGAAAATGCTGAAATTTCACAAAAATTGATCCTGTTTTGTTTTATTGCAATTTGCCTTGATCCCGGTTCGATAACCTCTATTACCGCATCATTTGATATGTTAGAACTGTTAATATGATTAATAACAATTTGCGAACATCGCCTTGAGCCCTTGAAACGACACCGAAATGTTGTGACCCTTCTCGGATTAGGTTCTCCGTGGTTTAAGCCACGCTTTCGTGGCTTGGTGACCTGCAAGACTATTGAAGTAAATAATTTGCACTTACAACGCATTTTAAAATTTTTCAACAATACGGCATTCCTATTTACCAAGATAATTGTGATTTCACGCAGAGTCAACCTGATTTCCTTGACCATCATACTGATCCTGAGGGGAACCACCCTCTGTTTGAAAATGCCACCCTCATTTTGAATTATTTAACACTTCAGTCGATTGCAATCCATTGCTAGTTTTTGGAATGGTTGATTATTCAAGAGTTTTACTTCACACCTCTCGGAGATCCAAACGCCACTCAACGACTTGCTAAGAGTGAAAAGCACACGGATGCAACTCACTCAGTAATCTGTCATCGCCTTCAACTTCGTCAAATCTGAGGTATTTGAATTCACCAGGCTAAGGCGTTTGCATCCCCGTCCCAGCTGTTATCCACTTTTGAAAAACGACACACTACAAGCCACAGCCGGTGCGGTTCTTTAACAAGTGGCAGCAACACTCAGCTGCTCTGCTTCTTTTCTCGCAGAATACAACCTGCAAACATCGGTACAACACTTTCGGCTAGAAATTCTTGGTATTCTGTCAAGCATCTCTCACACATCATTGAGGGAGGAAACTTATTTATCCTGACCGCAAAACTCTCGCTTTCGCCCCTAGAGAAAATCAACACCCTGTCATCATTTTCCATTCTGCAAACGGCACACACTATATCAAATGTTCAGACAGTGTCAAACGGTGTCGTCGACACCATTTCTCGTATGAACGTAAACCCTGTCCCAGCGACTCCTAATGATCTGCAAGTAACCGCATCACACCGGCACTCGGAACGCGATTCTCCAGTATTTTCTAGCCTTACGTCCCTAAAGTTGGACAACTCGCTTCTTCTTAACCCTGAGAGTCTCATCGTTCGCGGTATAGCCAAAGATACCCAGGCCTTTTGTTCCTGGAAAATGGAGGGACTCCTTGTTTCTGACCATTTTCACGCACACTCCCACTCTCACATGCCGACAAACTAATGTCAAAAGGGCTAAGTTTGGTCAAATGTGTAAGATCTGTTCAAGGAATGAAGTTTGTCTGAAATGTTAATGGCGCTAAGTATATCAAAATGTCATTTCTCTACCCGACGTTTTGGCCCCTTGACAAGTGTTTTATCAGACAGTTCCTAACGTCGGGTGGCTTCACTTACCTTCTAACTTGTGCCGTTCGCCACCCCGATCAATGGGACGGTAGTTGGAAGCTTTGCCGGAACTTTTGCCGTCAAGAGGACATCCGTTGAACCCGTTGCCATTACCAGCGAATGAGGTCCAGTATTCACGGACCCACTTTTCCGTCACCTGGAACGTTAGTTTGGTGCAGATCACTTCATAATCACGGCATTACATCGGACCTCCAGGTTCAAGGTTTCCACTAACACTTCAAGTCATCGCTGACGCTAGTCGTTTGCTTTGCTGGTTTGAGTTTTCTCAAGTCCGTTAAGCGCGACTGCATTGTTCTTAATGATGCGCAAAGGGTGGGTGTTCTGGTTAATTGTATGGCTGCTTCGTTTGCACGCACATAACATCGCTGTCAGTCTTTGCTTGTCACGATGTGTCCCTCCAGTGCTCTGTCGTATTTTGGCCGTAGTGCTCACTCTCTAGACGTCTCTGTTCTGTAATAATCTCAGTTGTAGCTGTGGTTTCATTCGCCTCATCTGCTTCCTACTTGTTTAGGTGGCTGGTGGCAGTCGGCTAGTTTAAAACGACTGACTTTACTGGCTTTACTGGACCGCCCTCCGAATAAAATCTCCAGTTGGTGGAGTTATCTGGCAGTGCAAGGTGCAATTATGATTGCATACCAGCTTGCCAATTCATTTGGTAACAAGTAAGAAGGCAGAAAACCTCATGTTGTAGCCAGGTACGCTCTGCATGGGGAATAGCTCTGTTGCTAGCAACAGGGTTCGTTTTACATGCACCACCCTCCAGCAGAAACAGTTCTTGGTCCGGTGCAAATGGTTCAGAAGCGGACGTTTTGTTCAGGAAATTCACAAAGAGCACCGTCGTTGCCTGTTTGCGGCCACTGAGTTGAAATTGTCTCAGTTGTGATTTATGTAATATAGGCGAAGTAAACTTGCGCTTTCGCGAGATAAAAAATGCATGGGACGCTAAATTTACTATGCACCGCTCCTGTCTCACCTAAAGTTGCAAAAAGCCGCCACCTTTTTCTCTGCGGTCGCAAAAACCAAGTCGGCTTCATCAAACAGACACGTTCCATTTTTGCTCCCGGAAATTGTCACGCAAAAGATATATAAACCTTGCTATTCACTCCTCTAATTCGTTTAGAGCTCGCTACTACTATCATTTTTGCCATCTGATGTTCTTTTCTTGTGATGTGCACCAGTGGCCTAGAGGATGGTGACCCGTACTTATCTTTTCCTTACTTCCCATCTCATGCAGACATTTCCAGCTATACAATAATACTTATAACTCACCTCTGAAGTTCTGTCATCATTATTTCTTATAAGTCCTCCCCAGTGCTGTATCTTGTGCGGTGGCGGAGCTGTGGGGTTAGGCCTGCACTGCGCCTGCAGACTACGCGATAGGGAGAAGACAGAGAACTGGGGACACGGCTGTATTGCCAGGACAAAAACGTACAGAGCTTCTGCGTAAATATATAGGATGACTAAACGGCCAAATATGGTCGTTCACTTGTTCGCTCCATAGAGCCAATGGTGGTGTTCCGGTCGTGAACACTCTCAGGCCCACTACGCTGGTCGTGTGTTGCTAGGCCGTGTTTCGTGGGAGCCGTGTTTCGTGTGAGCCGCCAACTCATCTACTTTCCGGACGTGTCGAGCCAATGGTGATACTGGGGATGCGTCACTCTGCACATGTGCTTTTTCTTCTGTACGGGCGCGCCCTGACACCCAACTTCTCACACTGCCCAAATAATTGCACAGCAATATGCACAACGGATATGGAAATAGCCACCGCACCCTCTAACCCACCCTCTACTTATCCCCACCAGCTAGTTTGAATGCCAGCCCACTCCATATTTCGGTCAAAACCCGCATCCTTAACACTGCGCACCTGCACTCCTGGCCTTCTTTGCGACTGCTAGTTCACTCATTTTTAGTGCAAAACACCTGGTGCTCGTTCTGCCACCAACCGAGGACACTTGTTTCGTCACCCGAGTGTATACCACACTCACAAAACGGAAGCCCGCATAAACTGGTTCCATGTATGCATGCTTACGTTAGATTAGCACCACATCTTTGAACCGACCCAGATCATTGTTTCCTGGTCACACAGCGCATACGCAATCCCATCTAAGGACATAAGGTGACTTGCGGTCAACCCGCTGTCAGAAAGCGTAAAGCTATGAGTATGACATGTGGAGATAGAGACGCCCCTTAAGATCGCCATCGGCGCAAAAAACACCGGAGCACTCGCGTCGGCGGATTTTTATCAGTCATAACCAGCAGTGTATGTGAAAATTTTCGCGGCAGAGTTGTCGCCATTGGGTGGACCGAACGAACGATTATGTGGCCGTATTTGGCCTGCATATTTACGCAGAAGCTACGCATGTTTTTGTCCTGACGACATGGTGTTGTTCGGGGTTTTTGTCTTCTCCTCACCATGTAGTCTGACGAGCTCATTTCAGGTGTATCCGATAGACGATCATGAACGATACAACAACCGCCAACTGTACTAAGTTTCAACTTTGTTCTGTTTACGAACTTCACGCAACTAAATACTTGTACGAGCACACCGGGCCCCATTGATCTCACCCATTATCTCCACTTCCAAATTTTAATCTTCAGCAGTAGCCGCTTCCAACGCCCCGTGTGCTCGTCGCTCTATCCCATTTAATCTCCGCTATGCAATCGCATGGATCTCCTGGTAAACCGAAACTACCTGTGGTATATTACCGGTTTGCTTTCACATACGCAAGTCCACCTGAATTGCGCGGATCTCTCCGACCACGGAAGTGCGCACCCCATGTCTGATCATCTCATCTGTGAAGTCCATTCTGGGATGGCCCAGAAACCGGGGCATGTCAGTGATATAATGGCACGACACGGTCACATCCAGTCCGATGGCACATTCAGACATTGTTTACTTAATCTGGGCTGGATTGTGTCGCTCTCCCAGAAATTTCCTTGCACGTCTGCCGCTAGGACGAGGTCGTTCTAATTCACTGAACCCTACTCTTGGATTAGATCACATAGGTATTCTAACACACTTCCACAAATTCGAAGACATTCTTTACAGTGCCCCTTCAGTCCACTTGGTCAGTGTTACAGAATCGTTTAAGCATGACTCCATCCACTACACCAATACCAGTGAGTCTATCCTGTTTTACTCTGGACCATAACTCTGAGAAATATTCTGCCTTTTTACCCCACTGAGAATTTCTTCACCTCATCAACAAAGTTAAGACAGGTTGAGGTGGTTATTGGATTGCGCACAAGATTTTGAAGCGGTTTTCCTTAGAAACACATTAATTCTTGAGGAAATTGCGTACGGCAGATAAGGACCGGCATCCTACGACTAAACCACTCTGCCGCTCGCACCGACGAAAAAACCACGTCCCGTAAGTCATCGGTCACCTAAGCAGTTCGCTTGGGAGCTCAACATCAAGGCTCTCATTGGTCGAAAGTGTGGAACTAACAGCCAATCATTATTCACTATCCTTCGGCTGCCGGTTACCAATACCGCGTCCAGAGTGCGTCCAGGTTTCCAATTTTATCGCTCATGCACTATATTATGGCGCCCTAAACATACACATTGGCATTGTTTTTTTGAGTTTGATACACGCGATGCACCCGTGGTAGATATTTTACCGAAAACAATCGTATGGAGTTTAGTCTGCTCCGGGAATCCCCACAAAGCAACAAAGGACTAATGCTATTACTACAACTTCAAGGAATTTATCTTCTCCTCTCTTACAAACTACCCGCGCAACAGGTATCTGATTTACGACCGTATAGTTACACATCGTCACTCGATGGTGCTTCATATGTCACTGGTCTGTGTCGAGAACACACATCGCGTGCATGCAGAATCTGTTTACGTAGCCGGAGTCCTCACCATAAATAACGTTATGCCTTAAGCACATGATAATTGTGATTGAAACGAACCCTAAAAACTTACAGTGCACACTTAAGGTCACATTTGCATCAAAACCCTACGGAGCCTTTCATATACACCTCGTAGATCAGAGAAATTAAAAATCGAAAGCTTCTGATGATAGTAACATTCAAAACAAAGGCATTTTGAGAAGGCGCTAGTGGAGCTGGTTGAATCATTGACTCAGACACTGCATATCTGACCAAACAGCCAGTACCAATGAGTCCCCTCGTTCTTCAGTCGATCCAACCGCGGCCTCAGTCACGGATGTCACATCAACTTGGCACACCAAAGCATGGACAGTATAGAAAAAAATCATTCTCTCCAAAGTGCGCCACTAACTCAGATTTAATGAAACGGCCAGAACACTCGCAGATATTTGGCGATAAGGGCGAGATGGCCCAAGTGATTAGGGCGCGAGTTTACTGACGGGACGGTTTGTGGTTCGAACCCCACCACCTCTCGACTTTCCCTGTCTAGGCTTAGGCAATCTGGCAGTACCCCAGACCTCGTGCAACCTTCCGGTGGCATGGCATTTAGGCACCGGTAGGGTGACACAGCTGAACGATTTGGCGATAAAAAAAACACTATTCCGGCGTCAGTGCCTCAAGCTGGTCAAGAAAAATGGTGGCAATTTCATCACGTTCGCCGGTATTCGCGACCAGCGAAGCCCAGTGACCGAGAGTCGGTTGTAATGCCTCATTTTGTACCCGGTCTCCAGTCGTCCCAAGATGAAAACGTCAAAACCCTGCTGCTTTACAGAATTGAACAGAATGCTGAAATAACGTTTCAGAGCCTCACCACCAAATGTCAACACCTTATCAACCTGAAGCGCGACACAGCTATGATCGGTCAGTCACCTGATACTTCAAACAGCTGTGTACATGCAATAAACTCTAACGTTCCAAATAAGTCCGAGAACAAGCCCAGTCATCCTACAAGTTGCTGGCACTGCGATGAGCGGCATTCTGCTAGTTATTACCGGTCAATCTCAGATGCCGCAGCTACCAGCACACCACCTTTTAGCTTAAAAATCGCATTCCGGCTCGGTTACGGCGACATTTTCTTGTCGAAATAAATTTGTGGTGGCCCCTATCAACAATACTCCAGTTCGTTAGTAGGTGGATACAGGATCCGAAATCACGCTGCTCAGGCGTGGAATCGACTTGGATCAATGGGCTGAATCTGCTGGAATGGCGGTTTACTTCCATTCGCAACATCACGCATGTAGAAACCGTAGGTGTCCTCGAACGACTTCACTTTCCGAAGCGTTCAGTTGAGCACTTCATGCAACACCATGCACCCATATTCCCCGAGGGACTTGGATGATGCTGGGCGGACGGGCAACGTCCCCTCAATATGAAGCGCGTGACAGCCTTGTATCAAAGTGAGACAGCTTTGGACCAAGGTCAGACAGTGTGTTACCAACAAAATAGCTTGAGGCCGTTTTGTTCTCATACTCGCTTGTTCGCAATCGATCTTGTGTTCCTTATCGGTGAGTATTTTTGCGGCACCAGGCACTGGAGCGGGTATAGCAGTCAAATATAACGGATACCCATCAGTAGCCCATGTCTGTTTCAGACAACTTATTGAAGCCGAATGATGGCAAATGTTTTGTGAAAGTTGATTTGGTAGAGGCTTAACTGCAGATTGAAGTCAAGAAGTCCCAAGAACTTTTGACCATCAATACACACCGCGGTCTGTTCCATTATACTCGACTGCCATTCGGTGCCAAAACAGCGCCATCCATAATCCAACAGATCATGGGTACGAGGTTGGATGACGCCCCCGGCGTTGCCCCCTGGTTGGATAATCTCATTGTCGTGGGTTGCAACCCCGACGAATTGTGGCGGCGTCTTAATGGCGTACGTGGTCGTGTTGAGGAGAGTGGCTTCAAAGTGCGCCTAGAGAGAACCACCTTCTTCAAGCGGCTGATGAAACATCTCAGGGCCATTGTTGACGAATACGGGATTTGGAGATTATTGGCACCGTCAGACGCCTGCCAGCACCACAGACGTTACGTCCTTCAGGTTATTGTTATCCAGTCAGTCATCACATCGCCCCAAGGCCTGCTGAATGAGCCACTCGCCAAGGGCCACAAGTTGACATGGTCACAAGGCTGCCATGCTGAGCTCTTGTTTGCGTAATACCGTCTACGATACGTCACTGGAAATCGTCGTGGCATCTGATGCTTCGACAGCAACGGAATGCCATTGACAGGTGCGGCCAGATCCCTGACACCAGACGTATGCAACTACAGTCAGATAGGAAATGAAGCCTCGGCAATCGTGTTTGCCGTCAAAATTTCCCTGAAGTAGTTTACGGAACGCGATGTAGCTTAGGGATTAAGGCGCGAACTTACCGACTGAAAGGTCCATGATCCGAACCCAACCTCTGCGTCTCGACTGCTTCTGTGTAGGCTTGGTCAACCTATCAGTATATCAGCCTGCATCCTTCAGGTGGCATGGTAACGACACAGAAAGTGGCTTACGTTCAGCTGTAGCACCCTTCCGGTGCCTAACTGCCATGCCACCCGAAGGAAGCACGAGGACTGGTTGCTCAAGTATAGGCAGGGAAAGTCGAGAGGCAGAGGTCGGGTTCGAACCACGGACCTTCCGGTCAGTAACCACTTGGGCCATCTCGCGTCAAGTACCAGTCTAGCTGGATGATTATGTACTATTATCCGTATTATATATACGGCCGTCAGTTTACCCTGCTGATCGTTCGCAATCCGCTCTTACTGTTTTTGGGTCGAAGGGGATCCCTGTGTATTCCCCTAACCGTCTGCAGCGATGGGCCATTGCTTCTGGGATACGACTTCAAGGTCAAGTACCAGTCCACTACCAGTTTCGGACGAGCCGATGTACTGTCACGCCTTATTGATTCAAACTGGCATAGCTGGAGGACACTGTCGTAGCTAAAATTGCTTCGGAGCCAGATTTGAGCCGTCCAGTTCAGTTCGCATCATCCCTGCACCCGCTGACGTAGTCATCCAGGTTACCGACCAAGGCTTTGTGCTGCAGCAGGTTATCAAGTAGCAACGTGGCCGCGTGCATGCCCACGAAATAAGTTGAAACCTTACTTCAACCAACGTGACGCACTATCACTAACCGGTGGATACGTTTTATTTTCAGAAGGCTTTATCATTCCTGCCAGCCATACTGAGTTAGTTGCATAAAGGACACTCTGAAACAAACAGAATGAAGGCCTTTGCCCGAAGCTACGTCTACTGGCCTCTGATGGACTCACAGACTGAAAAAGTCTCCAAATCTCTCCTGCAGTTTGCTAAAGCAGCTAGGCAACCCTTAAAAGCCTGCGGTCATCGCCGCAGCCGAACCATCCTCCATCTTATCCTCACACCGACGTTGCAGGTCCGGTTGGTGATCACTTTTTGGTCGTAGTGGACGCCTGTAGCCAGATTGATCAGTGGTTCGAGAGCGAATTTACTGACCGGAAGATGCGTAGCCGACCTCTGCCTCCCCCTTGAATAGGCTTGAGCGACCTGCCGGTATCCCAGTCCTAATGGCATGGCAGTTATGTACCGAAAAGCGCTACAGCTTAACAGTTACGATAGCAACTGGCCGGAAATACTTCCAGTGAACAGCCCTACAACTGTCCGTACCATCCCAGAATTCTAACGATTATCCAATCGCTAACGTATCGGATAACAGCAGTTGGTTCACGTCATCGGCGTTCACAGAGTTTTGCTGAGATGACGTTGTAACCCACGTCCATTCACCGCCGTTCATCCACCAAGGTCGAACGGCCAGGTAAAACGCTTTGTTTGCACCCAGAAGCGTGCGCGTCGAAAGTCCAAAGGGGCAGAACGGCGGAGGAGATTTCGCAGAGGTTCCTGCTGTCATATTGAGACATTTCAACAACTGGCTCAATGGAGTGTCATCGACAGAGGTGCTGTTCCGACAGCCTTCGAACACTGCGTGACATTACCTGGTCACACAAAAGGCAACTGGGTCGCCGCGAAACAAAGGTGGAAGTCCGATCATGGCGCGACCGCACGCTGCTTCAGCGAAGACCAGAGAGTTCTAGCTCGTGACCACAGAGACAGACGCCCTAAGTGGATATGTAATCAGGCATTGATCTGCTTCAACCTTTGTCGATTTCCGCAAGCCTTTCTTTAGAAGACCTTTGACCTCAACAGTTTTCACTGCATGAAGCAACTGGACAGTATCCAAACAACAATGAGAAAGTGAATCGACGGACGGGAGGCTTTAAAATACTGTTGAACTCACCCCCACTGAAAACTCAGGACATTTAGACCAGTCCAGCCTTAATTGTGATGAGCTTAGTAAAATGAATGCCGTCGCAATCGTCAGCAGCTTTAAAAAATGCTCCCGGTAAAGACCGGATCCATGCTTGGATCCGTAAATCCTGCATCCCAGTATTTCCTGAACCACTCCACCAGCTGCGTCGCCTAATCTGTTAAATTGAAGCCATTCCACGAGATTGGGGTATTTCAATATTACTGTTTATTTCAGAAAAAGTGCCGTATGATTGTAATCACCTTGGGATCAACCCCGCCAAAATATTTCCATCACTTTTGCTGCGTTTTTTTCCAAACACGGTTTTCATGCACAAGTTCAGTCCAGTTTGTCCGCTGTTAACCGTGTTTTTTAGGGTTACTGGAGCCTATGGTCCCAGATAGTGTTAGACAGGGAAGAGTCTTACACAAAAGAGAAAACACTGGGTTAACGATTGAGAACAAGAAAATGGACACGATGCTGCCACTGCTGGATACTTCCAACCATTGATGTGGTGGCCCTTTGATACCCAAACTGCGCCGACAATATGCATTGGTGTGGCCAAGATCCTATGTCATGTTTCTTATGCTACATCTCAATGCTATACAATGTCCACTTTGTGGTATCTTCCAGTAGGAACCTGCCCCAGAAAACAAGGCATTATGATGCAATCGATCACCTGGCATACGGAACACATGGCCCTGCCAGCGTTGTTGGCGCAGCCGATCCAACTCACCAATTGGATAAGCAACTTATTTGTCGCGCGTCAGTAGTGCCAATTTGATGTTATGCTATATGTGCAATGCTTTGAGGGCTCTGATGACCAAGGACAAGCATTCTTCTCTTGTGTGTGGGGGGCGAGATGGCCCAAGCGCGAATTTACTGACCGGAAGGTCCGTGGTTCGAATCCGACCTCCGCCACTCGACTTCCCCTGTCTAGGCTTGGGCAACCTGGCAGTATCCCAGCCCTTGTGCTTCCTTCGGGTGGCATGGCAGCTAGGCACCGGAAGGTTGCTACAGCTGAACGCGTGGTGCAATTTTACCTTTGCTCAGGTCCGGAGGGATGGGCTGGCGGGACATTTTGTAAAATGTACCGTGTATTTAAGCTGAGCCGTTTATTGGACGCCTCGTCGTTGAGAGTGCTTTATTTTATCACAAAAATGGCACCATAGGAGCACATGAACATCCCCCCGTCATTGACAGCAACACCAGACGAGAACCGTGGTAATTCGTTTCTGTATTGTCCTGATGTAGCGAATAATCTCTATTGAGGGAAATAAGCGTACCTAACCGAATTGCACTGGAGTATGCCCTTTGTGGCCTTGGGGTCCTAGTGACTGTTTGGTCCGTTTAGTAGCTCTCCACATTTCCACAGATATATTGATACGCTGAGTTCCAGGACAGGGTTATCGTTGAAGTCAGGGAGGACCCTGTTTTACCACACGCGCTCAGATATTTCAAGGCCAAGCTCAGTTTCACTCGTGGTCATCATCCTTGACACCACATCACTGTTCGAGACTGACGCTTCGTTGCCATGCAGCTATAACTTGTTTGAAAGCCTTATTATGAAGAAGACAATGAAAACAGATGGGGAAAGTGCTCAGTGCTACCATCCCACAGCCACGTCGAGGTGCCTACACTTGCAGACACTCATTCAGACAATCTGGACGGAGAATTACAACAAGAATGTCATTGACATCGATTAGGAGCCATATCACGCAGCGTCTCCAAACATGTACTGAAAGAATCAGACGGACCCAATCCCGGAAGGCGAGTTGCACCGACAGTAACCAGACTTTTCGTGATTTCTTTCATATCCCCTGCGAGGTCAGAGGTTGGTCACCCCGCTCTGAATCTGGGCACGGAGAGCAGCAATTTTCGGCAATCGATGGCAATGCACGGCCTAACCACTGTAGCTCTTGTTGCTGGACATCTTCGATTGAGGTACCTGTTGCACAATCGATCACTCCTTTCCTAATAGTCTCGTGGATTCACCGACACTGGTCTATGAGCGCCACGGTTCTGGGGCCATGGTTGTCTAGGGCCTGACACTTATCAGCCGTGCTACTTGTGGAGACCATGATTTACAGATACATGACAAAACAACCCTCATTCTAGCGTGATACGTGCGCCTCTGTTGGACGGCTTTGCTGCCATAGGTGTCTCAAATTAACAAACGTGACCTGAGCCTTAGAGGTTTGTGGATTAGCTTCATTTATCGCACTACAATAAAAGATTACACAACATCCAAAGTACGTGGAACACTCCACAACCTCGAGTGCCTTTCCTTGGATTGTAACTTACGTGCTGAATGACCGCATGCCTAGCATCATGACTTAACACTTTGTGGGTGCAAGACATATGGCACAGGTGGAATGACGTTTGTCAGTTCATCCAAAGACGCTTGTCTCTGCTCTCTTCATAGGTGAGAACGACGTCGTCCTTATATTTCAGGTTTTCCTCGGAAACTGTTTGAAAGTCAGAGTCCTAAAGACCTGCCAGCGGTAATCGCATTATCTCATCGATTACGAAAGTAAATAGGAATCGAGAGAGTGGGCACTCCTGACAAATACCACTTTGTGTATGGAGATTCTTGGAGATTCTCACTCACCCAGCACTCTGGGAAGACAAAAGCATGTTGCACTGACAAACTTCGGGGTATTCCTTACTGAGGAAACGTGCTAAGGAGAACACAGATCAACAGAGTCAGTGCGCCTTAAAAGGGCAGGAATATTAAAACCGTGACTCACTTATACGTACGACGTTGCTCCATCACTTGAGGTAGTGCGAAGATCTATATAGCTTCTACCAGGTCGAAATCCTGCTTGCCGCTAAGGCCAATGCTTCATGGGCCACCGTAAGGCGGCGAAGGACAATAGATGTCAAGAGTTTCATTGCTACTGGAGTTAAGCTAATCTGTTCGTGATTTTCGTAATGGATACGGACCTGATTTTTGAAAACGAACACTTCTGCCGACTCTCTCCAGTTGTTTGGGGCGGTCTTCTTTTTCCTAGATGGAGGCAAGCAGATCAGACAAGTGCTGAACATTATTGCGCATTTTTGAACAATGTGAGTGGGAGTTCATCCAGACCAAGGGTCTGGTGGCTTTTGAACGAAAATATGTAGTCATAAGCCTCCGGGGCCATAAGAGTTTCCAGGCTCACTGTCCAGGGTTCTGGTACGGTTTGACAAGTCGGCTGAGTAGCAGCAGTTAGTCTCCAGAATTGTTTCCTTAGGCGCTCGGTCCGGCGGTCAAGGTGTCTTTCTTTGTTGAAGATGGTTAGCTGATGGTCCTTGGTCGCTCTGCTCACGGGCAGTCTTTGGCGAGTAGTCACACGAATCAATCGGACTGATCTTCGGGTGTTCCCGGTACTTTCGGCCCCTTTCCCATCTCTTAGCTCCTCCTCGTCCATCGGGCATCATGGTTCACACGCACGCTAAGTTTAAATTAAAGTCTGATAATTCGTCTGGTTGAATTATGTTCGGGACGGGCGGATCGGTTCTTTGAGGTTCAAGGGGCGCCACCGTTCTGTCTGATGTCCAGTGTTCTAAGGGACCTGGTGGCGCCATGCTACACGTGTAGCTTCTCACACTGTGCAAGGATGTAGTGATCTGGTTCCAGCAGGGCGTCCGACAGTGGGGCAGCTGGACAAGAACCAAAGAAAGGTTGGGACAAGTTCTTTTAACTTTGGGATCCACCACCCCTTCAATTTGCAAACAAGTTTTCCGTCTCTTGAGCAACTGTGTAAAGTGAAGAGAGAAGCGACTCCCAAGATTCCGAGAGACTCAATAATGGGCATTTTTATGGGTGTTGTTGCTTACGATTTTTTGGTTGCCCTTATCCTAGGGCAAAATTGTCGATGGATTTTCAACTTCCGTTGTTCCATTTTTCAGCATATCGCGCTCCATATGTATGCTTTTTCCTTACAGACAGCGAGTGAACCCTCCATCACCGTGAAATGCGTTTCCCTACCATTCTGTATGCAGCTGCTGCCGCCTTACACGTAATCGAACCGTCTGCGACAGTCGATCGGCACGATGGTGGGCAGCGAATTACAGCAAGCAGATCGCGCTTGTTTCCACGTCAGATGCACCGGCGAGCAACTTCGCTTATTCAGCTGTTTAAGGTGTGTGTAGCTACTTGAGTTGACAGTCGTCCTACAGGAGCGTTCTGGATGTCCTGGTATCAGTGTGTGTATTTCGTATGCTGGAGAGTGTGTGTACAGTGAAGGTAGGTCTACGGATCGAAGTCATTTTGTGCGCTATTTCGAGGATGTTTGTTTGGGCATCCCTTTACAGGCTAATCGCCTTATAAGAGCTGTGCATATGGTATATCGTAAACCGTGCAAGTATTTAGCCAGGAACCGCACCTTACTTACCTTGATTTACTTTATTGTGGCTTGCTCCTACGGGAGGAAAAGCCATCTCCATGAATGTCCTATATTTTAGCGACTCACGTTTAGTGACCAGCGTTGTTGTCAACCCATCTTGCTTCCAGGACGGATACTGTAGATGTATTTGACATCAATAAGTTGAATAACCTGCTGGTCCGTAGTAAACCTTGGTTTCAGTTGATTCCCACAACGAAGACGCCAATTTTACAGTAGAACTGGGTTGAGGACTTCCTCACCAACTCACCCTGTGGCCCATGATTAATATGACGAGAATACATTTCGACTTTATGAAACACCAAACTGCCTGATTAAAACCCTATCGCTTCACCAGTGGTTGAAAGCACGTAGCAACCGTTTGCCTTCGCACCGCATTGATTGGGTTCCACATTCACATCCGAAAACAGGACGAATGACGGCAGACCCCGGTTTCATCACATCCCCACGCCACAGAGCATCTTTTCCACAAGAGAAACGCCTATCTGGCGCCATCGATGCTGCTCAGCTGTAGCACCCTTTCGGTGCCTAGCTGCCATGCCACCAGAAGGAAGCACGAGGACTGCGATACTGCCAGGTTGCCCAAGCCTAAACAGGTGAAGTCTCGAGGCAGAAGTTGGGTTCAAACCATGGACCTTTCGGTTAGTAAATTGGCGCTATAGCCACTGAGCCAACCCACCACCCCCAAATCTTTACTTCATTCTTGGTTTGATCATTGGGAAGAATACGAAACTGTAAGAAAGCGAGTTATATGACTTAGTGACAGCGAGAAGCCCATTAAAAACGTCTTTGTTTTGGTCACCTAAGTTTCAAGTCTCATGTGGGGTTCGGTGGTTAGCATCCGGCTAAGTGCCCTTCCCAGATTTTCTGTATCTCCTGCGTAGTTAATGTGACAGAGTCCAAAGTCGGATGGTGCATTAGAACAGGACTATGGATAAGGACTTTCCTGCTATACGTTGGTGCGTAGATCAAGGTCTTCAGACCTCACTGTATTCTCGAACACGTTGTTTGCCTGTGGAATAATCAGATAACATAAGGTAGAGAAGCTGGAGCGGTGCGGCATGGTAATCGAGTTCACATTAACCCACGTAACCGTAGGCTGTTAAAACTCGGAGCCATTTCATTGTACGACGCGGAGTAAGGATATGGTTTACGCATCCTCCACTTGGGTGAAAGCCTCCTTGATTGAGCCACGCACGGGTATTTTTGCCGCAGTGATTGAGCAGAGGTATCGCCTATATCTTGGCATTTGTGTCGGCGACGCCGATGCCGTAGTGGATGTCATATACTGCTTTATTGCATTTAGAGATGAAGGTACTGAGACCCTAGCTTTACGGCAAAATGCCAGTGCACTCCGATGTGAATGAGAAAATTCACCTTCAGGATTACTGTTTACGTGTTTTGGAAATATTGAAGATGTTTCTGACATGGCGCCAAACGGAACCATCTTACCCATTCTTATTCGCAGCAAGCTCATCATCATCATCATCATCGACAGCATGACATCAGTGTTCAACACCGATGCTTCACTACCGTACAACCATGACTTATTTGAAAGCCTTATTGTAAAGAAAAGAATAAAGGTGGATGGGGGAGGGACTTAGTGCTAGCTTAACACAATCATTCCGAGGTGCCTACACCTCCAGACATTCACTCAGGCAATCTGGACAGAAACTGACAACAAGAACGCCACTGACATCGGTTGGCAGCCATATCTTGTAGTGTCTCCAACCAGGCACAGTGAGGATCACGCGGTCCCCATCCTGGAAGGCGAGTAGCACCGACAGCACCCAAGCGTTTCGTGATCTCCTTCATACTCCTCTGCCAGGTCATGGGTTGGCCACCTCTCTGTTTACGCCACTCCGAATTGGGCATGGAAAACAGTACTCTCTTCGGCAAACGATGGTTCGGCATGCGTAAAACATGTCCCAACCAACGCAGCTTCTGGTGCTGGACACATTCTTCAATGGAAGTACCCGTTACACAACCGAAAACACGCTTTCTAACTGCCTCGTTACGGATTCGCTGACACCAACCCACACGAGCTATGGTTCTGAGACAACGATTGTCGAACACCTGAATACGTCTCAGGTCCGCTGCTCGAATAGGCCAAGTTTCACGGCCATACAACAAAACAGCCCGTACTGTAGCAGCAACCTAATCAAAATCTATCTAAATCCCGCACCAACCGTCGTCAAGGCGACAGTCGATTACAATTGCGAAGTGAGCTGTTGTTCACCGTCCATTTTCTACTAAAAAAGTCTGCAGGTCCTTGGTGAGGTGACCGAATAGATCAGGATAGTATTTTGCTACAGGATGGATGTGAGATTCGGGAATGACCCTAGCCTGCGGGTACAGTGCTCTAGTCGGAATTTGGTATAATTCTCGTTCTTCCGGCAAAGCAACTATGATAGGAATATAACGGGAAAGTTTACATCTGCATCCCCGTTTCAACTGAATGACAAACTTTTCTTATTTTTTCAATTCACTTCCTACCAGTCCGTATTCCTGCTGAATGACATCTTTTCCGTGATCAAAAAATACCGTCTGCAGTCAGTCCCAATAGTACTATTACTGTTGCCTTATTACGCTGTTCAGCTGGCTAACCGTATGCTGCCACTGGTCTCAATGAAACTGCATGTGTCTGCAGAAGTTGGCATGTGGATCAATGACGGTCGGTGCATTATTTTCCGTTGTCGGTTGAGTAGCTGTGGGCGCCGTTGTTTGTCGGGTTTGAGGAAGTGAGGCTTTGGTTAATTGTTCAATAGGTTCCCCAGGGTTAATTGAGTTAGGGAATGTATCGCCACTGCAGAACCTAATTCAATCTCTTCTGTACAATTATAAAGATGTGCTTATAGATGATTGGTATTTGTTTCACCCGATTCGCTGCTTCTCTGTATATGGTCGGTTTACTGAACCGCATAGATTCGTTCTAGCAGATGTTGGACATGGGGAATTCATCCTCACCTGAACCAGCTACAGAAAGAAGACAACAAGCACGTTCCAGGTAACCGTAGAAAAAGGTCGACAAAACCGAAACCCAGGTTTTGTGCGGATCAGTCTGGGCACGCGACCACATGGTTTTATCGTATTTTTTCTCGGAACCTATTCGGGATTTACCAACATTTGCAAATGTTTTGTTCTCACCGAAGGACGTGTAATTCATATACGGATCTAGCGAAGCTCTTTTTTCTACAAAAGCGCTGCTTTGGGTGGTCATGACTTTGATCACGCACAGTTGCGCGTGTGCCACTCGACTTCCCCTGTCTATGTTTGGGCAACCTGGCAGTATCCCAGCCCTCATGCTTTCTCCGGGCATCATGGCAGCTAGGCACCGGAAGAGTGTTACAACTGAACGATGTCAGCTCTATCCTGTGGAGCTTTCGGCGCCCCAGCGGTTATTTTAGGTGAATGCGGTTGGGTTGCCTAAGACGCTATGATCCCGTTGTCGACTTGTGTCGTTTGATGTCACGTATACTCCACTGTCTGGAATTTGCCGTGCTCTGGCCGTTTGTGTAACTTCGTGGCCCATTGAGCTATACTGGGGGCTGTCTGTGCGGCACTCACAGGCTCTCACACCAGGTTGAGTTCAGGCCAACATAGTTTCCTAATCCTCTAGGTTGGAGTTTGGTTGGTTTTTACAAAAAAATAATGCAATAGCATTTCCCGCTTAACGCCGCTGTCTTTTGGCCTGGCTCTTAAGCCGAAGGCTTTAGTTGAGGACCCTAGTGGTGGTTCTATCTTGGTTTGAGTGCCCTGACAGTATCACCCCTGGCTTACAATTGTCGCTTACAAAATGGCTACGATGTAAACTGCCATCTTATTCTACCAGTTCCTTGCGGAACAATTGTGCTAGCTATTGTAGACCCTGAAAGTAGACTACCTCAACAGCAGCTCAGTCAACGACTCTTAAATACACAGAAAGACTGGAAGGTTTTTGTAAGGTTTTTCTAGTTAACGAAGGCATAAGCAGGTGCAAAACTGACTGCGCACTCGAAAATTTCAAAGAAACATTCTGAACACTTTCAAAGCGAGAATAACATGGAGCGGTGTGAGGTATCTCGATCTAGCCCTTGTTTCTCCCTTCCGGCGTTTATGGCAAGTCAGCTTGGTGAAGTAAGTGTTAAAGACTGTAAAAATGCATTACAATCTAATCTGAATACGAACATAGTCGCAATCCGTGGTTCTGCAACCAAGAAGCCCAATTGTTTCGTAAACAGTCAGTGAATTTATTGGTGGGCAACGTTTCGCTTTCGACACAAAAGCTTCGTCAGGCCAAGTGAGCAAGTAAGTAGGTTGATTGGGTTTTTAAGGCAGTCAGGGAACCAATCCATGAGATTCCTTATGACTAGTGACGTGATCAGTGCTGGGTGTTCAGTCTGATGTCCCTGTTTGTTGATTAGTGGGGATAACTAAGATTTACGATAGATTGGTTAGGGAGGATTCGTCTTTATGATGAACCCGGATTTTTTCGTCCTTGCTTCTTCAGTCTAGGACACCTTAATGGAAAATTCCTCTTGG